>NC_134214.1:91556522-91859552 GCF_965140235.1 Caretta caretta
TACTCCTTCTGATAACACAAGAATTGGGGTCACCAAACTAAATTAATAGGCAGCAGGTTTAAAGACAAACAAAAGGAAGTATTCTTCATACAATGCACAGTCAACCTGTGGAACTGCTTGCTAGAGGATGTTGTGAAGGCCAAGACTATAACAGGGTTCAAAAACGAACTGGACAAGTTCCATCATGGAGGAGAGGTCCATCAATGGCTACAAGCCAGGAGGGGCAAGGATGCAAAACCATGCTCTGTTTGCCAGAAGCTGGGAACGGGCAACAGGGGATGGATCACTTGATGATAACCTGTTCTGTTCATTGCCTCCGAAGCACCTGGCACTGGCCACCGTTGGAGGACAGAATACTGGGCTAGATAGACCATTGGTCTGACCCACTATGGCCATTCTTATGTTACATTCATAGGCTCAAACTGTAAGACCAGAAGGACCAATAGGTCCTCCAGTCTGATCTGCTGCAGACCTGTTCACTTGCACTGTAGTATGCAGTGCTATAGCTGTGTTGGTCCAAGGATATTAGTTGGTCCAACAAAAGATATTGACTCACCCACTTGGTCTCTCATTTGCACTGTATTCATTTTAGGTTGAAATTCACGCATTGTCTAAAGGCTCAGCAGGAGATCTGTGCACCACTCCCTTCAGCTCTATTTTGAGGGCACACCTTGGGGTTAAATGATGCTCAGATCTTGTGCTAGCCCTTGGCACAGCGGTGAATTCCACCTTTTACTGACAGGTTTCAGAGGAACAGCCGTGTTAGTCTGTATTCGCAAAAAGAAAAGGAGTTCTTGTGGCACCTTAGAGACTAACCAATTTATCTGAGCATGAGCTTTCGTGAGCTACATCTGATGAAGTGAGCTGTAGCTCACGAAAGCTCATGCTCAAATAAATTGGTTAGTCTCTAAGGTGCCACAAGAACTCCTTACCTTTTACGGAGTACACTAAAAAGAGTTCACTGGAACTTTTCTATTCTGCTGTATATGAAATGTATTTATTGTTTACTTTGCAGGGTGTATATAGTGCACCGAACATGTCCATTAAACATTTAAACACATCAGTCTATACTGACGTAATGTCAGCAGTACCATAAGAACTCTCCTCCATCCACTCAGCAAATATTTGCCAGGCAACATGCACGGAAAGCAAAAAATCTTCTGTCAGACTAAGTGGGAGGAAAGGAGTTTAGGACCTTCAGTTGCTAGCCCTCTGCCTCCAGATGTGCAAATCTAGGATCTGTCCATTTGAACCCCCAGCTGATTTCAGCTACCCAGTAAGAACATTAGGAGAGAGGAGGTCTCTCAAGTACCTAAGACATGCACTGCATTGTTTTTTTGTTTTTTTTTTTAATCCAAACCCCACATGCTGGGCCTGATCTTGGTTCACGGAGAGGTCTCTTTGCTACACCGGAGTGACACAAAGTGATCTTAATGCTGCCCTGAGGGTTTCTCAGAATGGTAGGAAGCCAGCTATGCTGGGATCATGCTGGCAGTAGGAGAGGGGTATCCTAAACAACCATCAAGGTTGAACATTGATATAATTAAGGTTAAACCTTCTCCACCCTTTCCCCCTAAAGCCAACAACTTGCAAGGATGTTGCAGTTTTCAAAACACAACCTTGGAAGCCATGGGAATGCAGTGAAGGTGAAACCTAGAGATATTTAGGATTTTTTTTTTAATAAGTGTAGAAATTCACTGTAATTTTGACATGCCAGAGAATAAATTGCAAAATACACCTTTCCTCATCACAGATCTGGTCCTGTGCACTAGATCTCACCAAGAGCTTTCAAACAAGCCTTATTTGAAGATTCTAGGACAAGCAATTTTTCAAATAAAACCAGTGTAGAAGAGGAGACTCATTGTTGGGGCATCCCCTTACGGCAGGGCATTGCAGGATCTCCTCTTCTATTGCTCCCCTGCTGACAGCTGCTTCCGCCTGTGGTGGTCTACCTCAGCCCTCTGGCCAGGTCACTTTAAAGTCCGACCCCCTGCAAGGGTGTGAATGTCCCACTCAAGCAAGGCTCACCCAGTTGTAATCAACCCAGCAGAGTCTGCCCATCCCAGGCTCCCCTGCAGTCCCCTGTGCCTCAGATTAGCTTTCCCCTGGCATTTCCCAACACAATGCAGAAGACTCCAAACAAACCAACCCCATCTAATGTAACCCCTTCTACAACTTTTCAGTGACTGTCTCCTTTCCTAGAGCAAGGCACTCCATCCCAGGTCTTTCTCCTGGTGTCCTGCCTAGAGCTTTCACTTCCTTCCTTTAGGGAGATGACCCAGATCCTCCCCAGCTGGGTCTCATAACAACTCAAGCTTGACAAGCCCTCCAGGTGCAGCCAGGTGGGCTAATTGAGCTCTCAGACTCTTGTTAACCCTTCATTCTCCATGCTGAAGAAGCCTCTTAGCCCCAGTATGGGTTAGATTTGGAATGGCTGAGTTTGCATGGATGAAGGTCTAATAAATAAATGCAGTTTTGTTTATTTTGTAGGGGAGCTATTCTCAGACCCCGACACCCTTCTCTGAAAAGGAAGGTTTTATAACACATTATTTCTCATCATGACTTACAAGAACCATACCAATTATACAGACCTTACTGAAAAAGTTGCAAAGTAACTTAAACAGTCTCTTTGCATTACTTCAGGGAAAGTCTTTTTTATTTGTTTGTTTTACAATTACACAACACAGATTTTTAAACTTTCCAAACATCACTGTGGCAAAAGTGCTTTTAGACGGCCAGTTAGATCTTGTGACATGAAGAAACAAAGAGCATGCACAGCAGTAACTTTTAATAGACATTATATTGCTCCAGGTTTCACTTTTAAAATGATCTCCAGGCCAATTTCCTTATTGCTTAGGAAAGACAGAAGCATTCCCATCAATTTAATGCTAAGGAAAGGATAAATAAACTTGAGGGGAAGCATATCTGCTACACATAATTTTTATTACATTCAACAAAGGTAGAGTTCATTATGCCTTTCTTTCTAGTCTGTGGTATGTTTCAGTGCTTTGTATCCATCATTACAATGAAGTATGTGTAGCTAGGGCTTTTTGTTTGTTTGCAGAAGAGAACAATTTCCGGACCCTGATATTATTTTCTGTTTTTAATAGCACTGTCCTCTGGTACATCACTACTGATCAGTGCCACTTCCATTTTTAGTCAACTATATTTTAAAACTGGTGAATTCATCCATTTGATCTTTCATTCTGAGTGACAACATGGTGTATTTACTAGATTATTAGATGACTGGAGATCGGGATCTGCTAAATTCTAAGACCAGCTCTGCCACTAGCCATGTGGCCTCAAGCATGTCATATAGGTCTCAGTTCTGCAAAGCACTCAGTCCATCCCTGGCTAGCAAAGCACTTGTAGTGGATGCGGAAGACTTTGCTTTTCACAAACTTTGTTTTATTTTAAAGGCTATGCATATTGTTTCTAAGGCTAAGTTTTCCAGTTTGTAGCGTAAGCTGCAAAAATGCCACCTGAGCAACAACTAACTCATGAGTCCAGAAATGCAGAAGCAAAATAACAATTTCAATTATGAGTTTACAGTTAAAGGAGGAGAGGAAGGATATCCCCCACTGAATGAAACGTTGGAGGATTCTAATCTGAGTTTATAATTAAAGGAGAAGGATAAACACAGAGTGTAAAACTGCACATATAAAACCCCTCCTTTGAGTGACCATCAAAGGGGAGGTCAGTACCCAACTGCCAGTCTGCAAACACCAATACTGGTTTGTATCAGTAATGCTGCACTTGGAGTTGTTAGAGGCCTAAATGGAGTAGTGATTTTAAGTGCCTAACTTGAAACATCCGAAAGACGCCTAATTTTCAGAAAACACTGAATGGTCTTCCTCTGAAAAAAAAAATCTTAAAGTGTCTTACGTTGGACGCCCAAAGTCACTCGACTCTTTTGAATGTCTTGGCTACAGTTTGCTTTTTTGGCGAAATAGTGGTGCCATGAGTGCCACCTTATTGTGAGATGAGCTATTTTTAGTGGTGTAATGCCAGATTTCCAAGTGAGGTAATTTAATTTACTAATGTTCTTTGAAGCTTGCACCTTGTTCTCTCTCATGCTGAAGCATTGCATACGCTCCTTATTACTGTGCAACCAAGTGATCTGCACAGTAAACCTCCGGACACTGCTTCTTTCATATTTTTGGTAGAACAGTATTTACAAACATTTTCAAAGGACTAAATAGCAGTAGAATAATTCATGATAGACATGAGAAGAAATGGTCTCAAAGTAACCCTTTTTTGAAATTCCTGTAGAATTTAATAGAAAATGATCATTTTTCTTTGGATTTGTTGGGTCATCCTGTAGAATTTAGTAGACAATTATATCTCCTTTCACCAAGCCTATTGGATGCTTCAAAAACTCTGTACAAATCAGCTCATTCTCTATTAAGTTCTGCAGGTAATTATTGCAGCTGGTCAAAATGTTTCATCCAAGAAGATTTTTCATTGAAAAATGGCCTATTTTCAAAAAATGAAACTGTTTGCCCAAACTTTTCAACATTATTGAAAAGTATCTATTTTGACAATGCCTTTGTGATCTGCTTGACCACAACATTTCCCAAAAATCATTTCTGAAATCAAAATAATTAATGTAGCGAAAACCATGTTAAACAAAAATTTTCAGTGAAATTTTGGTAAAAAATATGGCAGAAAATTTAGTGGGAAAAATGAGCCAAATTTGAACCCAGCAAAACAAAAACAAACATGGAAATTTTGAATTTTGCTTGCAAAATTATTTCCCAGTTTTTGAACCAGTAATGTCTATAGCACGCTATTATATTTTTATAGAACCACATCAATTTAATCCCGATTAAATGTTACTGTAGAATTTTTCCGTAAGGCAAAACAGCAGATCTCCCACCCTTAATTTTTGGGGAAGCCTTGTTCTTCTAGGGAGCAAGAGGAAGGATGGCTTAGTGGTTAGGGCAGTAACCTAGGACCCAGAAGACTGGGTTCACTTCCCTGTTCTGCCATGGACTTCTTGCATCACTTAGCCTCTCCGTACTCTATCTGTAATGGGAATGAAAGCACATCCCTAACTGACTGAGGTGTTGGAGCGTAAATACATTAAAGACTGAGATGGTCAGATGGGGGCCATATAAAGTACCTAATTTAGATAGACAAGAGGCCTATTTACAGGAATGAAACCCATTTCACCTCCATGGCAGTGAATGGGACACTTGTCTTCTGTGGGAGTTGATCCATGAGGAATTCTTTGGTACCCCTCTTTCTTCCCCTTTCATTCTCTTTCTTAGGGCTACACGGCCCCAATTCTGCAAACTCTTACACATGCGTCAGAGTCAATGGGTCTACTCATGTGCATATGGTTAAGCGAGTGAGTAAGCATTTTCAGGCTCATGGCCTAAGTCCCTCCTAGGAAGGATTGTTTGGGTCTCTCCAAAACCCATCAATGGCATCTTCCAGCATCAGCTAGAGGGGATCTCCCCATGCAGAGGCTGAACATGCTGCTTTGGGAGCACTCCCAGATCCAGTAGCCCAAGGCATGAAGAATGCAGCCCGGAAGCGGAACTCAAATCCTCGAGGTGGCAATGAAATGTGCTGATCCTTGCCCACCCCCAGGATCATTCTCATCCTTGGCTTGTCCCCAAAATACTGCAAACTGCCTAATTCATCCATATGAAGTCAAGTTTATAATGTTTTATTTTAAAAAAGCTCTTCCTCCTTATGGGGCATTAAATCCTCTTGTAAAAATTCATTTAAATTATATTTCCTTTTGAAAGAAAATAAAAATACTAGTAGGAAAAGAAACTCTTTGTCATTACAACAGCCTCTATATTGAACCTGGTTTAAAGTTTAACCAATGAACCAATCTTAAATAAAATACACAAATCTCAGGAGTAAATTATTTAAGATTCAGAATAATGGTAATGTGGGATTCAAGTTCTCTCTCCAACGTTCAGCAGTTGAAGGGCGTCCTGTTGCTGCAAACCCCAAAACAAATCGGAAATCTCATGTTTCTCTAGAGATCTCCCCCACCCCAAAGCTATAACATTATTATCCTCATGACAGTGAAGTGTGAACATCTGACATGGTACAATTCTATTTGCAATTACCTAAAAGCCAGAGCAGCAACCCTTACTCACTTTGAGTTGTACTTACCATATTCTTGTGAGTAGCCCCATGCCCCTAACATCTGTGCAGAGCAGGCAAGACCTCTGTTTATAAAGTCTTGTAAAACATGATGATGATGGTATATTGCTATCAGAGAAGAATGGTGGTGTTATAATTATGTCACTGGACTCAGGAAGTCTGGGTTCAAATACTAGATTTACCCCAGGAGACACAGAGCATTTAATCTATCTGTGCCTTTGTTCACCATCTATAAACTGTGGATGATAATATTTCATTTGTCTGTCTTGGCTAATTAAGCCCTGATTCAGTAAGTTACTTAAGTGTATGCATAACTTGGACTTCAGTGGGACTATTCAAGTGTGTAATATTAAGCACTTATGTACCTTGTCAGTTGTAAGATCTTTGGGCAAGGACTGTTGTTTACTGTGTGTATATCCCGCACCTAGCAATTGGGGCCCACTCTCATTTGGGATCTCCAGTTGGACTGGAATACAAGCAGCAAACAATAACATCTAATACTCCACGTTGGCCACTGCGCAGACTACAGCAGGACAACACAATTTAAAGACATCATAAAATATACAGTATAACCCCACACTCCCAACTGTTAAAATTAGGCTGGCCACTTGTCCTGCTTTCCTAGGGTTTGTCCCTCTCTGGTACTCAGAGAAAACCTTTGTCCGGTTTCAAATGCACACCGCTCCACCTCCACTGGCAAGACCTCGCACTCTGGCAGGCTAGGAGCCACATCACATGATCTTCAAAATGGTGCCCCCCATGTGACTGACCCAGTGATGGAGATGGTGTCACGTTGGCTGGGGCAGGCCCATGTCATTCCCAGGAGTGTCGGAAAGTCTGGTGTTCCAGGAATGCATCAGTGGCCACCCTTGTTAAACTGCCACACAGGCAGAATGTAAAGATCTGCACAAAGGAAGCCATTTGCAATGCAAAACCCCAAGTGCTATTGCCCTTCAAACCCAGGAGCTATGCAACACAGTCTTGAGCACCATCTACTGGCAACCTACCTGTTAGGTAACTATTTCCATATACACTAAAGCAGTGGTTTTCAACCTTTCATTTGTGGACCCGTAAAATATTTCAAATGGAGGTGTAGCATTGAGTGTGGACCCCCAGGGGTCAGCAGATCACAGGCTGAAAACCACTGGACTAGAGCACTCCCATAACAGAACGGGCTGGTGCACATTAGTCAATAAATATTTAAGGCCCCGATTCACTGACACTTAAGCAGGTGCCTAACTTTAAGCATGTGAGTGGCCTCATTGACATCAGTGTCTCAATCAGTGGAACTAGTCACGTGCTGAATTGAGGTCTAAAAAGAGGGAAATCACTTCTGAAATTCACCAGTGACTCTCTTTCGGCGAATGAGGAGGTAATGTTGTTGAGGAAGCAGTTGCTTTATGGGATGTCTTCCAAGGACAAGCGCCTCAGATTTCATCAGCCTTCTGTAGGAGTTTCAAGCACCGAGTGGATTTGCAGGATAAGCCTTTAAAGCTGGACTGGACCCCCTTCCCTCTTCTTGTGCATTGGAAGGGAGATACTCTTTAGCAATGGTGATATTTTGGGACTGGCCGGCAGGTTATATTTTGGGAGAAGGGAGGCTGGTCTGGCTTTCACAGCTGTGCAGGGGAGCAATGAGGAATAAGGCAAACATCCCTGTGTGGGCTACCCAAGCCAAGGTAGCAATGCAGAGGGAGATGTGACCTCCACGGAGTATGGGAGTAGACATGAGTAGGAAGCAGGAGAATGGGCTCTCTTTCCCCACCCCCTCTAATATACCAGCAAGCATAGCTGTGCTGGAGGAACATACAGCGCATCAGGGATGGACTTGGTTCAGGAACATCGCTGCCGCGGCAAGGGTGAAACTAGAAAGCATACGGTGACTCAGAGTTAGAATAGGCTTCCTAGTCCTAGGGCAGTGCAAGAACACGCTGCCATGTGCTCAGGGGTGGTAGCAAAGCCATGATTTAGCCCTATATTTTAAGGGCTAGGTTTTCAAAAATGGTCTGTCATAAATGCTAGAATGTAGCACTCTGACAGGCTGAGCTGTGGGCACAAACCAGACAGGCAAAGGGCTAAATTCTGTGGGGCAGATCCTCAGCTGGTGGCAGCTGTCCTGGCTCCAGTGACACCCATGGAACTACGGCCAGGGACATCAGCTGAGGTGCTGTCACTCTCCTTTGTGCCACAAAGCTGCAGGCACAGACTCAGGCTGAGTCAGGTACGTCAGCTTGTTTGGAAACTGCCGGGGCAATGTCTTCAAACAATACTTCTTTCGGGAGGTTTGTAATCACACAGTTTGGCTCTTTAGAAAGAGCCCCCCAAAGTTTACGTCAGTGGGAGCTCTGAGCCAGGACCACGGCGGGTTGGCGGGGTACTTGCCCAACTCACATGCGTGCTGCAATCAGCTTCTTTTGATGTGGCAGGTTTAGCAAACTGACAGTTGCTCTGTGTCATTAGTGAGACCTGGCGTCTAAGGGTTGCTGCTCAGACACGGTGCTTCACCTACTTACTGAATCAGCTTTATTCATAATGCCCAGCTGGGAAATTATTATACAGAAGGCTAATGTGGCACAGCAGCCAGCTGCCTGAACCATTCGCCTCTGGAAACTTGAGTTCAGGTTCTAGCTTACTTGAGATCAAAAGTGCATATAAACTGGGTGGAACAGCATGTCAGGAAAGCGGTGGCTATGCTGGCAGACCAGCCTAGAGAAACATGTCCAGCACTTGCCTTGCACACGCCTTATTCAAGTTCTCGCTTCCACAGGGCCAGATCCTGAAGACAGTGAGGATCTGGGCAAAAGTCCTCTGAAGTCAATGGAAACGCTCCCATTAATTAAATTGGCTTTGGATTAGGCCTTAAAAGTTCCCCTCTGTATGGGTCTAGGGTCCAATCCTGCAAGCTGCCAAGCACCCTCCGCTCTCATTGTCTGGTTGAAGGTGCTCAGCATCTGTAATGAGGTGCTCAAGGCTAATAGGAGGACCTTGCTGCACATCTACATATCAAAAGATGACACACATTGAGATCTATGCTTGCTGTGTAAACATGTTCCCGTGTAATGTTAAAACAAGTTTGGTAGTAATTAGATATGTTAATTCCTGTATGTGTATTTTACTGCAGAAAACACTAGCCGAGTCACTGGGATTTAAGCAAATAAAGCCATGTTTGCGAAAGGCTAACGTTGGTTTAAAAAAGTATCCACAAGGTTTATTTCAGAAAGCAGAGAAGAGTCCAATTTCATTGAAATGTAACCAGTCTGATTTCCTCAGCAAAGAGGGTTAAAAAAAATGAAAGTCACATGAAACAGTGATCTATACAAATATCTGGGCAAAAACACCAAGTTGAACGGTTACCGTCAACACGTGTCTCTTTCCCTAGTGTATAAATAATTGAGCTTGCAGACCTCTGCATGGACATAGCACTTAACACCTTGCTGGAGAATGATTTCACTAAGGCAATGGAGGTCTTTGCAGAGATTCAAATAAAAAATTAGAAATCTATCATTTCTGCAGTCATCTCTCAAAGCAGAGAAACACAGTTCTTTTATTTTAACACACACCTGTAAGGAACAGGTTTAAAGAGATTCTGGGAAATGTTCCAAGAGCTACTACAGGAAAACAGAAGGACACTCAGTGTTCATTGGATTAAGTTTTTATGGGCCTTTAAGAAAATCAGCCCCTAAAAAAAAAGTTTTAGCTCTTGAAACAGATTGTCCTTTAGCACAGTTGTTGTAATGCTGCCAGCCAGGAGCACACTCCCCTTCTTCAGGAAAGTTGCAATATGGTCATGCCACAGAGCCAAATTTAGAGTAAACCACTTCACACACTGATGCCTCTAGCAGGGCACCCTCCATGGCTCAGGTCAGCTGAGGCTGCTTGGGGTAGTGGGAAGTGGATAAAGGTTAAGGAAAAATTATCCAGCATCGTCTTACCCCAACAATCTGAAATTACAATGCGAGGCCAAGCTGTCAGGCAAAAACCTTGCTGGCTGCTTCTAAATTAAAGCAAACTTTTAAGCCCATTTTAATGCAGTCTGGAAAATATTATACTTCCCTGAGTCTTTTTTTCTGGTAAGTGAGTAAAACAGCACTAAAATCACTTTATCATCATCCCAGGGGCGAGAGTTAGTGCGTGATTCTCATGGTTTTGCTGGGCTGCTTTAACAACCCACCACTAGAGGGCAATAGACGATGCCTTGCTGATTTGACAAGGGTGGCAAGGTCAATCAACTGAGGAAGGGGCAGGGTTGGTGCAAAGCCCCGTGAAGCGCGCAGGTCCCACCCAAGCCTTGTGGAGCTGAGCTGTTGACTCTGACTATTGGTAATATTCACTAAGTGCCAGCCAGGTGCTTGGCTCTCTGCCAACAGAGAAGGCCACCGGCCCCAGCCCTGGGGAACTCACAGATGAGAGTAAAGACGTGTTTGGGACAAAATGGGAGTTTCAGAAGGTGTCTGTTTAGGGGTCCCTGTCTCAGCACCTGTCTTTGTAACCTACTTTGCTTTGGGCCAAATGATGTCTCATTCCCCTCCCTGGGTGCACAAGACCCCAAATGCAGCAGAAAGGGGCTGATACAGGCTAGGTAGCGAATTCAGTACCCCTCTGTGCCGCTCCTTGGGCCCTCAAGGTGGTATGGATGAAGGCAGAGGAGAGGAGGGCTAAGGGACTGGTGGGGGAGGGGGACCTATTTAATCCACAAGCTAAATGAATCCAGCAGCCAAAGCCTCCCTGTAGGAGCCATGTAGGGGCAGAAGCTGGTGTGACAGCCCATGGCCTGTAGTAGCAGCTGTGGAGTGGCTACCTAGCTAACCTGTCCCAAGCTGGAGGCAGGGCAGAGTAGGGCCCCTTCGCAGAGGGTGCTTACTTGAGCTTTGCACATGGGACTCTCTTGTGGCCCGCACTGTAGAGAAACTGTTGCATGCACTCCCCTGACAGCGTTCGTTTGTGATTTGCTCGAGGAAGGAATGTGGCTGCAGGCTCGTGCAGCAGTATCAGCCCTACAGAGGTCAAGGGCTGCTTCTCACAGCAGCTGCGGGGTGGTTCTTGCTGAGCTCAGTGGTTTTCTTGGACTGGCGCACAGAGCCTGTTCCAAGGACATTAACACGGGGGAAAATATGTAAAAATGTCTAACGTCTGAAGGCGCAAACCACACTGAGCCTGAGGTAAAACAGTACCTGACCTGAGCGCTCGTCAGCTCAGAGCACTTCCTACAAGCTTGAGTGGATCTGACTGTCCTGGTACCTGCTCCAGGGTTTATTTGAAGGCAGGACCCACTGGGCTGTGTGAGAGGTGGAACAGAAGAGGAAAGTGACAGCACAGCTTTCACGTATGAAAGGGAGGGACAGACGGGCGCAGAGATTCCCAGCTTCCGAGCCCATTCTTCCTTTCAGGTCTCTTCTACGTTCAAAAAGAGACACTGCCCTTCCCTGCCCCCTCACCAGCCAAAGGGCCTCTTTGCTGCCCCACCATGCCTGTGACCATACCCTCTTCCCCAGAAATGGCTCCCAGCCATGGTGTCCTCCACGCCCTTCCACTCCTGTTCTTTAGCTCCTCAGTTGGCAACGATCCTGCTGTGGATGTACATTCTCTGCTACCTAGGATATCCATGCTGCCCAGCCATGCTGTCCCTGGTCATGCTCCCCCATCCCTTCCAGCAATGCACCTGCTCTGGTAGCTGCACTCTCCAGGAGGATGCCAAAGGTGGCAACGGCCAGAAATGAGAGCCACCTCCCCGCACGAGAGCGGAGCAGCTCTGAGGAGGCCTGACACTGATGAGGGTGCGTAGGGGAGCTGCACTCCCATACAACTGTCAAGCACATACAGCAGGCACGATCTTTCTGATGCAGGTGCTAGGAGCCAATAGCAAGAAATAGAGCGGATGGGAGGGAAGAGAAACAAGATGAAACAATTAGGCAGGAGATGGACTAAGAGAATGAAGGAAAGGAAGAAGTCTTGGGGAAAGGATTGTGCCCCCAGACTCCACCCTCTTGGCCACAGAGATGCTCCAAGGAGGATGGGTAAAGAGGATAAGGGAAAAAGGCTAGAAGTCACACTGATGTTCTTGGCTGCATCCCCTTTTCTGTTGCATTAGAAAAGCCTAGCAGTTATCAGCAGTGACATCACATTTTAAGAGCATCACAAAATAAGTAATTTACAGCACAAGTTTTATAGGTCCTACAAAAACCCAGGCACTATGCTATATATAATTGAGTGCCATCTATCTGCACTTTATCTAATAGTTAGCTAGCTATCTACCTCTGTACAGACATAGAGCACTCTCATATCATCATGGTCCACTTGATTTACATAGGAATTTTTCTGATGGTGCTCGTTTCTGAATGCTCTAAATCTCTACAGGTTTCCTTTATTTCCTTTCTTTTCATATTACTTCCTCCTTCAACACCAGCCGAGGCAGACCCCATCTCACTCCCAGCCTGAATCAACATGGCATCCCACACCTTCCTCCAACAATGATCCCTCTGAAGGATCTTGTCTTAATCTGCCCATGTGGCAATTAAGGTGCAAAGATTTACAGTGCTAGAATTCAACAGGCAGGCAACAAGACTGAAGAGAGAGGGATGGAAAACGCATTAAAATGTCAAGGTCTGAACAGGAAACGAACAAGCATCCCTCATTATCTTAAAGACTCTTCTCTGGCCCATTTTTTCCTCACTGATGCCTTCATTCAAGGGTTATTTATAACCTTGGATTTGGGTTAACGCTGCCAAAGTTCTTAAGGTTATTAGAATGTTTACCATGGACAATATAATGTTCTGCTAATCTGGAGTACTAGCTAGTGCTAATTGTCCTAGAAAAATGCACGTAATAACAGCTGCTTATGTTTTCCTGCAGAGCAGAGCTGCAGAACAGGTTCAGACACACACCAAAGTAAAATGGGCCTCTCTTTGTGCCATTTACATGTGACCAGTGGGAAATAAATTCCCTTCTTTGCACAGTCCCATATTTACACTTATTTTTATAATTTGATTAGTGCTGATGGGATATGCAATCTTTCATTTCTGGGTTCTGGTTCTAATTAGTCCAGCTTAGCGGGACCAAAACCCTATTAACATGGGATGATGTCATGCACTGACCTATGTAGTGGATCTAGTTTGTTGACATTTGGTTTAATGCATTCTAACTGTGAGCTAAAGGAAACTCTCCATTAGTTTTTAGCAGTATAAAGCCTGGTGTTTATACAGTCATGTAGTAAAGGATTCTCTTCAATAGATGGTAATGGTACACATGGGCAGCACCGGTCTTTCTGGTGCAGCTTGATCACTCCAAAGAGTTGCCCAGTTTATTATTTAGAAATGGTTGGAACTTTCCAGTTGGGGGAGGGGGGAGATTTTACTTTTCTGACAAGCCAACAAGGGCCCTTAGGTCCCATTTTTCTGGATTATGCCACTGAACATGGCTGATGTCAACCCCCCAAAATGAAGACAGACAAGAATTTAGACTCCAAGTATGGACAGCTGGCAGAGACTGCACTTTGTGAGCCAAATGCCCAGCTGGTAGAAATGGCTGATGTTGATAGAGCTGTGTGAATTTAAGTCAGCTGAGGGTCTGCCCCTGTGCATCTCAGAAGAGATGGGGAGCGGACTGTCGAAGTTTCAGTTCCACTAGTATCCACCATCGTGTCATTTTTAAAAGAAAATAAGGGAAAACTGAGGAATTGTCAAAAATGATACAATTCAAGTACCTTTGGTGAGATGGCATTTAATTAATAAACCTCCATAGTAACAGTAGCAAAATAGTTCAGCACTATATATGCCTACCAGTGTCTGTGGTCATCAAAGCCATCCAGGGCTTAAATTTGTCACGAAAGAGGTGCTGGGGCTCAAGCAATTTTTTTAGTTTTGTAACTGCTGCAGCAAGCCAAGAGGCACGGGGCTCAGCACCGAGGCTATCACAGATCTAACTGAAGTATGAGAAAGAACAACCTAGAGAAGCCAACCAGAGCCTTGTCTACACAGGGATTTGCCCTTAGTGGAGAGAGGCAAAGCTGCTACTTGCACTGATAGAACTTAACTTTGTCTATATCAAAGCAGCCTTGCTTCAAGCTGGCATTAGCTCTTGGTGCAAATAGTAGTTTTGCCTTTCTACCTGAGAGGTTTGCACCTGTACAGTTATGCTGGCATGTGGCTACTGATAGCTGCAAGTGGCCCACATCCCCAGTGCAGGGAAGGCCTAAGAAAGCCCCAGACAGTCATCCACAGGATCCAGAGAAGTCATCAACAAACAGCACTCAAGGCAATGCAAATTTGACTACTAAGTAGCTAGCCACCCAGAGAACAGCAATAGTTCACCTAAAGTATCTGGATAAGTTTACATCAAATTAGCCAGCAATGGAAGTTAGCACCAGCGATTGAATCACAGTATCTCAGCTACTTGGAATTAAAAAAAAAATTGGTCAAACCCTGTAAATAGGGCATTGTTCTTACATTTGCTGATTAGAACCTGGCTGGATCTTGATGGATTACTGGCTGGTTTTAGCATCCTCAGGGTTGAGCAGGACAGATTAGCTTTCTTGGCTGTGACTGGAACTCACGCTTTCTGGGCTGCAGCTGGGACAACCATAAGTTTAGTTGCGTGTGGCTCTATTTGTTCCCAAGACTGCAGCTGGCATAATGAACATATGAGCCCAAGGTGGAAGGCGGCCTACAGCACTGGAGCCATATAGCAACTTTGTTAATGAATCCTACACCTTCATCCGTATGGCAACTTTGTGTCATGTCTTCACACACATTTTGTGACGGTGCACCAAAGCACCCCAGACTATTGTGTGTGTGATTTTGGTTCTCATGGAAGGTGCTGTATTTCTACTATTCATAGAAGACAGACAGCGTAGGTATCACAAGTGGAAGTACAGCCATTTTGCCAAGCCAGCATTCCTGAGCCCAGTGCTGCAGGAACCACCTCTAGAGATACGAGAGGAGCACAGTCTACACGGCCCCTTTAGTCCTTGGTTGCCTCAGCACAGAGACCAACAAGGCTATCAATTAATCTCAATTACAATGATTATTTTTGTGACAGACATTTGCCCTCTGGATGTGGACTTATTCTAACAAATAACTTGCAGATACGGGAGCATTTTTTGTACACAAGTGACTGGGGCTAGACAGGAACTGGCCCTCCACAGACAAATTGCTCTCTGTTCAAATACTAATCTCAGGGCCAATCTCCCAAATCACGAGCCTAGATTTGCATGGAACAGAGTTGAATTTGAAGACAGAATTCAAGAGGCCTATTACAACATGGGACATTTTAGTGGTACTCTGTCTAGAGAAGCCCTCCTGATGGGGATAAGGCAGAGTAAAACTCCCACACAAGGTTCAGAAGACAGCTTTTTTACCTCTTATTGGTTACAGATTTTTACTGACCCCCCTCCCCTTTATATTAAATGATACTCTAAGTATTTCCAGACTTCATGCTCCTTCACTGTCATCCTATGCTGCTGGCACTTCTTGATACACCCATGAAAACTACCCTTAAGATATTGTGGGTGCACAGTTTAAGAGCAATAAAGGGGTTAATTAAACCTCACCACCTCAATATTTTGCTGGTATTACAATTGCTGCTTATTTGAACTATGACAGTGCTTAGAAGCCCCAGCTGAGACTGGGGCTCTCATTGAACAAACGCATAGGGATGGGATAGCATAGGTGTGCCAGGGCCCCTCCTTGCCCTGTGCCTGCCCTTGATAACGAGGGAGCACAGAGTGGCAGACACAGGACCCAATCTAGAAAACGCCTCCGACAAGGGAGGTCTCTGCATGAGATCTGTGATCCCTTTGTACTTTTTGAATGCTTCCAAAGGCGCCAAATCTCATTTGAGAATCCACACATAGTAAGAGACAGTCCCCAGAGACCTTACAGTCTAATCAGACGTGACTGAAGGTGAGCAAAAGGTAATTATTAATCCCATTTTATAGATGGGTGACTGAGGTAGAGAGAGGGGAAGAGTCTTACCCGAAGTCACGCACCACATCTATGGCAGGGCCTGCAATGGAACCCATGTCATCTGGGAAGCAGTCTAGTGCCTTGAACACAGGACCATCGTCGGTGTACACATTTTTTCTGTGCAGTGGGTAGTCCTGCATGTTACTGGGGCCACTGTCCGATGAGTCACTGCGATTCAGTATAGTAATATTAAATCACAGGTCTGAATGTCTGTTCTCTAAACATACAGATTCTTGCTCTAATCACAATGGTTTTGAAAAACCAACTTGCCAGCCATACACAAGGTCATATCACAAATGGCTGCTGAGTCAGAATTTGATTAGTGGGCTGGAAGCATGGCTGGATTGCCATGCTGAAAGTCTAAATCCAGAACTAGAAGTGAGGCAAGCTATTTGTTTAAAAGAGCTATGAAACCAGTAGTAGCATCCTGCTAAAGGATCTGAGGTGGTCACAGAAGGCAGAGATGTGTGAAATCCCAGATGTCTCATTGGACATTTTTGCTGAGGGAAGCTGAAATATTTCACAAGTTTCCTCCAGATTATTGCAAACTCTCTCAAAGGTGGAGTTTTAACCTGCTCCATGAGCCAATGCAGAGGGACTTTCCTCAGCAACAAGTGACTTCTGGCCAGAAGCTAATCAGACAACTAACTGAATGTTGCTATTTTCCCGACGTTGTAATTTTTGGAGAGTGGAAAAGGACTTTTCACTATGATGATGACAAAAAATTATGTGAGATGAAACAGAACTACACTTTTATTTTGGGTAAAAGGGTTGTAAATGTCATTTTTTGCCAGCTTCGCCAGTCATGTGATTTCCCCCCACCAAGTCTGAGTGTTATTGGGGCTGCTGTCACTTGAGTCATTGCAGTTCACTGAAGGCCTATTAAACCACAGATGACAAGGATGCTGCATTTTCGATATTGTTGGTTATTACCATCGTGCCTAGGACAACAGGTCATGGTCTAGGGTCCCTCGTGCTAGGGACTGTAGAAACGCAGAACAAAGACAATCCATGCCCCCAGAGAGATTACAATTTAAGTTTTAGGCATGAGACAACAAATGGATACAGACGTACAGGGATGGTTGAGGAGGTACGAGAGAATGTTGTTCGGTATGCTAGGCAGTAGGCTCTAGCTGCCAGGTTTTTTGTAGGCGTCCGAGCAAAGAGGAGTTTTAAGGAGGGATTTGAAGGAAGATAACGAAATAGCTTTTTAGATGTTTATAGAGAGCTCCTCCCAAGCATGAGGGGCAGCATGGGAAAAAGCACAAAGGTTTTGGCTTGAAAATTTAACAAGTGGGTGATGGAGGTTAGCTCATGGGCCAGTCGGAGGCAGGAGTCGACATCTCAATAGTGAAGGAGAGATTATATGTAGGGTAGTGATAGACTGCGAAGGGCCTTGAAAGTGAAGACAAGTGGCTTATGTTTGACGCAATAGAGAAGGGAGAGTCAGTGGAGGGATTCAAAGAGGGGGGTGACATTTCTATAGTAGCCTGATCTTACCAGAAGTTACATTTCTCTAGGATTTTCTTATGCTGCAAATATTAAAAAGTCAAAAATTAAAGTAAATGAAATTGGAAGGCAATTGACACTTTCCTGTCATTCTTCAAGGGCAAAAGGGGGGAGGGGGGTCAAATACATCTTTGGTGATAACGGTGAGCTATCTTAAAAGACATAAGAGCCCAGAACTGTTGCTACTCTGATTTGGGGAACAGGAGGTTTTGGAAATAGGTCAAAGATAGGGCTCCTCGATCAAACATTCCTCTTTATCAGAAGTTTACTTTTGATGCATATTTGCTTTTCACAGGATTCCCATACAAGTCCAGACATGAATAGGTTGATGAGGTAAAACGCCTGCAGAGATCCCATCCATACCCCTACAGGGACTTTACACCAGAGGAAGAGGAGATCACCACTTTACATTGATCTTGAAAGAACCCTTATCCCCAGCAGGTGTGAATTCTGGGAACAGCACCAGAATGTCTGCCATCTCCCATTGCTGCATCGCTCTTGAGATGCATTTTGGGGATATGTAACATCTTGCAAGCAGTCCCATGCCCAGTGATTCAAAAGTGGGTTAGTTTTGCTAAATGCCTCAGTCTCTTCAGACAGTAAAGCTGCTGTCTTCACATTCCCTGCTGTTGATGCAAGTGGCCATTTTGGGTGAGTGGCCAGAAGCATATTCGTTACAGGTGAAATCCACCCCTTCATCACAGGCCCAGCTCAAGGACTACTCACCAATTAAGTCCTGATAGGGCTTAAATGGTTTTAACTTGATGCAGAGCCCTTGGGGCTGGCCATCTACACAGGGGTGAATTTCACTCAATTACTGCAGACAGCGACTGACACTGGGAGTTGGTGGTGCTAGGCTCCTCCCAGGACAATCTCTTCATTAGTTAGGATTGGGCCCGGAATGACAAAAATTCATTTAAATCCCCAATCTACAGAACCACTAGCACAGGTGGTCACCCAACAAGACCTTGAGTGAAAAGGGGGATTCAAAGCACTGGTGTGTTGAATTTTAAATAGGGTCAGGTGCTGGGTTATTGTTCTGTTATTCTGTATGAATGATGCTGGGGAATGCACACCAAAACAAAAGGAGAAGGGAATTTTCCTTTTGTTGGCAATAAATAAATGGCTTTCACAATAAGAAAAAGAAGTTAAAAGGTAAGGGTACAGAAGATGCATAGTCCTGATAAAACACATGGTTGTGCCTGGTACTTCGAGAATTTTCTGCTGTGCAGTTCATTTCAGGACACATACTGCTCCTGCAGTGGCATCAACGTAGCCCGAGGCTGCTTTAAACTCAGGCAGCTGACTGTTCTGTGAAAATATTTTTGTTTGTGAAAAATTCAGATGCCTTTGCTTTTTGGTGCAAACTTCACCTCTGTTCCTGACCCTTCTGAGATTGTACTTAAGTGGCTATGCACCTGGGCTCACATCCCATTACAAAAATCCCAACATGGATAAATACACATTGATTTTTCCAGTAGCTTACACACACTTTGAGCATACACATAGTTTATGCAGCAAGCTATTCAGCAACACAAAGAATTGCAAGAGCTCCTTTCATTGCAAGCTTATGTACATCTTGCTACAATAAAGGATTGCTGAGTGCTTATCAAAATGCATGGGCTGTACACAGGGTGACCAGATGTCCCAATTTTATAGGGACGGTCCCGATACTTGCGGCTTTGTCTAACATAGGCATCTATTTCCCCCCCGATCCCAGTCCCGATTTTTCACACTTGCTATTTAGTCACCCTAATTGTACATTACCTTATCTGCTTCTAACAGTGCAAAAGTAAACAGCATGCATGCATGCAGAGCCAAGCTTATATAGCACCCTAAAATTGCAACATTTGTAGTTATCCAACATTGCACTCACTAGTCATAACACTAACATTTCCCTGGATCAAGCAATAAATCATATTACTTGCATTGCAAAGTTCCTGTATTCCACAGATGCAAAGAGTTATAGCAAAATGTTGGCAGATTAAATTCTAAACGCCCTCCCTGCCTTGCAACATTTGCCTGCCAATATTTTACCCACTAGGCACAAACTGCTCTCTGGAAGTATTACTACTGTAACATTTAAGGGATAGCTGCTTAAGAAAGATCAAATGCAGCAAACACTCAATTACATGCTCCAGATACATGGTATCATGCAGGAAGCCAGTCTTGTACTAAAACAGAGGTTATTTAGCTCTTGGATGAAACGTGCATGTCCTAAAATAAGCATGTTTAGAATTAAGTTTGGGGAGGCATGTATCTACAGAAAATTATTTTGATTGCCTGCAGCTCTTAAATGGCTGATTGCAAGTGCATCTAAGCCAGCCTGTCATTTTGAAGGGGTTTTTCAGGAATATAAAGCACACACACTGGTAACCACCACAAAAGAAAATAAAAATCCCAACTTACCTTGGGATCAGCCAGAAGTGCTCAAGCTTCAGAAATCTCCAGCAGAAGAGTTGACAGAGTTTTGCCTTATTACTCATAGAGATAGTTATATAACTGGCACCATTTCTGTAGGCAATGAGTATGTACCAATTGCACTTCCACTCAGAGATAATTCTCATTTCCCATCCCACACAGACACATCTGAGAACAACAGCCACTCAATGACGAAGGGGGAGGGGCAAGGTGGGCTTTTTATGCTACTTAGGAGGGAGGTTAATAGTATCAAAGAAAGTTCAAAAGGTCCCTGAAATTTTGAGAGCACACAGTGCAGTAGTTTAATGTTCCCTAGATTGCTGAAAGCAGCTTGGCCTAGATTCCCCTCTATGGTTTGATAAGTGACCATTCATGCAAACAGGAGAAAGAAAGTTCCTCTTTGCTTTTAATTAAGCAGTTCTCTCTGAAATACATGACGCATCCAAAAGACCTTTTCAGTGGTGTCGTTTGGGTCTTTTGGTCTAAAATCATAGTGGTGCAGGAATCCATCTGATCAGTAAAACTATTAACAGTCAGGAGTGGTTAATGAGCGACTGATCTGAAAAATCCTGTACTTTTGACTAAGCATGGGGAAAAGGATCATTCCCCTGAAGATGCAGTTGTCACTTTAATATTTCAAGATATCAAGGAGAAATGAAGAATTCTTTAGCTTAAGGCTAGGGAGGAAATAATTCTGTACCTTAACTTTGAGTTCATAGAATTATATTTTTCCACACAATCCTGCTTCCATTGCAATCAATGGTAAAATCTCCAATGGACTTCAATGAAAGCAAGATCAGGTCCTGTATTTGAAACCACAGATATACCAAAAGGTAACTTTCTGTTCAGACAGTGTCATATATATATTAGTTATTGCCATACACAGCATCCAGTACACTTACATATAGACCCTGTAGCGCTAACAGACATAAAACTCTTATGTAAGCCATAATCCTCTCACAGACTCCTTATTCAGTGAGTTTAAGAGGTACGCCACAGAAGCCTGCTGGCACTGTAACGGGTTTGGGCCAGTTTTTAAATTGTGAGATTCCAGCTGCAATGTAATCCTCTTCCTGACACCTGTGGTTATCTTTGTAAATACGCTGCTATCTTGCAGGGCTTCAAAAGTACAAGGTCTAAGTGTAAGCTAATATTTGGATTCTTCTCATAACTGACCCTGTTGCTTTCTGTACCGATTGAGTCATTAGTATTAGTCTCCTGTGGTGTTCACTGAGGCTAACAATAATCAAGTTAAATTTACACTACAAGATCAGCATTTAATTAGGTACTGTTATACAACTCATTAATTACAATGTTAATACCCTTATGAAAGAGATTTTTTTTCCCAAAGGAAACTAAAGTAATAAATTTCCAGGGAGGGAACAAGAAATTAAGTTAAAACCCTGAGTGCAGATCTGTTTATTTACTGATTTGCCCCTGCAGGTGGTCAAGATTAAAATAAAGCAAACAAAATAAAATAAAAATGTAAGCGTAAAAGTAAGGATGCTATAAAACAAATCCACACGGTGTTTAATCACTTCCTGGCTACACAGAGAAGTATGGGTAGTGCTTAAATCCTGTAGGACCATAATGATGATTACTTAAAGGGTACGAAACTGTCACTAGCTGGGCACATGCTCCTCAATTTAGAGTTTGAAATGCTAGTCTGAAGAGATTGAGATGTTTCAGAAAAGGTAATTGCTTTGTGCTGACATATTAACTCAGAAATGCCAACCGCAAACATTTTGGAAATCAGGGTCAGATCTCAAAAGAAAGAAAAAAAAACAGATTTATTAACAAATAATGAATTTGGGGTTCCTTTTTATTTGCCCTCTGGCTCTTGAGCCTTTAACTCAAGGTCACATTTTCAAACTGTTCTCTGCAGCCATGAGAGCTAAAAAATTTACTTTTCTCACCCATAAAAGCCAAGATTCTCATGTAATTATATAACTAGATCTAGAACTTTAAGAAAAGTATCAAATAACCAAGACTTGCAATAAATCACAAGAGTTGGCAGTGCCAATCAGTACTATTTTTGTATTTGTGCGAGTTTAAAATATGCCAATTAACTCCTTTATTACCCCCTACATTGTGTGTCAATTTTGGCATGAATTCAAGTTTTCTTTTCATGGACTAAGAAGTCAGAACCCTGTGTGACCTTAAGAACCTCTCAGTGCCAATTGGCAAAAGGTTCACTGTTGTGTAACAACATCATCTAACACAACTCACTACTCCGAGAATATTGCTTTCATGGTATTTATCCAGAAATGATATTATGTGAGGTCTCTGCTGAAAGCTCATGTTATACCAATCCCCATCATCACCACGAGAAACATGTACGGATGATTTTTAAGGAGTGGTGTATATGTACTGACAATTTGTTTTCAAATCTGTCACTAACCAAACAGAAAAACAGGTTTCTTCCAGACAGGAGGTAAGATACGCATCTTTCTGTCAAACGTAAATTAAGTAAGTACTGTAAGCTAACACAATGGAAGCCCCATTTAGAAACAGAATCAACAGGAAAGGAGCCTGTAGGGGAAAAGATGAGTGACAGATGATCTCTGAAGATGGACAATGAAATTTGGGGAGATAAGTAGAAAGCAAGGAGACACCCCTTTATATTGCACCAAAGTAGTAAATGGACAGCGTGTTCATATTCATGAAAACAGGATCTCAAACAGCCTCGGTTGAAAAGCTGCAAGACACATTTGGGGTGAGAAACTTCCTTAGATAGAAGCTTAACCTGCTAAAGTTAAGTTTAGTCTCTAGCAAGCATGATAAGATTTTATTTTATATATAACATTTGTTTCCATTATCCTTACTCACTATCTCTTAAATCTTGAGCTTTGATCATCAATTTAAGATTGTTTTGTCTCTCTCTGCGCTATGATGTCATATAGGAGCTGACCCGGAGTTGAGTCAACAAGCTGGTGTGGACATTGTTCCTTTTGGGACAGCAAATCTGGTATGTTTATGAGCATAGAGTGGATAAGAGGTTGAACGCTACCAGGGGCTGTTTCAAAGGGGTTTGTGGACTGGGGTATACCTGTTAATCTGCAAGAGAAAGATAGGGTGGGCATAGCTTAGAGGAGATTGTTTGGGTGGCTAAAAGGCTGGTGTCTGGGAGTGGACATCCAGTTAAGCATCAGCAAGTGGCTCGCTCATTGGAGGCAGGGGAGGTGACAGTGATGGGCAGCCTGAGAACCATCACACTAGGTCGATGCTGCATGCTTTCGCAGGTGACCTTTTGCAGGGTTGAGCCCTCATCCCAAAAACACTTGAGTGGGTTCAATTGTACTCATGTGAGCAATGCCACTGAAATTATGAATGAAATCCTGGCCACACTGAGGGGGAAAAAACAAACAAACAAAAGAACAAAAATACATAGTTGCGAGTCTCAGAGCCCTGGTCAACACACTCTGGCTTGCAGGGCTTGCATATGGGACTAAAAATAGCAGTGGAGAGGTTCCCGCTCAGACTGGAGCCAGGCTTTTTGAGCCCTTCTCCCCTGGCTGGGTTTCAGAACCAGAGCTGCCGCCCAAGCAGAAACATCTACACTGCTATCTTGGACCTGTAGCATGAGCTCCAGTCAATTGTCCTGGCCTCTGAGGCTTGCTGCTGCAGGCTTTTTCTTTTGGCAGTATAGATATCCCATTGACTTCAATGGGTCCAGAATATCACCAAAAGCATATATGTAAGATTGTTAAAAGCCAAGGCCCCTTTCTCCTTAATTCCAATTCTGAGCTTCTCCACCCCCAAGAGCTATGATCATACTGAGTTTTGGTAGGGCTAGTTGAACATTTTTTTAAAAGTTTGCTGTTCTGATTAATTTTTAATTAAAATTTCAAGTTTCATTGACTAAAAAAAGGGTCACATTTTGGGGGGAGAAAGTTTCGCAAAAAATGTCAACTTGTTTGTTGTGCAGCTGACTGAAAAATTCCAACGGGATTTCAAATGTTAGGGAGAAAAAAAAATTCTGTGAAAATGTTCATTAAAATTTTATTCTGTTTTTAGATCAGTCCTAGTCTTTGGATGTAAAAGCGGGGAAAAAAATAGACTCACTACCTGGGACAGAGAACAGCAAACTCATTTCTGTTGTAGGACTAACCTTACATTTGAACTTGGCTTCCAGAACAAGAAGGTAATTGATTAGAATAATGCTCCACCTAGACAGATTTTAACACCAAGGGTTTGACCCAGCAGCTGTTGAAATCTGTGGAAACAGTGTCATTCACTTCAGTGGGCACTGACTGACTAGACCCCATATAGAAATGGCAGCAGTACGTAAGACAGAGTATAGTTTAACATGACACCTAGTTTCCCCTAGCACTAGGAAATTTCTTAATGAATTATTTTACTAGTGAAGGACACTGTAGCATATCTGGATCATTCAAATGCTACTGTTTGTATAGTCCTGTGTAACTGGAAAGCTTGTCTTTTTCCACCGACAGAAGTTGGTCCAGTGAAAGATATTCCCTCACCCACCTAGTCTCATTGTTTTTATAAACACAGTAGCAACTCTTACAGTAAATGGCAGTAACAAATATTCATGACTTCACAAAATATTTCAAACAGTGGTTCTCAGCCTTTTTACATTTGCGGACCCCTAAAAAATTTCAAATGGAGCTGTGGACCCTTTTGAAAAATCGTGTGCGTGTGTTTGTGTGTGGTTGAATTCTGTTCAGTCAGTTTTCAGTCCAAGTCTTTCACAGACTCCCTTAGACTGTAGACCACAGGTTCAGAAGCACTGATTTAAAGCACTATTAAAACAGTAAATACATTGTAGCAATATGTTCTGTGGATTACAGTGTTGATTTTCCTTGTTATAACAATATGTTTTGACTATTTTTAATGCCACGTATTCATCTTTGGATTGGTTTGGTGGCATCACAATGAGCACAAAACACGGTGTAATAAAAGGCTTGCCAGGTAGCTACCCTTATAGAAGGGAGAGAGTCTAGTCAGAACAATTGAATTTAGTTAATTAATTCTTTGTAATTTAACAAATGGAGGTCAATATAATCCAATGTGTGGGTCTCGAAGGGATGCCTGCGCTTTATTTTTACCAGGTTCATCTTATTGAACGTACATAGCACATATGGTAGAATCTAAAACACAAAGTCTAATATTCTGAAAAGTAGCTTCCACTGCTCATTGTCCCATTTGGGCGATATCCCGTCCCCCTCACACCACATATCCCGCTCCTTCCTTTCACAGATTCTCTATCCCAGTCCGCTGCCCTACTCTTCCCCTTCAATGTCTAAATCCTGATACCCTTACTCATGCTGAGGAATCCCACAATCCCAGCAAGGAATCCCACAAATTTCAATGAGTCTCCTCATGGACGTAGGTACTTTTGTGACATGAGTAAGGGGAATTGGGCACTAAACTTCACTTTGTCACAGTCCCGCCCAAATGTTGAAGGGCTTTTAATGAAAGTTAAAACAAAATATGGCTGACCCCACTTCCTAGCCTGTCCAATCCCATAATGGAAAAGAGTGAGAGAGAAAGCAGCACAGCTGACTGAGAATCTTTTGGCAAACAGAGCAGCCAGAAACAGGGGAGTGGACATTGAATAGCTTTTCAGTGCTCTCTTTTCTTCTCTATGGGGTGGAGGGGTTTCAATACCTTGCAGGATCACCTCCAAAGTCCACACAGCTGGCAATTGTATCGAGAAAGGTGGGAAGGCATTTCTCCTCAACCTTTGGTCTAAGATCAAGCATACCTACCTGTGAGCACCTTAAGACAGGGATTGTGTTTTCTTTATTCTCTTTATAATGCTCCATGTTTGCCTATGGTGTGAGCTATACATGTTAAATAAATACCTAATACAGCACCCATTTAGTATTTGATATGCTTTTGCTTGGACAGACTTTATGCTCTATTATTATTTACTTAGATTGCACTGCAAATCTAGGCCCTGTACAGCCAAAAACAAAGTCTCCTCTCCAATGAGCAGTATTGTCAAGGTTCCTTCCCCACTGAACTCTAGGGTGCAGAAGTGGGGACCTGCATGAAAGACCCCCTAAGCTTCTTCTTACCAGCTTAGGTTAAAAACTTCCTCAAGGTACAAACTTTGCCTTGTCCTTGAACCCTGTGCTGCCACCACCAAGCGTGTTAAACAAAGAACAGGGAAAGAGCTCACTTGGAGACGTCTTCCCGCAAAATATCCCCCCCAAGCCCTTCACCCCCTTTCCTGGGGAAGGCTTGATAAAAATCCTCACTAATTTGCATAGGTGAACACAGATCCAAACACTGGGATCTTAAGAACAATGAAAAAGCAATCAGGTTCTTAAAAGAAGAATTTTAATTAAAGAAAAAGTAAAAGAATCATCTCCGTAAAATCAGGATGGTAAATACCTTACAGGGTAATCAGATTCAAAACAGAGAATCCCTCTAGGCAAAACCTTAAGTTATAAAAGACATAAAAACAGGAATATACATTCCATTCAGCACAACCTATTTTACCAGCCATTTAACAAAAGGAAATCTACGCATTTCTAGCTAGATTTACTAACTTAACAGAAGTTCTGAAGAGCATTCCTGATCTGTTCCCGGCAAAAGCATCACACAGACAGACAGAGCCTTTGTTTCCCCCTCCTCCAGCTTTGAAAGTAACTTGTCTCCTCATTGGTCATTTTGGTCAGGTGCCAGCAAAGTTATCCTAGTTTCTTAACCCTTTACAGGTGAAAGAGTTTTGCCTCTGGCCAGGAGGGATTCTATAGTTCTGTATACAGAAAGGTGGTTACCCTTCTGTTTATATTTATGACAAATATAAACAAACGAGACAGATGACTGACAAGCTGTTACCAAAAAAAGCACCTAAGCAGAAAAAGGTAGCACGTGTCTGGGATTCCACAGTTAGGTTTTGATGCCCCAGAATTGCTTATCACACAGGAGCTAGTATTTGGCC
This sequence comes from Caretta caretta, assembly GCF_965140235.1. Taxonomy (NCBI): domain Eukaryota; kingdom Metazoa; phylum Chordata; order Testudines; family Cheloniidae; genus Caretta; species Caretta caretta. Next base: position 91,583,457 of record NC_134214.1, read on the forward strand.
ATCTCTAACTACACTGCCATGCAATTCTGAATGCTTATTTCAACCCTGCATAATGACAGGTTTCAGAGTAACAGCCGTGTTAGTCTGTATTCGCAAAAAGAAAAGGAGTACTTGTGGCACCTTAGAGAATTGATTTAGTCTCTAAGGTGCCACAAGTACTCCTTTTCTTATTTCAACCCCGTACACCTTGCCAAACCACAGCTGCTCTATCCCAGTCATTTATTTTCCCTGTGTTTGTCAGACCGTGGCAACGGAGCGGATGGCTGAGAGGCTGTAACACAGTTAATATATTGCAGCCTCTCTGCTCTGGCACATTGTGTGTAAAGGGATTACCATTTTACAAGATAGTTTACTAGACACAAATTACAGGCCCACTCCTAACACATATAACGATCTTGCTAAGTTTGCAGCTATTATTGACAGCGACAACGATGGCAGTGTAATGAGATCAAATGAGGGGGGTACATTAGACAACAAATGTTGGGCCGTATTTACAAGACCTTCTGATCAGATTCATTGGCACCATTATGCTTCAGATGAACATAAACAGAGGCTGCCTTGGCTCATACTGCCCTTCCTCACTCCTGCTCTGTCTGTTCCTTAGTTTACCTTCCTCACCTTCTTTTGTTTGTTTCATCAGACATACTTGTGCCAGCTACAGTCAGACAGGCCCCTGGGTAGGTTAAAGGATCCTTGGAAATAGAAGAAAAGAGGGCAAATTCTCCAAGGAATGGATGAAATGGCGGAAGAGGGAGACATACCTGCACACTGTGGCATTGCTCCATGGGGCTGCCTATCTACCATTACCACTACCAGTTTGCAGGAGTAACTGACAAGATAGTTGTGCGCACTGAAGTTTGGTATCCAGGACCGAGAACAAGGAGTCCTGCCCAGGGCCCCTCTCTTTCCCTCCCACACCCTCTTTCTCCTCCTACACATCATGACACAAACATTGTGTGCCTCCCAGGCAGGCAGGCTGCATACATGACAATCCCGCAGCACCCTCTGGGGCTTGGATGGAGTCCTTCCTCGCCCACAGGCATCCCCTGTCTTTCCCAGGGCACGGGAGTGGTGGAAACCTCTCACCTCCTAGAGAAGAGCATCATTCATGGGAGCAAGGAGGTGGGAGTTTTGCCTAGGAAGGAGTTCAGAGCTGGGCTTCTGCCCACGTGGAATGCGGGGGTAAGGCTTTTGGTTTGTTATTCTCTTAAAACATCCCCTCGTGATGCTGGGGACACTAGGATACAGATATATGAAAACAAAACCAAACAAACTCAAGTTAACCCCCGGCTCCCGAGGCGTTGGAGATGCATTAACCTACTCAGCCACCTCTCTGCTTCTCAGAAGTTAGCTTTGGCCTGGATTGCTCCCTTCTGTGGAAATTCAGGAAGGAGCTCTGAGAGAAGGAGAACATGGTGATTCCCAGGCAGAGTTTCCCCTAAGAGAAAAGGGGAGCCTCCACCAGAGCCCCTGTGTCCCTCCCTGGTCCCGAGAGGCCAGGGATGTCCCCATGAAGGACTTGTGCTTCTGGGGGGCCACAGCCTCCTCTCTGGTTATAAGGCCTCATGGTTGCCACAGAAGCACGTTGCCAAGGAGTTGGCATCCACGGCTACCCCAAGAGCACCTCCCACCTTTAGAGTGGGTTTCCAAGGGCAGAAGGGCAGCTTTAGTTTGTATCAATTATACACTGGGTTTTCCCTGGGGTTTGGTGTACATCCCTCTCTTCTGGCCCACTCCCCATCTAAATATCCCCAACCCCACAGAGGGCTATGAAGTGCAGGCCAGAGTAGGACAGTGCTGTGGAAGCAGATGTCTCTCACACCTGCGCACACTTCCTGAAGGACAGGGGAAGCTGCACAAAGGGGAAGCATTGGGGGCTTGCTCAACTGCCTCCTCACATTATTCCACCAAATATTGTGATATCTATCTCCCTCCCTCGTCACAGAAACGGGCACCAGCAACATATTAGAGTGAATAGATCAATGTTCCTAAATTAAGCTCACCCCACCCCCATCTGTGATGGTTTTTCAGAATGAGAGTCAAGAGGTTTTCATGGAGTCAGACTCCAAGTCTGACTAAAACAAAGCCAAACACATTATTATAAATGAATGCGGAAGTAATTTCCCCCTCAAGGATTATACTACTAGTTAGGTTTCTAGTACATTTTCGTGGTTCTGTAATCATTATCACTCTTCTCAAAATCTTTATTTTCTAATCCATTTATGTTTTAAGGTTGTAACAACTTATAAGGATTCCCAGCTCGTAATACAGATGCTCATCCCTTAGAAGCTTTTAAATAACCTCTATTGCATGCAATGTTAAAAAGACACAACCATACAAATTCTTATAATGAATGCATGCTGGGAAAATAACTTAGGGACTTCCACATAGTACCGAGCACCATAGAAGCTGGCAAATCTGCACTTTAACAGCAACTGTATCTGAAAAGAGAGGTTTTATATACAAACATGCTAATACTATATTCATCATTAGGGTACTGTAAAAGACAGCAATATTAAATAGTTTGCCATCATGGAAAGGGATAGCAATAATATTTACGGACCTTTTTACTGATTAACACACTGTGCTTTGAACTGTGATATGTCCAAGACAATATGCGACATTCACCATGTACATAGGACCCTGTCAAACCAACAGACCACTCCTGCAATTCTAACTCAGGCAAAACTCCTGTTGATGTCAACAAGAGGGGGGATTTGCTTGGGTAAAGCCTGTAGGTTCAGACCCTGGATGTTCCTCAGCTAGTGTGAACTGGCATGTGTATATGGAGCTATGCCAATTTACACCAGTGGAAGATCTGGTCCATTATTCTTAGGGATGGCAGAAGGCAAGTAGAAGAGGAAGAGCTTTTTTTGGCAATAATAAATCCGACTGAACGGATGAGGTTTCCTTTTACTCAGATTTGCCTTCACGGCAGAAGAGAGGAACTAAAAGATACATGAAGAATTTTTTTTAAAGAGTTATTCAATGATCCAAATTTAGAATATGCTTCCTGCAAACAGTAGAGCAGTTCAATGGAGACAAATCTCCTAAGTAGCACTCATTGTGCTTTGACTTGTGACTGATCAGAAATTCACAAAACTGATCCAACACGGAACATGAATTGCCTGTCATGGCTTGCGGCCTATAAACAGATACTCTGATTTCTTCCCAAGGTTTCTGTGATAGTGGAAACTGTATTGTCAACCTCCTTCCATGGAAGCGGGAACATTTGTGCATTTGAAAACAAAAGTTTATGACCTAAGTTGGTTTTCAATTGGTATTCTTGTATGTGGTATTTCACAGGGTGCCCTAACACAAAGCACAATTAACATATCGTTTTGCTGTACAACATACTCAACCAATTTGCTTAGAAGGTTGTTAAGCTTGATTCTCCACTGCCAGGTACTTGTGCAGTTGTTTACCCCTGTGCAAAGTGGGCATAAAGTGCTAGCAAATCAGAAGTCCTGCTGACAAATACAAATTCCATATGCATTGTTCCATTAAAAAATAGTTCAACATACAAAATTACTGTACAATATTCAATGGATAACCAGGACCTGCTTTTGGACAAGGTCTGGGTACAATCACGCAGGTGCATTACTAAATTTATCTCTCGACTTTTCTAGACAAAAAAAAAACAAAACACACATCTAGGTGCTTATGTAGCCAACTGAGAGCAGAGAAGTCAATCACATGCATGCATATTTGGTAGTCCAGGCAATTGCATTGAGCCTTTGTCGGCAGCAGAGCGGGGTAATCAGCCCCCCCCCCCCCCCCCAAAAAAAGACAATAGTTTGGCTCAGAGTTTTTACTATTCCTGGTTGGTCCCTAATTTTCACTTTCCCACTTCAACACACACAACTTCACCACTGTATGAAGCCTGGGACAGTTATGAAGGGGCGGGGATGAAGTTTTATCTTTAGTGCTTGCATTTGATCATGACCATAATTTTTTCCTTTCTTTCCTTGACTATTTTCATCTTGCCTTGAAACCCTGGAGTAACAAGAAAGAATGACGCAAGGTACTGAACTCACTTCTGGAATTAATACCACGGAATAACAAACAACTGGGAAGAGAGAAAGAAAGAGTCCATGTGCCTGAGAATTCACCTCCATGTCGCCGGTTCCACTGAGGCCCAGTCAGTACCAATCAATGAAAGCTGCTGTCACCAGACAGCTGTTTGGCACCCTTTGCAGTGTGAATGAGCGGTTTAGTCCTGTTCTTAGTTGATGAATGTTTACATTAAAAAAAATCCAGAAACAAAAGAACTGCCTTTGCAAATGGCAATAATTGGTATCTTTGCTGGGGACTGAATAGAGGGTGAAATCCCCTCTTGCTCCAAGAGGTTTAAGGTGTAGTGAGTGGAAGACCATAACATACCTCTGCAAATAGACTTTCAGGGCCCATTCTCTGGTACATCCAGCTTTCATTGGGTGCAGCAGAGATGGAGGACTGTCACAGAGCCTACACTTCCCTGATTCTCTCTCTGGTCCAAGGTTAGAGCGGCCTCAGGTCCGCTCTAAATTGTGCCAGCTGTGGATTGCCAGAACATATTCTCTATACCCAACTCTCCTCAGCCCCTCTACTGCAGGTCACAGGTTGGGAGGCATAGGTGCTGGCTCTTCTGAGGACTTCCCCACACTGTGGAGAGGGTGGGAGGACATGAGGAAAGTTTCCACTCCCCTTGCACCATCAGAGTAGCACAAAAGGACTGGAGCAGAGAATAGCTGGCAGCTTCCAGCTATGAGCATCAGGCACTTCTTACAATCACCAAATTTACTTTCAAATGAAAAAAAATTAAGACAGGTTTGTGCGCACACAACTATATACAAATCCTTCCAATGTGTAAGAAAGGGTCCACGGGAGGTATTACCCTTGCGCTTTTAGCCAAAGAAACCTCAGGCATTAGTTGACATTATCTAATTAATGTTTGCAAAGTGCTTTGCAAACGTAAAGCACTAGATAAGAGCTTATTAATTATCACAGATATCAATAAATGCTCAGACTGCCTGGAGCAAAGGAAAGAAAATGAAAATAATTGCAAACATAGGATCCAATTGTTTTCCAGCTCAGCTGACCTAGTGAAATTAGGATATTAAAATAATGAAGAAAATATCAGGCACAACTCTTAGACCCAACTGTGTATAAACTATTAGGACAGGGTTAAATAATCCATTCTCACTATGTCAGATACTCTTATCCCATCCAGGCAATTCCAAGTTAGCCCAGAGTGTAGAGAACTGACAAGGTCCCCCATAAGACAGCCTGCTGGCTTCTGAGGAAGAAGAACTTGCACAAGAACTGCACTGCCTCAAATGGCTCATCCCAGAGGTGGTTACAATGCACTGGCCTGAAGCTGGTGACAGGATGCCACACCTGTTGGAAGATTATGTGGCAATGCGGACAGAGGTCTCCATGCAGCTCTCCGGAACCTTTTCCTTAGCTGTAATTGACACCATGTGATGTCTCGCACCCCCCGTGGCCCACTAGATTTCTTTTTTTTGGTAGGATTCAGATTTCAGCACAGCTCTGCACTTGTCTCTCCTTTACTAAGCTTAACCTTTTTCATTCATTGTGGGAATTTTAGCAGAATCCCTTTTGATCTTCAATGGTCTACACCACTTCCAGTTCATTCCTGATTTTGGTTTCCTTTCACCTCATCTGACAAGTTCCAGGGTTTCGCCTCTTTCCCGGAGAAGGTGGGGATACCTCTGTGAGAAGAGACTGTTGTTGACATCAATGCTCTTGTGCATCTGAGAGTGAGCTTCAAGAGTGACACACAGTGGCCAGAAGGAGGTTGTTACAAACAGAACATCCAGTTGCAGACTCTGGTTGATTGTATTTATGGGGCAAGAACAGTGCTCTATCTCCAAATGCTTTTCTGTTTTGCTGGTCTTAGTCCCTCCACCCCTCCTGCCAATATAAGTGACAAGCATTGGACTCATTAGTTCTTGCATAACTTTGTAATGCTGTTGTAAGACAGCACTGTGGGAATTATCTATTCCTATCCCTATAAATAAAGACAGTTCACCTACATAATATATCACATTTATTAAAAGACAACATAGCTCAATTACTTTATAACAACCCCGGAGACTATTATTTTAAAAGAATAGGTTCAACACTGCAGCTCCCGTGTAAACGGCCCTGATTTTAATTATAGGTTTATATATTATTCAGCCAGTGGTCATCTTTATGTTGTATTGATCTCCAGGTAGGGTGTGTTCCTTGGTAAACAAAAGGAGATAAAGCTGGAACTCAAGCTGTGCAGAAGCTCGTTTGTTGTAGCTGTAGGTCTTTTGTTTAATAAACACTTCTCATTTAAAAGCCCTACGATTTCATATATCATGAGGTCACTGAAGCCAAAGGAACTCTTCGGGACAGCGAAGGGCTAGGAGGAGAATTCCTCAAATTCTTCTTGGGCAAATCACAATTGGTTCTTATATTGTCCCCACTCTTCCAGCAAAACGGAATCTCAGGTTCTGAAGAAAAGATCACGATACCTGAGCCAAAACCAAGTCATACTCTGCCCAGAGACGTCAGAGTGTGCTGGTCACCCCAAACTGTCTCAGCGCTAGGGAAGCAAGAGATAGCAAGTCGGGGCAGGGTGGGGGATAATAGGCACCTATATAAAGACAAAGCCCCGAATATCAGAACTGTCCCTATAAAATTGGGACATGTGGTCACCCTACTCAGCTCCCAGTGCACTTTACTCAGAGGACTTCAGAAATGGAAGCAACTTTGAAGCCGATCACAATGTACAGAAAAGCCAGTATTAAAAGAGGCAACAAAAAAATATCAGGGCCAAGGTAGATAGAAAGTCCTCACAAAAACTCTAAGCCAGATTCATAGAGACAGAGTTGCTCAGGTTTTAAAGGCAAAAATACACCATTAGGTGAGCTTTGGGTTCGTTATTCCTGCTAGAGTAAGAACAGGCTAAACACAGCTTACATTCCCCTGCACAGTGATGAGGAGAGTTCAGAAAAACCTCTGTAGGTTAAAAACAAATAGAAGACTACCAGATGTCCCTGGGAAGGTCTGATATATACACCACCACCGCTTCTCACCTCTTGCCTTCCCGAGTGGTTTTTTTTATTTGCTTTTTTAAGGAGCAAAATGTCCGCCTGCCCCGATTCATAGAGGCTACAGACCCAAATACAGAACCTCTCCATGGATCTTCTCCATCCCAAGAGCTCATACAGCAGCAAACAGAGGACAGGCAAACAGAGGGAATTTGCCTGGGGAGAGGAGTTCCCACAGAGTTTTTTTTATTTTTGCCTTTCAGGCTTCTGTGAGCAGTAAATACAACATCTGAAGAGGCTCTTAGAAGGAAGACAATATGGATAGTGAGCGATCAGCTGTTGTGACCTGTACAGGATGTGCCATGTTTGTACTTCTCCCAAAGGATAGACGTGACTTTGTCTGTACAAAATGCAAGCTGGTCTCCATATTGCAAGAGAAGTTTAAAGGTCCAGAGAGCCAAGTATCAACCCTGCACTGCACCAGAGAAAATTTTCTGGATAGAAGTCAGCATTTGGTACTGCAGGCACAGCATGCTGAAGAATCTGAGAGGGTAGTGCAGAATGGGGAAGAAAATTGGCAGCATGTGACCTCCAGAAGAAGAAAGGAGAACCCATGTACCCCCAATGCATATAGAGGTAAGAAACCATTTTCAGGCTCTCTGCACAGGTACTATGGTGGAGAACAGTTTGGAAGAGTCATCATGGGGGTTCCACGACCACCACTCCCAAGAGGAGGAGATGGGTGGTGATGGTCAGGAACTCCCTCCTAAGCGGGGAGGTAAGTGGGGAAGTGGGATACCAGGAGGAAACATAAGGAGGAGGGTGCAACAGGGGTGACCTCCTGAGTCATACTGAGAAAGTAGGGCAATCAGCTAGTTATCTTAGGTGCCTGTACACAATTGTAAGAAGCCTGGGAAACAAGCAGCAAGAACTGGAAGTCCTGGCACAGTCAGTCAAGGAACTACGATGTGATTGGAAAAACAGACTTGGTGGGGTAACTCACATGACTGGAGCACGGTCATGGATGGGCATAAACTGTTCAGGAAGGACAGATGGGGCAGAAAAGATGGTAGAGCTGCACTGTATGTAATGGAACAATATGATTGCTCAGAACTCCAGTATGAAACGAGAAAAGCCTGTTGAGAGTTGGGTTAAGTTTAGAGGCGAGAGCAACAAGGGTGATGTCGTGGTGGATGTCTGTTATAGACCACCAGACCAGGAGGATGAGGTAGATGAGGCTCTCTTTGGACAACAGAAGTTTCCAGATGACAGGCCCGGGTTCTCATGGGGGACTTCAATCACCCCGAAATCAGCGGGGAGAGCAATACAGCAGTGAACAGACAATTCAGGAAGTTTTTGGAGAGTGTTGGGGACAAACTTCCTGGTGCAAATGCTGGAGGAACCAACTAGGGGTCATGCTCCTCTTGACCTGCTGCTCACAAACAGGGAAGAATTGGTAAGGGAAGTAGAAGTGGGTGGCAACCTGGGCAGCAGTGACCATGAGATGGTCGAGTTCAGGATCCTGACAAAAGGAAAAAAGGAAAGTAGCAGAATACAGATCCTGGACATCAGAAAAGCAGACTTTGACTCCCTCCGGGAATTGATGGGCAGGATCCCCTGGGAGGCTAATATGAGGAGGAAAGGCGTCCAGGAGAGCTGGCTGTATTTTAAAGAAGCGTTATTGAGGGTGCAGGAACAAGCCATCCTGATGTGCAGAAAGAATAGCAAATATGACAGATGACCAGCCTGGCTTGACAGAGAAATCTTCGGTGAGCTTAAACACAAAAAGGAAGCTCACAAGAAGTGGAAACTTGGACAGATGACTAGGGAGGAGTATAAAAATATTGCTCGAGCATACAGGGGCCAAATTAGGAAGGCCACAGCACAATTGGAGTGGCAGCTAGCAAGGCATGTGAAGGGTAACAAGAAGGGTTTTTACAGGTATGTTAGCAACAAGAAGGTGGTCAGGGAAAGTGTGGGACCCTTACTGAATGGGGGAGGCAACCTAGTGACAGATGATGCGGAAAAAGCAGAAGTACTCACTGCTTTTTTTGCCTTGGTCTTCACAGACAAGGTCAGGTCCCAGACTGCTGCACTGGGCAGCACAGTATGGGGAGGAGGTTAGCAACCCTCAGTGGTGAAAGAACAGATATTTAGAATATCTGGACATGCACAAGTCCATGGGTCAGTATCTAATGCATCCGAGGGTGCTGAGAGAGTTGGCTGATGTGATTGCAGAGCCATTGGCCATTATCTTTGAAAACTCATGGCGATTGGGGGAGGTCCCAGACGACTGGAAAAAGGCAAATATAGTGCCTATCTTTAAAAAAGGGAAGAAGTAGAATCCATGGAATTACAGACCAGTCAGGCTCACCTCATTCCCTGGAAAAATCATGGAGCAGGTCCTCAAGGAATCCATTTTTAAGCACTTGGTTCCTGAGCACTTTCCTCTCCTCCATCAACATGGATTCATCAAGGGCAAGTCATGCCTGACCAACCTGATTGCCTTCTATAATGAGATAACTGGCTCTGTGGATATGGGGAAAGTGGTGGACATGATATATCTGGACTTTAGGCAAAGCTTTTGATACAGTCTCCCACAGTATTCTTGCCAGCAAGTTAAAGAAAGTATGGATTGGATGAAGGGTCTATAAAGGTGGATAGAAAGCTGGCTAGATTGTTGGGCTCAATGGGTAGTGATCAATGGCTTGATGTCTAGTTGGCAGCCAGTTATCAAGCAGAGTGCCCTAGGAGTCTGTCCGGTTTTGTTCAACATCTTTATTTATGATCGGGATGATGGAATGGATTGCCCTATCAGCAAGTTTGCAGATGACACTAAGCTGTGTTACCTAGGGAGGTGGTGGAATCAGGGCCGCCCAGGGCGCGGGCGGGAAGAGGGTGACAAGTGGGTCAATTTTTCCCAGGCCCTGGAGGGGACCCCACGAGAGTTTTCGGCGGCAGGTCCTTCAGTGCCACCAAACACACCCAGAGTGAAGGACCCTCACTGCTTCTTCCGTTCCGGGTCTTCGGCAGCAAGGGTCCTTCCGCTCCATGTCTTCAATGAAGTGCCCCAAAGACCTGGAGCGGAAGGACCCCTGCCGCCAAAGGCCCCAGGCCCCCTGAATCCTCTGGGTGACCCTGGGTGGAATCTCCATTCTTAGAGGTTTTTAAGGCCCAGCTTGACAAAAAGCCCTGGCTCAGATGATTTAGTAGGGGTTGGTCCTGCTTTGAACAGAGGGTTGAACTAGATGACCTCCTGAGGTCCCTTCCAATCCTGATATTCTACGATAGCCTCCCTCATGGCGGTGCTGGTAAAAATGGAAGGATGTGTACAGTGATGGATCTCCTGCCCCGCCCACCTGTGCTTTGCTACTGCAGGCTATCATGCCGGGGTCCCTGCAGAATCAAGTTATGTGCCATGTGTGAGCACCCCTGCAATCCTGGTCCCCTTATACACAGCAAAAAAAACAAAAAAAAACACAGACCAGTTCCACCGCTAAGTGAACTTTCACTGCTGCACAGGAAGGAAGAGGATTTGCTTTTTCGGAACAGTAGTCATGTATTTGGGAGACTACTGTGGTTTGAGAGAATGATTTGGCAAGAAGGACTCTCAGAAACACTCAGCGCAGGACTCTCTCTCCTTCCTTTTTAAAATGCCCCAACTGCTAGGCCTTCGAGTCAACACAACAATGGCGCCTGAGGGGCATTTATTTTACATGCTGATTTGCAGTAAGATAGCAAGTCTTGGACGTGAAACTGCACAGGCCTGTTGCCATCTATTTGTGGAGTCCTAAGTAAGACTTCCTAAATATCCTGAACATTTACCAGCATACCAGCTAGCTTCTCACACTTACTATGACGACCACAAGGAGTTAATCTCCGATGATATTTTATTTGCCTAGGGAAGTTTGCAAGGCTGCATTAGTACTAGAAATGCAGCTTCGCTGTGGTAGGGAATTTTTTCTCCTCAGGAACTCAATGTTCAAACAAGCTCCTTGGTGAGGTAAGCACCGGCTGCCTTTTAATATAAACACAAAACTTACATTAAACGTATTAGTTGGGGGAGGAATAGAGATGAGGCTTGTGGAATCTCATGAGTCATCGTTTCTGTAGGATAAAGAGCATCCTTGTCTCAAAACATCAATTCATTTGCTTCTATTGTGTGTCGCAGATATGGGCTCTTCGAGGATGAAAGCAATTAATAAAAACAGTTCAACGATTGTTCTGGAAAAAAATGAAAATGGAAAGTAGTTTTTTGGTGCTTAAATACATTTAAATATGGGAAAAATAGAACACTTAATATGGCACAATGCTTGAGGGGCAGAGAGCAGGAGAACAAATGCAGAGCATTAGCCAAGCATGATTGTATTTCCCCAAAATAACAAGCTTCTTAACTGAGAATTAAGATTCAGTACACACACCCCGCTGCCCCAGGCATACACTAGAAATCAAAAGGAGTACTTGTGGCACCTTAGAGACTAACAAATTTATTTGAGCATAAGCTTTTGTGAGCTACAGCTCACTTTATCTGATGCATAAAAGTGGCCACTATGGATGTAGAAGCCCTCTACACCAACATTCCACACAAACATGGACTACAAGCCGTCAGCAACACTATCCCCGATAATGTCACGGCACACCTGGTGGCTGAACTTTGTGACTTTGTCCTCACCCATAACTATTTTACATTTGGAGACAACATATACCTTCAAATCAGCGGCACTGCTATGGGTACCCGAATGGCCCCACAGTATGCCAACATTTTTATGGCTGACTTAAAACAACGCTTCCTCAGCTCTAGTCCCCTAATATCCCTACTCTACTTGCGCTATATTGATGTCATCATCATCTGGACCCATGGGAAAAAGCCCTTGAGGAATTCCACCATGATTTCAACAATTTCCGTCCCACCATCAACCTCAGCCTGGACCAGTCCACACAAGAGATCTACTTCCTGGACACTACGGTGCTAATAAGCGATGGTCACATAAACACCACCCTATACCGGAAACCTACTGACCGCTATTCCTACCTACATGCCTCCAGCTTTCACCCAGACCACACCACACGGTCCATTGTCTACAGCCAAGCTCTATGATACAACCACATTTGCTCCAACCCCTCAGACAGGGGCAAACACCTACAAGATCTCTATCAAGCATTCTTAGAACTACAATACCCACCTGCGGAAGTGAAGAAACAGATGGACAGAGCCAGAAGAGTACCCAGAAGTCACCTACTACAGGACAGGCCCAACAAAGAAAACAGAACGCCACTAGCCGTCACCTTCCGCCCCCAACTAAAACCTCTCCAACGCATTATCAAGGATCTACAACCTATCCTGAAGGATGACCCATCACTCTCACAAATCTTAGGAGACAGGCCAGTCCTTGCCTACAGACAGCCCCCCAATCTGAAGCAAATGCTCACCAGCAACTACATACCACACAACAGAACCACTAACCCAGGAACCTATCCTGCAACAAAGCCCGTTGCCAACTCTGCCCACATATCTATTCCGGGGACACCCTCACAGGGCCTAACAACATCAGCCACACTATCAGAGACTCGTTCACCTGCACATCCACCAATGTGAGATATGCCATCATGTGCCAGCAATGCCCCTCTGCCATGTACATTGGTCAAACTGGACAGTCTCTACGTAAAAGAATAAATGGACACAAATCAGATGTCAAGAATTATAACATTCATAAACCAGTCAGAGAACACTTCAATCTCTCTGGTCACGCGATTACAGACATGAAAGTTGCGATATTACAACAGAAAAACTTCAAAACCAGAGTCCAGCAAGAGACTGCTGAATTGGAATTCATTTGCAAATTGAATACAATTAACTTAGGCTTAAATAGAGACTGGGAGTGGCTAAGTCATTATGCAAGGTAACCTATTTCCCCTTGTTTTTTCCTACCCCCTTCCCCTGGTTCCTCAGACATTCTTGTTAAACCCTGGATTTGTGCTGGAAATGGCCCACCTTGATCATCATACACATTGTAAGAAGAGTGATCACTTTAGATAAGCTATTACCAGCAGGAGAGTGGTGTGGGAGGGAGAAAACCTTTTGAAGTGATAAACACCCATTTTTTCCATGGTCTGTGTGTATAAAAACATCCTCATTGCATTTTCCACGTTTATGCATCCAATGAAGTGAGCTGTAGCTCACGAAAGCTTATGCTCAAATAAATTGGTTAGTCTCTAAGGTGCCACACGTACTCCTTTTCTTTTTGTAAAGTACTTGACAATCACTTTTGAAGGTGGAGCTGGGGGAGGAAGAGGGGAGGGGGATTGTTAAAAATGCAAATGGGCAACTTTCTGTTGCTTGCTTTAATGTCATGACTGAGACATGTGTGCTTCATTATTATGCTCTGGAAAATGCAACCTTCTAACTGCCATTGTAGGATTTGATATATTCAGCTGCACAGAAGCAGATTTTCAAGCATAGCAATTGTACTTCATCGATGACAGAAGCATAAATCTAATATAGCAACAGGATAAAACAGACACATTGCTAACAGAAATGTAACACTGCTTTCCATCGAAGCCACATATGCACTCGGTGAATTTATGTAAACAGTGACTGATTTCTTAAATTAAATTTTGAACAGCATACATATAGTTGTTAATTATAAAGGAACTGGTTTATCTGTTAGCAATTATAAAAGTTAACATGGAAGCTACCAGTGAAAAACATATGCTCTTACTGTTTCATTTTAAGCTGAAAACAAGTAGGCCCCGTCTTCATTAATTTTGCAAAGGCATAAGCTATGAAGTAATAAATATATCACTTTAAAAGTTTTCCTAGATACTGGATTCATTTCCATGTTCTTCTTTATACCAATATGTATTAAACACCGTCATGGAAATATCCTATTAAGCATTCTTAGAAGTATGAAATCCACAGAGTAAAATTCCTCATGGGAATCCAATTTAGAGATTTAACCTAAATTTAAAAAAAAAAGACTGGTTACATGGCCAACATTTGGAACATTATGCCAACCACTAGTTCTCATTTTAACCTTTTTCTAGAGAAAATGGCAGAGGAAATTGGAGAAAATTGTGGTATCATCTACTTGCATTCAATTCGTACTTCTAGGACAATTTGCATAATTGTCAGGATGAGTTAATCAGAACCCTCTCCCCCCCAACCTATAACATAAGAGGGCTGTGAACCTGCCCAGGAGCTTGGACTGAGTGTGTGGAGGACTTTTGCTAAGTAAACGTGGGGTAAGGGAAGCAGAACATAGAAACTGAGATCAGACAAGAACAGAGAAGCAGAGATAAAAAGCAAGAAAGCCAAGTAGTAGCTGATGAGCACAATGTGACCCTGGAAAAAGAGATTCTGGGCTCATTGGTTACAGAGGTTTGGGGCTATTATCTAAGAAACTGCTTCTTTTGTTTTTGGTTTCTCCAGGAAACAGGACTTTGTATATTCCTTGTAAATGAACAAGAGTGCATCGAACATACTAGACTCCATCAATTTCCATTCCTAGCTGGAACATCCCCAGTGCCTTGAACTTTGACTAGCCATATGGGTTAAAAAGGGACAAGAATATCAACTTTGATTAGTGATCATCAGTTACTTCTGCCTTCCTTCCTAGCATTTGTTAGAGCTTCTTGATGCACCATGTCTTAGACCCTGAAAACATTTAAAGGCTACTCCTGGGTTCACAGTGAAACACGTACACAAGAGGTCCCCAAACTATGGGGCTTGCCCCACTGGGGGGGGGGTACAGAGGACCATTGAGGGGGGCTTGGCTGGGGCCCAGGCCAACCTAAATGGGGGAAGGAGGGAAAAGCAGCACCACTCAGCTCTGCTCCCACACTCCCGGCACCTGACCGGTGCGCCGCTCCTGGCCCCAGCCTTGCGCCCAGCCCCGGAGCAGACAGGAGCGAGTGAGTGAGTGTGAGGAAGGGGGAGCACAATTCTGAAAAGTTTAGGGACCACTGGTGTACATGTTTGTCATTTTGGGATCTTAGATTGTAAGTTCTTAGGGGTAGTCATCTTGGATGTCTGCACAGCTCTAAGCACAATGGAGACACTGATTTCAATTGGGACTCTGAGCATTACCATAATTCAGGTAAAGAGTAATCAAATCAGCACTTTGTCACAGTATCTGCCTGGAAAGTCAGCTAAGATGTACTTTTTAAAAGCAAGGTTATTACAGTAACACAATGGTAGGCATTAGTTGAACAAATGAATAAACGCATAGTATCTACAGGAGACAAACTTCAGGCACAAGCTTGAATCTCAAGAAAACAAGATCAAAACTGTTTATTACATTGGTAATCCAGTAGGCCAATGGTACTTGACAAAAATAGTATTTATTCCAGCAACGAATAAGAAGTACAACAGAGCTTGAAGGGGGTTACACAAAGTTTAAGACAACCCACTGTTAATTTTCAAGGAGAATTTGTTCCCTTGCTTAGTCACTGTTTTCATTATTGTTTTGCGGGCACATTATCGAGATAAAGGTCACAAGTCTGATGCGTTGTCTTCTGTCAGAAGTACAGGTGAGTCACAGAATGAAAATAGCACTTAACCAGTTACCTTTTTATTGTTGTAAAGTTACACCTTTTAGAGAGTTGCTCCATTCGGTTTCAGGCTCCCACTCAAAATAGACAAGAAATCAATTATATTAGACTACACTGTAGAAGATCACAGTATAGCTTGGAAACAGCATTACATCTCCTTGATTCTAGCTCAGAGCAAAAATGACCAAAAGTCATTACCACCTCATGGTGGTTCAGTGGCCACATAATTCAATATGAGGTGTCCACATGGTGGAATTTCCACAACTGGCATCTTTGCTGGTAGTCTGAGCAGAGAGGGGACAGGGATCACATATTGATTGATCAGGTATACAGCTCTCCTCCCCTTCAATTCAGGGTTGATGCACTTTGGTAGGGCAGTGCGTTTTGCCACCACATACACTGTGTCTGTTCTCTTGTGAAAGAGAGCTTCAGTCCCAGCACCAAAATTTATAAACAGACAATTGCTTCTGCTAAGGGCCTCAGTCTCAAACAGGAAGAGAATCAGTGGAGCAGGAATTGAGCTGAAGTACCTCTCTCTTCCATGCAGAATATATGGCCTTCACCACTGCCTTCCATCTTTGCTGGTCTCCCGCTGCAGTTTTAGCTTCAGTCCTGCTTCGATTGTGTGTTTCCATGTTATCCTTGGTCTACCTCATCACCTCTTGTCGAGGGGCTTTTAGTCCAATACTTGTCTTAGGTGCTCCAGGTCCTCCTTCCATGTATGTCCTACCCCACCTCCATTTTCATTCCATTATTTCCTGACCTATCAGTTTCTATTTTGTCCTCGTCCAGAATTCAATTGTGATTTTTTTTTTTTGGACATCTGACAGTCAGGATTTGTCAAAGGCAGCTGTTCATGAAAACTTGGAGTTTAGATAGTAAGGTTTTAATAAGTCTCCGAGTTTCAGCACCACAGAGTAAGACCAACGTTACAATAGTGCTAAACATTCTAAGTTTAGTCTGGAGGGCAAGATTTCTGTTTCTCCCAATTGGCTTTAGAGTTACAAAGGCATATCTGGCTATCACTATTCTGGCTTCAGCGTCTTCGTCTGTTCCATCTGTTGTACTTACAATGCTGCCAAGATATGTGAAATATCAAACCGCTTCTAGGTAAGTCTCAGAAAGTGTTATCGGTGTTTCTTGTTATGTGCATCTCTACTTCAATTTGAGGTATGAGAGGCGTGGGTTTAGCTTGCAGGTAAGGCAGCATTCTTTCCCCCACCTTTCACGCTCAGACCCAAACTGGGACACCCTCCCATCAAAAAGCATCCCAATCAACCGCCCTGCCCTCCAGAAATGGAAGGCCACTGCATTTCTCTACCCCCACTAGGAGGCGGCGACTGATGCTCCTGGAAACATCCCTCCTACCTCCTCTATCCCAACCAGACATCATTCTAAGGGAACAGGAAGGACCAAATCTCTAAAGGTTCATCTTTGTCCCCAACCTCAGTTCTGCTACATATAGGACCACCATAGTCCATTTCTCCTGCTTCAATTCTCTCAGAGCTTTCCCCTTGAACAGCAGAACACACCACCAGAAATTCATGGCATTAGTACAGAAAAGTCTTTACTGACCGACACAGGACTGGATTTGGACCCCAGCACTTGGCAATATTTCCTTTTTGTATGCACCATTCAAGTCTAATTTGGCCTTCACTAATGCTGGCTCTTGAAGTGTCAATATAGGCGAAGATGCATTCAGTAACCTAACACTGAAAATACTGATTTTATGTATGTAAACAAGTACTAGATCAGAGATAACGAGGGCTAAACAGAGTGCCAATTGCTCTGTGGGATTTTAAGATATATAGTTCAGAGGCTTGACCCACCCCTTAGAGATGCATCACTGGGGATTTTATAGGAAAAGCTACCCTGCTTGTTTCTATGTGCCCCATGCATCCAATGCTAGAGCGTACAAATGCCTGGTGAAATCATGCACAAAGATGTAAAGCTGTGAACTTTTTTGCTTCCAGATTTACACTGAAAGTTTTAAAAATATAAAATCAGAGCCGGTTTGCTGCTTTGTGCACGACTCACATGTAATACGAGATCAATGGCATTGGTACCTTGCCTGATCCTCAAAAATTGAATATATGCCATAAAATGCTGTCCAGAAAGAGCTTAGGACAACATGTACAGAGCAGTAAAAGAGGTATATTCCAGTTCTCATTCATGCACCCACTTGTCAGTTTTTCCCCCAATCACCCTTGGGCCTTTTTCCATAGGGCTCCCTATACAGGAAGCAGCCTCCCTGAACTAAACTGCACGTGTCCACATTGAAGGCCGTCAGAAAAGACCCTTTGTGACATACACCTTGCCTGTCTTTGGACAAAACTACTTGAGTCAGCTACATCCCTTTGGGAAGGCTCTGAAAGTACTCTACCTCAAACCAAATATAACAAGATTAATTTATTTGCAAACAGCTGCCAAGCTAGTCAAGGTAAAAGCTAGCAAAATGCCAATAACCCCAAACACTTACTGTCCAGCAGTTCACCAAGTGAGAAGTATATAATTTTCCCCTCCATTTTCTAGCTAATGGAGCGCACGCACACCCCCCCCACCGAATTTCAGACAGAAAAACCTGCCATCCAGTCAGTCACTCTGCTAGTGCAGTATGACAAACTGGAGACTGTTTACTAACAATCTTGTACTATGTGGATGGGGTAATATCTTTTACTGGACCAACTTGTGTTGGTGAGATAGACAAGCTTTCAGTTCTTCAAATATTACCTCACCATCTTGTATATCTACTATCCTGAGACCAACACTGCTATAGCACTGCATACAAGCTTGTATTATGTCCATTTAAGTGGTTTTTAGCAGTTTCAAGTAAAATGAAAGTTACCCACCCCACAAACATTTTACACTTTTTTCCCCCCAACTTCAGCATACAGAGACGGTGCTGCCCACATATTAACAGCTTATTTACATCAGCCAGCGTTAGGGGATGACAGACAAGAGGGAAAGAACAAGTCTAAGAACAATGACAACTGATAAACCCAAATATTGACATCTTCCTGCGTAGATGTCTCGACACTCTTTTAGCAATTCTCGGTCTAAACTAAATGAAGTGTTCTGAACCCCAATTAAGCTTGCTTATTCCAATTTCTGAGTGTCCCTCATACACCTCTGCAG
This sequence comes from Caretta caretta, assembly GCF_965140235.1. Classification (NCBI taxonomy): domain Eukaryota; kingdom Metazoa; phylum Chordata; order Testudines; family Cheloniidae; genus Caretta; species Caretta caretta. The sequence goes on from NC_134214.1 coordinate 91,602,167, forward strand.
TCATTTTAAAAAGGAAGGATCAGATGAAAATTTAGCCTGTGCAGGACACACAAAAGAAAGGAAAGTCGACTTATCCAAGTAATACTACAGAATAATTTTGGAAAGTTCCTGGGTTTTTGACTCCATAATTCCCAACTGTCTCAATGAGCCACATAGCTAGAGACCTGGGGAATATTTTGAAAATTTAGAGAAACAACTGGTCTTAAATATCTATTCATGCTATCTAATCAGCTCTAGTTTGACCGTCCTGTGTAAAACTGTAAATTGTGTTGTTCATCAGCAATTGTTCAAACCCCTGTTTAAGTACTGAAAACCATTAATATAAAAAATTAAGGCAAACTTCTAAATGCCAATTAAAAATATTCCCTTGTTGCACGATTTAGTTTTACACAAATAATCAGGAAACAAGGAAAGGGAAAGCGCTAATCCTACAATTCAGGATAATTTCAAAGCCTACAGAGCATTATTTAAACAAGAAAAGGGTCTATGGCTATTATACACTGACAATTTGTGTCACGATAACAAATTAGCTTGGATGTTACTCTGACATGAGCATGGACTCTGTAATACAAACTCAGCCTACCATGATTTAAAATATAACTTCATGTTGCTGAAGCACAAGAAGGCTCCCAGTAGGGTATCTAGTGCAGTATATATTTTCTAAGAACATAAGAATGGCCTTACTGGGTCAGACCAAAAGTCCATCTAGCCTGGTATTTGGTCTTCCAACACTGGCCAATACCAGTTGCTTCAGAGGAAATGAACAGAACAGGTAATCAAGTGATCCATCCCGTCACCAATTCCCAGCTTCTAGCAAACAGAGGTGAGGGACACCATCCCTGTCCATCCTGACTAACAGTCATTGACGGACCTGCCTGCCATGAACTTAGCTAGTTCTTTTTTGAACCCTGTTGTAGCCAAACAGGTCCAGGTACCTAGCTGGTTAGCTTTCAGAGGAACAGCCGTGTTAGTCTGTATTCGCAAAAAGAAAAGGAGTACTTGTGGTTAGTCTCTAAGGTGCCACAAGTACTCCTTTTCTTTTAGCTGGTTAGCATAATTCTTGTACACACAATGCACAAACTAGTATCCATCCACAGAATAAGCTCTTATTGGTGTATTGCTGCGTCTCCGTTTGTTCCGAGTGCACTGATCTTTAAAACCAAAGCGAGGCATAGCATCCTAAGACTGTAAGCTGTTCGGGACACAGACCATTGTTTTGTTCTGCATTTGTACAATGCCTAGCGGAGTGTGATCCCAGGTTCCTAACCACCAGTGAAATATAAACAGCTAAAAGGATTTCTAAAAGTCTGGCCATGCAAAGCAGAATGGGGCAAGTTGGGCGAGGATCCTATTTGAAAGCAGCAGCCTATACATTTTTAACATGCTTTTGGCCTTGTACACATTAAACAGGTCAATTCTTACAGTGAGTTTAACACAGCGCTCATTAAGTCTGTTTGAGCCCCACTATGGATGTGGGCTATATTCTTTAAGCTCTTCTGTAACTTCTCAGGTTCTACACCTCTTATTTTCCTTCTTTCAATATTGCTCTTTTCAGTGTCACGTGCCTAGATGGGGTGTTCAGCTTCTTTGCTTTGCTCTGCTCAGTTGTTTCCACTGTCCCCATACTCAAAACTCTGGTCTTACTTTCCTTAAGGAGGCCTTTTAAAAACCAAGATGTTCTGCTTATGAGGAAGTAAAAGTCTTATCAACGGACTCCTCACATTTTCACTATGAATAGCTGAAGCATATTTAAGCTATGGTCCTCTGGAACTTTTCAGCACCTCTACTTTTTTGTGACTAGCCAAGTATGGTAAGCAATTATAATTCCACGGAAATGTAATTTTAGGGTCTAGTGACCCCTGACAGTACAAACACCTGGATATAACATTGTACACAGAATCAATGAAGCACAGCAGAGCCCTCGTTTTCAGACTGTTATAAATGGAGTAAAGTTAATTCTGTGTGTTGCTGTACCTAATCTGTTCATTATAAATCATCTTACATGAGCAGCATTAGCAGGACGATGATTGAGAAATAATTCAGCTAAAGTATTCACATTTACTAAGCCTCGGTACTGGAACTCAGTGAATGATAATTCTTTATTAAAGGGCTCTTATATAACATGGGGGTACATGTAGTGGGGAATGGGGATCTCTCAGAATGGCATCTTACAAAATAAATCTGCATTTCAAATAACTACAGTATCCTTCTCTAGTGTGCCAGCAACACTGGACTTGCAGACTGGAAAAGTTAATGTTTCAGACATGAGATTTAAAAATTGATTTGTGGCTAACCTGAAGCTAACATGCAGTATGCTTCACTTTTAGGGCTTGCTCCTGAACATTAGTACATAGGGGTGGGTGGGTCACAGTCTATCTTAATATACTTCTGTATCTATTGTGCACATAAGCCCAAATAGTTGATCTACCATATTCGTGGTCTGCAGACCACAAGTGTGGGTACGAACTATCCAATTCCCACATCAACCAATAATCCCTTTGAAACTGTAGGAACATGATACAAGTGAAACAGGAAAAGCAAAGTCACAAAGCGCCTTTAAAAAAAAAGTATAGGAAAGGCTATGCATTACCGTAATCTTAGGAAAAATGCTGCTCCACACAGAAAATATAGTTAATACAAAAGCAGAATGAAACTCAGGATAATGATCTGTTAGACATATTTCATCCTGATGTGACTTTAGGTAAAGCCCCTTTCCTTCCAAGAGGATAGAAAATTAGAACAAATTCATTTCTTTCATGATTCAACAAAATAAGCAAAGTGGATATCTGTCATGGAAGAGGTAGCGATGACAAAACATGGTCACCATTATGTTTTATTTAATAGTGGACAAAAGTTTTAAGAGTATTGCTTTAGCTGGCTTTCTCCCCTTAAATCTCACTTGTTCCTCCAGCACATCTCCCAAACACACTCTTCAATGTATTTTGTCCACGATTGCACCATAAGAAATATCCAACACATTCAAGTAGCAGTGGGAGGTGGCTGAAAGCGAGACTTGTTTAGGAGCAACTGCAATTTAGTATGGTCATTGGAAAGAAAACAATAGGCAGTTCTCCTTTGCAACAAAGCTTCAAGGTAGTAAGAGTGGAAGGATGAGCAGGTCAGGATTACCGAAATCTTCTAGAGATATTGAAAATGTCAGTGGGGAGAAAAGTCAGTTAAAAAAAAAATGCAACAAGCCAAAATTTAAAAATGACAAAACTAAAAATTGTTCACTATGAAATAGAAGACACCAACTGAATTTTCTGACCACCTTGCTAAGCTGCTATGACATTACTCCCAAACATGCCTTTGTAGGAGATTTATTGCATTTCTTGGGAGGTTACTTTCATCTATTTGGTCTTAAGCCTTAAGTACACCACCCCAGCTGCAGCAGAATCCCTCAAACGCATTTGCCATAGCTTACTGAAGCAGTAAGACACCATATTACATGGTTCCTTGTAGTTTATGAAATAACTTTTCCTGGAAATGAATGGTAAGAGTCAGAAAATGTTTTGATACAAGCTAATGATTTTCAGGGAGCTTGAGATATGTCTGATAGTGAAATTTTAAGAGTGCATCCTCTATTCTGTTCTGATAGCTCACAGTTCCCATAAAACATTAACAAGCCACTCTCCAATATGCAAGATCTTTAGCTCTCAAGAGCTGCCTTTTAGGATTATGTATGAAACATTCTCTTCCTATTCTTCCACTAAAAATGTAAACTGTACACTCATGCGACTATGGCTGAGGAGCACAAAGCGCTGCTCAATTTGATTCCATGTTTCTAAAACTGAGCATCCACCCAGAGCAAGTGGGAACCAAATCTACTCTGTTTTAGTCCTACTAGAACGTTACTCAGCCTTTTAAACCGGTAACTTAACATTAGCAATACATAATTTCGCTTCATAACTGACCGATGTGTGTCTCAATTTCTCTGTGTCTTGTTAGCAGGTCAGAACGGTAAAAAAACCCCAAAATTTGTTGCACACATACAAAATACACATTCCTTCTAGTCACTCCACTCCAATTTCAGGTAAAGGCTTCTCCAAGTTTGCCAAGCTGAGGTTGATTTAAATTATAAATGGTCACCCTTCGACACATTACTAGTATTCAGCGGAGATGAGCACGAATCTTGGACTATTCACACACAGGCATTCAGAGCCCAGAGGCATTAACTTCTATTTTGCACAAGAATGTTTTTCACTCCATCCACAAATATCCAGTCTCCAGTCTGTGGATATCAGATGGTGATGCTTGCTTTAGTCCTGCTTGCCTTCACGCCACTGGCGAGACCCTTCGTTCCAAGCTACATAGACAAAGAGAGCAAGTACCACATGAACAGTAACTACAGCGACGATGGCAGCATAAAAATAGCTGTCTCTGTTGGACATTCCCAAGGTACCTGAGAAGACAGACAAAAAGAGCACACTAATTTAAAGGAATTCTGAGTGTTTCTATTAAGGCAGAACAATAACTTGCAATTGTTTAAAGAGGCTCAATTTATTACATTATTATATCAAGGGTAGGATAGACAAAGAGCAATAGGTCAGAATTTACAGTTATTAATGAGACTTGGCTAGTATGTTACAATTGGGATGCAAGATAACGAAACTGCTTTTTACCTGTTTCCTTTGAGGTACCAGTTAACTTTTGGAAATACAGGATTTTAGATCTTTAAATGTTCTACACATATTCTTCTGCCATCCTCCAACATCAGACCTCAACATCCCTGTCAACTGAGTATTGTTTTCTTTTTATCGATGGGGAAAACTGAGGAGCAGAGATTAAGATATTTGCCTATGGTCAGACAGAGTCAATGGTACAGCCATGATTAGACCTTAGGATTCCTGACTTCCATGCTCAGGCCACTAGACAAACCATGCTTCCTCATCAGAAGTACTGTGTGTATTAGATAAGTGGGAAACTATATGAATGGTTCCCATATAATACAAGATTTAAGATATCAGAGCTATTTCCAATACATCATTCTTTCCAGCCTAATACAAAGTGTCATTGTTGGTAGAGCTTGTTGTAACTGAAAAGAATGTCTTCAGAAAAGTCAACATATCAAGAAAATAGGAAACTAAACAGTTTTTGCTGAATCTTTTATTCCATTTCTATTCACAACCACAATGATTGAAGGAAACAATGTGTTTTTTGGGAGGCCTTTAAACAGTCACATATTCCTCAGCTGCTCTTGTCTTAAGAGGGAAGTTCTATTTGTGTCTTCAGAAAGACAGTTATGCAGCATCAGAAAGTTCTGCTGGTTTGTTCATTTTTCCTGTTGCAGAATCAGAGACAGGCTTTGGTTGGTTATCAGCAATTTAACGGAGCCCTGGCTCCACAGCAAGTTTCATCCTCAACCTTCAGGAAGGTGGAGAGAATGAAATTCTTCAAGCAACAGAATTCAAAATCTGAAGCTCTTAGGGTTTGAATGAAATGTTTATATTTATAAACATACTCAGCGATTTTTTTTAAAAAAAAATCAAAGACATGGAGCTAGAGAAGGACAGAATTATACCATTCTGAATGTCACCTGATGGCTTATGCTGTTACAAGAAAAGCTTCACAGAACAATTTCCACGCGCATCACCACTGCAGCCTTTCAAGTATTCTCTACACAGCTGAAACTCAGATTTTACACTCTGCATAAGCCACTGAAATAAATTTGTTCTCGTTTGCACCCAAAACTTTGAATATCACAACCTTTAACATTTCCAGCCCCATATTCCAAGAGGGTTCTCTATCTAATCGAATGCATTCAGTTTGTGAAAAGAAAGGGTACTAGAGAAAGAAAGGACAAAAAACTAGGATTTTAGGTCTGAGGCTTTGTCTCTTAAAAACGTTCTGTTTAGCAGGAACAGAATTACCTTCAAATACATAAGCCTTTGAAGAGAAGTACAGCCCAATAGGTAATAAGATCATCAGAGCTGTGAAGAACAGAAGCGTTCTTAGAGTTGATGTTAAGGAGCCCTCATTTCTGAAATGAACAAGAACAGCTGTAACAATACAGAAAGTCACATAACACATCTAACATAGTGCATCAGATTTCCTTCAAGGGGAGAAATACAAATTGTTGGTTTTAAAGGACTTTCTTTGCATTTGCTGTTTGGAAGATACCAGAAATTAAGCTTTGTACTCAAAGCTGGTATTTGAGCATCTTTTTGTTCAGAATTATTTCAGGGTCAAATTCTGCCATTAAACAGTTATAACAAGAAATAAAGTTATTTTAGTATATTTTAAAAAAATAATGCCTGCTAAAGCATCAAAGGGACCTTTATCAAGAAAAAAAATCTTTCTTATCAATGCTTTTTTACTTGAAGCATTAGACAAATCAGTTCATGTTGCTGACTATGTATCATTCCCCCCTTTTATAGTAGGGGGGTCTCTCCCACAAGTAGAGATGAGAAAAAAAGTTTGTAAGACTGAAAAATATGATTAGGACCATAAAATTGACAAGGAGATTTATAGGCAGGTATAGTACCTAAGAACAACTTTCAACCCTTAATTGTCTAGAACTCAAGTTCTCTTTTATTATCCCAATATCACTGCCATTCAACACTATTTTTTTAAGTTTCCATTAATTTGCCAACATAATTATACCAGTAAAAGCCCTAGCGTAGATGCAATTATACTGGTTATAAAGGTGCCTTACACTAGTAGAGCTTATTCCGATTTGATAAGCTAAATTAGTATAAATGCCTCCAAACAAGGGGGATTCTCCCTGCTTTAACTACCCCAGTATATTGAAAGTAGCCAAATATTGTAGTGTACAGAAGCCTCGAGAAGAGCTCAAGCAGCCTGCCCCAGGTCAAACAGCAGGCCCCGGACCCACCTGCGTGCAGTGGGTCACAGCCGGGCTCTCTGGGCTGGAATGCGGTCAGGCCCCTCGCTGCGCGCCCCGTGGAAGGGCGGGACAGTCGGACCTTCCCAGCACTCACCCTTCACACGCCCCAGCTTTCCGCGCAACGCTGCGACCCCTGCCCCAAGGGAAGCACCTGGTGCCTCGTACTCAACTCCTGCCCCTGCCCCGGGTCACGCAGCAACTCGGAGCTCCAGGTTTCTCCTCCCTCCCTTCCAGCGCCCCAGCCTGGGCATGGGCCGGGCGCGGTCAGGCGACCCCAGCGGGGCCGGGCAGGCCCGGGGACACCCCGGGACCCAGGGCAGGGGGCTCCAACGCCGCCGGCAGCCGCTGGGCCAGAGGCGAGCCCGGCTCGGGCCTGCAGCTCCCCGGCCCGAGACTCGCCCAGACCGGGGGCTTCCCCTCCCTCCCCGCTCCGTACTCACTGCCCGAGCTCCGGGGGCGCCGCTTTATCGTAGCGCTCCATCGCAGCGAGCCGCCGCCTTCCTCCGCTCGCTCTACTTCCGGTCAGCTGACCCCCACCCCGCGCGTGTATCATGTGACCCGTCGGGGGCTGGTTCTCAGGCTCGCACCGCCCACTGGGGGGGGGCGGGGGGGCGGGGACGTTCCAAGGGCTGTTCAGGCCACGCCCCCCCACAGGGGAGCGGCTGCGGGCGGGGCTGCGCTGGGCGGTCTGCGCTCCCCAGCCCCGGCCGTGGCTGCAGCCCCCCCGGCGCGGTGCGTAGCTCCCCCGAGCGCTGCCACAGCACCCCGCCTAATACAGCACCTGGAAACCTCCCTGTCCCCATTTTACCAATAGGGAAACTGAGGCTCGGGGAGGTCAGCGGCGCTGCTGGGGCCCGACTGAGGCAAGAGGGCGTGAGGCCCGCTAGGTCCTGTGCCTTAGCCCCAAGAGCAACGTGACAGCCTCTGTCAAGCTGTATCCATCCTGTGATCGAGCCCTCCGTAAGCGGGGAAATCGTCCCGCTATTGTGGGGAACTTTCCTGGCTTCTGCACTACCCCGGTGAAGTGGGCCAGCGAAAGGATCTGAGTCCTCGCTCCCACTTCCTTTACCCAGTGGCCTCCCTGCCCTTGAGGACTCCCCTTCCACTCTCCTGTCTGGCAGAGTCCTCGTAACCCCAACAAGGCTGGGCCCAGGATTCCTGGGGGGCTCGACCCCCAACCCTGCTGTGGTCACCTAGGACAGGGGCTAGGGTGTCCCCACTCCGGGGTACTCTCTCTGCACTGGGCACTTCTCTGACCCACTGACCATTACATACAAGTTAAAGCAAAGTTATTTAATCAACAATTAATTTGAAGAAGAATAAGGAAAAATGGGAAAGGTTAAAGGAAACACATCACCCCGCTCTGTGGCAGGGAACATCACAAACAGTGTTTCTGGAATGTCCGGGCAGTTCACAGTCTGCTCCTTGTAAGTCCCAGGCCTCCTTCTCCGGCCCTGGCTGTGCTGCAGGGATGCTGTGGGTTGGACACTTGCTCTGGTGGTGGCCACACGCTCTCAGGCTCTAAGTGGTAGGACCCTTCTTCCCAGTGTCGCCCCCGCCCTGTCGGGGTTACGATCCAAGCCTGGCCTGCGGAGCCTCTTGGCTGAGGCGTCTCCGTGTGCTGGGCCCGCTGCCCAGGGTCCCCCTCGGTCTCCCCAGCTGCTCTCCGCACCCAGCTCTGGACTGCTCCAGCCCCAGCTCCACCACTCTGTCTCTGCACTGCTGCTGCTCTGCCTCCAGCTCCCTGGGCTGCTCCTTTGGCCCCTCTGGCTCTGGTTGCTGCAGCTCTGCTCCCAGGACAGGTCTGCTCTGCAGGCTGCTTCTGTGACTCTGCTCCCAGCACTGACCTGCTTCCTGGGCTGCTTTTCTGATCCCTCTGGATCTGGCATGGCTCTGCTCCCAGGACAGGGTGTGCTCTCTCTGGGCTGCTTTTCTAGTCCCTATGGATCTGGCACAGCTCTGCTCCCCAGCTTAGCTTGGGCCCCTGCTTTCTCCTTAGCTCAGCCCCACTCTGTCTGACCCAGGCAAATCCAGCTCACAGGGAGGACGGGACCTCCCTGGCCTCCTGATTAGCCTGCTCACCCTGTCATTCAGGCTGACCTGGAGAATTGGCCTCTCCCCATTGTTCCTGGGGGCTGTCAGTCTCAGGGTCCTGATTCCCCATCGACCCTTCCCCTTTTTAGTACTGGGAGCTAGCAACTAAAACACCCCCAGTGAATGTTAGTAAGGGGGAACAGTCCCTTTACATTTATACTGGGCTCATTACCCAACATTTCCTACAACAGCAGCACCCAGGTTCTCTCTGTAAGCTCCTCGGGGCAGCCCTTTGTCTCACACATGTGGCTGAGTATAGGGGCCTAAGGATTAGTGATGATAGTAGAATAACATCATTCGAGAGAGACCCAAACCGAACACCTGGGGAAAGTTTGCGTTCAGATCTGAAATCATGCACTTCGGAGATGGACTGCTGGACACCGCCAGTGTCTTATTGGAAAAGAGACCCTGATGCGCCGCACCACCAGATGACTCTGCCAAGTGTTTCACATCATCCTCCAACTCAAACTCCTTGTCCACGACTTTGTCCGAAGGGTTAGGTCCACCCTCTGCTGCCTCAAGCCCTGCTGAAGTATCCATGGGGATCTTAGCGGTGGAGGTGGGGTCATGGAAATCCATCCATTTTTTAGGGATATGGGCCAAAACCCCCCAGAAAATATTAAATCAAAGGCCTTAACTGGTCATGATCACAGGGGAGAAATTCACCATTGCCCCCAAACAATATCTGATTTCTGCCCCCTCAAAACTGTATGCTCTTGCTTCCCTTTCTGGCGCCGCACAAGGGATCCCCTACAAGCTTGAGATGGAGTGAGCGGAAAAAGCATGCTAGGAATCAGGGAGGAGAGTTCAGGAGAGAGGATGAAGAACACAACCCAATTGGCCTTCCTGGTCTTTTTACCCAACAAGAAAACAAAGAGACAAGCTATAAAGACAAGATGATGAAAGATTTTACCATCAGTAGGGCAAAAGTGCTTGTCCTAATATGTCTCATTACTTCTCTGGTATATACATTCTAGTTTAAAGAGGAAGCATGAAAGCTGGTGTTTGAGAAGCTTAACAACAAGGCTTCATGTTAAATACAACTTTCTCCTGATCGGTGGAATATTTTACATGGGCAAAGGATGAGGTACATGAGTCTTGTAAATGTAAAGTAAGTAGTAGTTAATACTGCCCGGCCTTTTAACAATCCTGCTCATGAGGAATGTGTTAAGAATTAAATTGGGTGGTTAAAATAAATGAACACAAGTAGGTGGCTTTAACAAGCACCCACTTGATTCCCTCCCCCCTCAACCCTCATTTTATCTCTAAGTACAGGATATTTCTTTTGCCTCTGGTTTCACTTTGCTGGTTGATTCTATAGTGAAAACTGTAACTACACAAAACATTTTTATAACAGCAAAGAAACTTAAAAATGGAACAGGCTCATATCATACATTTATTATGAAGATTTATATCCATTATTAAAAGGCAACAAATCACTTGAGGTGCACCAGCCCATATCTTTTTTTTTAATGCAAAAGTCTTGTTAGCTAGACTTATAAAAGTTTTGCTGAATCATTTTTTTATTTAACTGATTTTCTTACAGAGATGCTTAACAGATGTGCAAGAACATGTTCAACATTTGCTACTGTAAAAGCAGCTGCTCAAAAAACAAAATCCAGTCAAAGATACCGTAACTTGGGAACCCCTTGTCAAATTATTTCATATTTTGCGCATGAAACTACCCTTACGCCTGAGCTGGCTTACCAAATTTCAGGCAGCTCTGCCATCTCTTATGGATTGGAGAGGTAATGCAAAATTTGCCCTTACACAGAAACTCTGCTGCAATTCTAACTATGGAGCAACGAGTGTTGCTCCATAACATATACAATACCATTAGCTGAAGCCCTGCTATTGCTATGCCGTCCACAATCCTGCTTGTATTTTTTTTTCTTAAAATGCCTACTGTCCAACCTCTGGCTCCTATGCCCAGCAAACTCTTTCTCATGGATTATTTTTTTGATAAATGATAAATGCTTTCTATCTCTGAGGTGTTCACTCCTTTCCATCTAAGGTAATTATATGGATCCTCTTATTGTGGAATCTAAACATCCTCACAATACTCCATGTGACACAGAGAAATACGATTACCCTCATTTTACAGCTGGGGAACCAAGGCACAGAGAGACTAAGTGACTCATCCACAGTCACAAAGGAAATCTGTAGCAGGGCAAGGAATTGAATCTGGGTCTACCAAGTCTTAGGGAAGTGCTGTAACCACAGGACCAGCCTGGATGGATAAGGATATAATAGGTTTCAGAGTGGTAGCTGTGTTAGTCTGTATCAGCAAAAACAACAAGGAGTCCTTGTGGCACCTTAGAGACTAACAAATTAATTTGGGTATAAGCTTTCATGGGCTAAAACCCACTTCATCAGATGCATGGAGTGAAAAATACAGTAAGCAGTATATATATTACAGCACATGAAAAGATAGGAATTGCCTGATTCATTTGCTGCAAATATTTGGCTTTGGCTGCGGATTGGTTCTTGGTTGATTCTTCCTCTTCCCTTTTTTCTATTTTGGAGATTGGTTGCTTATGTATTAAGAAACATTTATGTAAAGATCTCACATCAGAATAAGTTTCCCCAACACCACCTAGAGCAATGGGAAAGTAGCTAGGTATCTTCACCTTTCTCTGAAGCATCAAATACTGACCCTTGCTAGGAATGGATGCCAGACTTGACAGACAAATGTCAAGACAAATTCTACAGTGTGCGTGTTTAGCTATTGTTCTGCCTATATTTACCCCGGCCAGAAGTTCCTCTCACCAAACCATTTTATCTTACTGCTGATATCACAATGGATGTATATTCTGCCTCATCTTCTCCCGAAAAGATACAGATCAATAAAAGTTGGTGTATCCCTTCTGTACACCATCTAGTGGGTGCTGGAGAGAGATGCTAATCTCAAAAGACCAGGAAGGAAAAAGAAAAAGGTGGAGAAGAGGGAAGAAGTGAAATGTTCAAAGACTGATTGTCTTTAAAATCCTGTTTATTGATGTCATAAATAAAGGGAAGGGTAAACCCCTTTGAAATCCGTCCTGGCCAGGGGAAAGCTCCTCTCACCTGTAAAGGGTTAAGAAGCTAAAGGTAACCTCACTGGCACCTGACCAAAATGACCAATGGGGAGACAAGATACTTTCAAAAGCTGGGAGGAGGGAGAGAAACAAAGGGTCTGTGTGTCTGTCTATATGCTGGTTTTCTGCCGGGGATAGACCAGGAATGGAGTCTTAGAACTTTTAGTAAGTAATCTAGCTAGGTATGTGTTAGATTATGATTTCTTTAAATGGCTGAGAAAAGAATTGTGCTGAATAGAATAACTATTTCTGTCTGTGTATCTTTTTTGTAACTTAAGGTTTTACCTAGAGGGGTTCTCTATGTTTTGGAATCTAATTACCCTGTAAGATATCTACCATCCTGATTTTACAGGGGGGATTTCTTTATTTCTATTTACTTCTATTTTTATTAAAAGTCTTCTTGTAAGAAACTGAATGCTTTTTTATTGTTCTCAGATCCAAGGGTTTGGGTCTGTGGTCACCTATGCAAATTGGTGAGGCTTTTTATCCAACATTTCCCAGGAAAGGGGGGGTGCAAGTGTTGGGAGGATTGTTCATTGTTCTTAAGATCCAAGGGTCTGGGTCTGTAGTCACCTAGGCAAATTGGTGAGGCTTTTTACCAAACCTTGTCCAGGAAGTGGGGTGCAAGGGTTTGGGAAGTATTTTGGGGGGAAAGACGCGTCCAAACAGCTCTTTCCCAGTAACCAGTATTAGTTTGGTGGTGGTAGCGGCCAATCCAAGGACAACGGGTGGAATATTTTGTACCTTGGGGAAGTTTTGACCTAAGCTGGTAAAGATAAGCTTAGGAGGTTTTTCATGCAGGTCCCCACATCTGTACCCTAGAGTTCAGAGTGGGGGAGGAACCTTGACAATTGAGGATTTAATATATATATGGATAAAATCAAGGTTTGTTTCCATGGAAATTTACTGAAAAAGGGAAGAAGGTAGGAGCAGGGGAAGGAGGCAATGGCTAGAAGGGATGCCAGAGGCAGGAAAAGACTCAAAATTGGGCCCTATACTGCAGAGTTGTCAAGTGCCTCCTGTGAGGTGCAGAATATGCTCAAGGTTGCAACTTCCCAGCAGCTTGCGGCAGGCAGGCAGGCAGCTGGGTTGGCACTGTTTGGTTAGAATTTGTAAACACTTTTACATGGTTCAAAATGATTTTCAAAGGGGAAAAAAAGTTTTTGATGGGGTGCGCTTGTGCTTCAGTGGCTCACAGCTCAGAATACCAGATTCAGGCCAAACTGCTGAGAAACAGGGCAGACTCCCCATCAAACTGGTGGTTATTCTACCATTCGATATACCAAGCTAGTAACAAAAGTAAGCTTCTGTCTCACCATGTTGGTTAACAAGAAGTCAAAAATGCAGTCTCCTTAGGCTTCCCAGCCCTTATTTCACAACCCAGACACTAGACTTTATGAGGAATGGTTACCAAAAACCAATTTAATTAAGCAAAGGGCTCTTCTGATCTCAAGAGATCAGATACTAAGCCAGGTCAATGTATAAGTCAGATGTTACCCAATAATCACGCTGCCACCAATCCTATAGTAACTAAAAGCAAAAGGTTTATTTATAAGAGAAAAAGAAGAGAGTTAAAATGGTTAATAGATCATATACATTCCATTATTGCAAAGTTCTTAGATCAGGTTTGCAGCAGTAATGGAATGAACTGCTGGCTTCTAGCATCTCTGGTAACTTCCAAAAGATTGGAAGGTCCTCAGTCCATAATATGCTCATTTTAGCTGTAAGTCTCCCAGAGAATCAAAGCAGGAAAGAGACAAAAATGGAGTCATTCCACGGGGTCTTTTATACCCTTTGCCATGTGCCTGGAAATTTTCTGTTTCAGACAGAGCTCACAGCCTGAGCTTGTGGAAAGTTACTGGCCTTTAAGATGAAGTCCAAGGTCACACGAGTGACTCAAGGAGCAGCTATTACCCATATACTTTCTAAGGCATCCACAGGAAAGGCTCTGTAGACAAGTTTGCTGGGCGGGATGAATTTCTTTGATGGCCCATTGCTAGAGTGCAGTGTCCTCAATGGGCCATCAACCTTGACTAGTCCATTCACAATGGGCTGGCTAGACTGGATGTAAACTACAGTGTGGATGTTACCCAGGAATACAGTCGCATGTATAAGATACAAGTCCATGGCCAATATTCATAACTTGAGATGCAGAGATGATACCTGCATATAAACATGATAGTCACACACCGTCCGTGTCATACTTTGTACAAGATTTGTTGCAATTGTAGAACAGTGGTAGCAACAATGATACAAATGGTCTCTTTCAGTTCTACAGCATCACGCTGGGTAAGACTGAGCAGCTGAGGGGAGAAAGCACTGCATTTGGGGAGCTCTTAGAGCATATGACAGAGCCACTGATTTTTATTTCAGGCTTGTAGGTTTCAGAGGATGAAGGATGCTCTGGAGAGGCCAATACTAAGCATGAGCTTCAGAGAGCATTAGCAGAAAGCAAGAAACCTGTCATGTCTTCTTTTATTATTATTATTCATTTGTCATATGTTTAATATGCATCCTGGGGAATATTAACTAGTTGCTTAAGAAAAACGAGCAGCATTTGTAATTGGCTGAATTACAGACTTATGTATTCATTTGTTTCCAGAACTTCCACCCCACAAGAAAAAAACATTTGATCCATTCTCCTCTATCACCAAAGGATATAGCCAATCTCAGAATAAAATGTAAGGCAGATCACCATGTTACAAACAGAATGTGAATGAGAGTAGTATTAATGCACAGGGTTAGGCCACTTCCATGGCGGGCGGGGTGAAATCTTCCCGCAATTCTGTGGCCACTGGTACAGGCCCCGTGATAAGTCACAGCTAGGAGCTGCCATTCTCTTCCTGGCTAGTGGGTGGCTGTAGTTTGTGGACTCAGCGGCCACAGCTCACTCCCAATATTATTCCTCTGGGTTTGCAAAGGAAACACCTGAAGGGCACCACACTGTCGGGCCAATAATGGACACAGAGCGCCATCACTTGCACTGCGAAACACACGAGGAAGGAAGAAGTAAATACACACATTTGAATGGTGGGAAACATTTCACTGCTGCAGTTAGCATAGCACAACTTGCACCTATGAAGTTTTCCAGCCAAGCTCTTGGTATTGGAACCCATCCTTTGGACCTGTCAATCAATCCCATCTTCCTGCATTCTGACTCTCCTTCCCCTCTTTAATTTCTGCTCTTTATCTTCACCCTCTGTCCGCGCCCCCTCATTATTCACTCCTCTCCCCTCCATCTCTCTGTGTGAGCATTCCCTCTGAAGCAGTATGGTGTTGCCACATAGGGAAGTAACTGGGGGAACCACAGAGCAGGAGTAAAGTGTGTTTCAGCGAGGGGAGTACTGATCGAGTACCACTGGGAGTGCCACAAAGAAGGCAAGGATTAAGGAGAGAAAGGACTCCTTCTATTACATCCAAATCATGAAGTTAAGTAGACAGGCCGGACTCACTTTAAAGACCCTGGTCTTTTCACATGTTAGATCTTCAGCCCGGGTATCTGATTTGCCTGGGCTTGTAGACTACCACCTCTGAAAGAAACTCAACACAAAAGTTAGAATATAGTGATTGATGGTTTGCCTGAGTGTTGTGTAGAGCGGAGACCTTGACTTGCAAGCATACACCCGGGCAACACTTTATAGAGTGTAGGATGTGCCAGATACAATACAGTTTTAGGCGTGTGTATGATATGAGATTGGTAGAATTACAAATTTAGGTTCTGATCCTGGGTCAGAGCATCCATTCAAAGCTCTCCTGGCTTCAATAGGGGTGTGCCATATACAGTCAATTGCAGGATCAGGGTCTCAATTGTTACTGCTGTAAAACAACTGTGCACTGGCAAAGAACCATTGATTTATACCCCTGGCAACCCAAATCAGTATAAGATCTGGCTCACCAACCATAAGGAAATAAGTGGATTTTTACAGAGGTTGGTCAAAGTACACATGCTTTACTATTTCCAGGAATTTCATTCCTACATTAAGCATTGCAAGGAATTACAGTGTCCCACTTTTAAAAAGAAATTAATCTAACAGCTGGAGCAGTGTGTTAATGGAGATCATTTGTTTAAAGACACACTTTAGAGACTACAGGATGTCAGGCATTTTTTAAAGGTGTTATTTTTAGTAAGAACAATGACTGTGTTAAAGGGCACGTCTTTACACAACAGATGTGATAATCTTTGTAAAACAAAAACTACCCACTAGCATAGTAAGGTTCTGGTCCATGACTACCGCATACTAGCTCCAAGATGCTAGAGTAATACCAATATTAAATAATAATTTTATGCTTCAGCTCTGCAGAGCTAATGCATCTATGGGATTCAATTCTGCCCTCGTGACGCATACACAGAATTACCAGCAAAGTTTCACCCACATCTTTTTTTCTTTTTTTTTAAACGGGGGATCTCATCAAAGGTGAGACGAACCCAGCTTAACTTTCAGATCCCAGGTGGAGTTCTCAGGCCTGGCTGTTAGAAACATTATCCTTTGACCTGTAAGCTGAGTATGTCCCAGATGAACATTATAGTTAGAGAATAAAACAAGTAACCAGCTTCCCTCCTCCATTCCAGCCCTTTCGTATCTAAGGGGTCATATCCAGACAGCTGAGAACTCCCTCGAGGGGGAGGAGGGAGAGCATAGGGAGGGGAAGAAAGAAGAAAAAGGCAAGATAGTCAACTCCTTACACAGTCTATCCCCCAGCCCAACATAGAGTGTAGCAGTTCTCTAGCTGTGATCTCTCCCTCCGGTCCCCTAACTGTCCTCAGCTGGTAAAGATATTTTTGCCAATTTATGTATGCTAGAGAAGCTCTCAGCCTGCACCAGTTTACACAGGGCCAGGGCTAATCCAGGGACCCATAATCAGTCCTGTTACATCCCCTCCCTTCTGCTATACCTAGTGGATCTCAGTCACAGCGGCAAATCAGCCACAATTTGCTCTCATCCCCACGCCACCCAACATATAGTTTAAAACAATAGCATGAAAGAGTTTACATTAATAGCTTGACTGTTACATTATGTACACAGTGCTACAGCTGGGCACAGCCCTTGAGAGAGAAAAAACCCTCGGTCCTCCACAGGACTGAGTGTCCTCAAGGGAACCAAAGGGCCTCAGCACCTCATAGGATCAGGAAGTACTTATGTTAAATTTATCCCACTTCAGAAAATAACTCCAGTGTGTTCGGTAATTTCCATTTGGAAATGGAAAATCACAGCTAACTGCGATGCGCAGTGGTGGATTAAAAGTGCTGATGAGACAGATAAATGCTGTTTCTATTATTCAGACACATGGACACTTCCCAAATTACGGCAGCAACTGTGGCAATGTACATTCCACCATCGTTATAAACCGATGGTGTAGCCTGTTGACGAAAGGCTTGTCAACTTGGCTCCCAGTCAGACAGCTCCTTGTAAATACCGCATACCAGCTTGTAACCACCAGAGCCACAGACCTCAAAAAAGCTGCCGTTCTTGGCAGGCTGAGAATAATATAATTATGCCTGCGATTGCTGATGTACAGTCCTTGCCTGGCCAACACAGAGGTAAAGTACTTCCAAGGCCCATTCAGCGACATGAATACCAATCCCACTTGTGCTGAGTATTATCCAGCACCCCAAAGAAAGGCATTGTTGCAGTCAGGAAAGGGCGTCACAGAGCTCCATTTTTTATTTTCACGCCTAAGCAATAACGTGCCAAGGGTCACAGGATCCAACTAGACACCGTCAGGGAGAGATGTGTTCCCATCTGTTTGGTCTGGGACCACACAGCTGCTGGGTCTTTGTTCAAGTTCTGCAGACGAGGGTCAACATCACAAACTCACCACACTGAATGAAACTTCTTAGTCCCTCACTGGAAGTCTTAATAGGGAGGCCAAGGAATGGACGGGGCAAGGAGACTGGACTGATTCGATCTGTGCTACTTCTATGGCCTCACAATCTCTAGTGTATTTATTCTCACAACATCCCTGTGGATGCAAACCTGGGACAGAGAGAACCTCAACTATACTCAAAATCAGCCCCGGTCACTAACTTTTGCATTTTAAAAACCACCAAAAGCCATGTCATAGGCTGCATAGATGGCAGAACTGGCAAGTAGAGAAGATACGGGCAAACTTATTTGTTTGGCTGAACTGGTGGAGAACCTGCTTTTGATAGTTGTCGTGTGCAAACAATAACTTAGATCGAGTGCCTCACCCCCAGAACAGAGGCCAGAAACTTGGAACTCAGCTTCTTCCAGATTCCTCAGGCTCTGGCGTTCTGTGAGACAAGCGCTCTCCAATTGTGAATGAAATCAGACCTCACCCATGAAAGCACCAAAGCCCAAGAGAAAAGAAACAGCACCCTCAAATTAGCTGTCGTTGCTTAACGTTTTCTGCACTCATGTGGTACAGCTTGACCAAGAAACTCACAAGGTAAGCGAAAAAAAAGTTGTTTAGTAAATTTAAAAAAACGTGTTATAAATAAAACTAGAGGTAAGAAAGCCAGGCAGGGCTTGTAGGTCAGTCGCACTGAACCATAACAATTAAACATGTAACCCTTCTGCCTGTCAGAGTTGGCAGCAACAAGGGCCGGGTTCAATATCTAGGGGATCCATTCCAATAACACAATGCAAACCGGCTTGAGCCCCCACCCAGTGACCTGGGACAAATATATACCACCCCCGCTGGGCACCTCCAAGAGGCAATACTTCCCCTCTCGCAAGCACATAGTCTGAGTGTAGCAAAAAGCCTTTTAATAACAGAGAGAAACAATGTGGCATTATGTTGGGGAAACACCACCAACAGGATTCATAACACAACCCATGAGCAAAAAAATCCCACCCCAAGCAAATTGGGGCATGCCCCTTTCCCTTTGGTTCTTGAGTCCAGCAACCCCAAATCACCCAAAGTCCCAAAAGTCCAATGACCCAAAAGTCTCTGTCCCTGAGGGCAGCCCCAGAGTTCAAAAGTATATCTGCGGAGCTTTACCTCCCAACCTGGGTGGAGATGGGATGGGGGTAAGAGGCACCTTACATGATCTGAAGCTGACTGCCCCACAGCTCCATAGGCCTTCACTCCGCCAGCCGCCCCAAGAACTCCTTTGCTCAGCTTTCTCCACTCCGCGGCCCACAAGCAGCTCCCGCCGTCCCACAAACTGCTCCACGTCCCACCAGCAGCTCCCGCCGTCCTACGAACTGCTCCACCAGCCTGTCCACAAGGCACTCCAGCCGTCCCGCAAACTGCTCCACAATATATCTTCAGGCTCCCTCACTACTTAACACAACGCTCAGTGATTTCAGCTCTTAGTCAGTTCAGCTCTTTGGTGAATTCAGCTTGTAGTAGGGGAGCCTCAGTGCTGGTGCACTGTTAGCCCAAAGTGAGCTCAGCAGCCTGTAACTAGACTTCTAATGAAATCAAAATTAGCTCTGATATTCCACAGTGGAGAGAGGAGGAAGTGCAATTAGCATGTAAGGCCCTCACCAAGGGGCCTATGCCACCAAGTATTAATACTTGTCCCCAGCCACTCTCAATTCACAGAGTTTTGGAACCCATGACCCTTGCCTAGAGAATGCCACTTAGTTGATGGCGAGTCCCTCCATCATAACAAAAGGCCAAGTACAGTTCCAAGCACAGTTCCCATAATCAGGGTAATAACAATTTATTCTTCCTGCCCCAATAACAGAAACACTGGGGATCCCACAGCAGCCAAAGTGACCATTTGGGCAGCAATGGCCTCATTCTAGGCGGGGTGGGTGTGCCTATGCAAATGAGATTGGCCCTTGAAGTTCTTTTCCACGACTTGCCACACCTCACCACCAGATGTCAGGGTGGAGCTCATCCTGACACTGCTTACAAACACATTAACATACAAATATAGTGTGATCATATTATATTTAAAAATCTTTAGTTTCTTTGCCGAAACAGCTAGAAATTAAGGATTTCTGAGGAGCTTAAAATTATTTTCCTCAATTACGTGAAAACAAATCTCTCCCCAGAATGTTTTACTTTCATTAAAACTTACACACAGGATGATTCCATTTCATATCTTGTATCCTTGAATGTGGTACAGGGGTTTTGCATACTGAGCCAATTCAGTCACAATATGCAAATTTTTGCAAAAAAAGTCATCTTTCCCCTGTCCTCTTGTGCTAAGCTATTCATCAATATGAGAGTTATATTATATGCACTATCCAATAAAAGGAATAACATTTATATAGCGATGGGGGGGATGACAAACCATGCTTTCCAAACTTTAGTAATAATTTAGCTTAGTTTTAAGTAGAGGGGGGTTGTTTTTACTTCTGTCCTTTACATTCTGCACCTGAATCAGCTGAAGGAAATCTCCAAGGTCAGTTTCCTCAGCATAAATCTTTACTGCTCTACAAGCACAACAAAGTGTACCCCAAATCCAGTTAGGCGGCCAAATTTAGCATTCAGATGCATGCACCCAATTCACCAGAAGCCACACTGATCTGGCTCACTGCATGGCAATGTTCAGAAGTTCTCCATCATTTTAAATGAGGGTGTGGGGGCGTGTTTATCCTCAGGGAAATCTTTCTTTACTCTGTTTTCCAACTAGACCTAGGGCAATGTCATTTGTCAAAGGCCACCAAGGGAATCTGTGGCTCATTCCAGATTAGATTCTAGGAACCTTGGACTAAATTCTTTGTTTTTCACCAAAGCACAGAACTTTGTTTTGACCCCCACGAAAAACAAAATAGCGACGGGCACTCCCAGCGTGGTGAAACAGCGTTCAGGAGGACGCTGAGACAAGGTACATAGTTGAATGTCTATATGCAAAACTTACTCACTTGAACTGGTTAGAGTTTGTAATATTGTTTAGTGTTTGCATTAATGCTTGGTTTAGCATAAAATAGGCACTTTATACAAGTAATGCCTCCTCATTCCATTGCTCCCACCAACTTATCTCCAGAACACCCCACATGCCACAGGTTCTTAGTGCCCTGGTTTAGGGAGCGGTCCAGGGGTGTGGCTGGAGAGCCTTGTGCTCTGGAGATCTTGAGCTTGTGAAACATACATAGGAACCTGTTGCATCTAGCACAAATTAGAGCAGCCTTAAGGCTGCATTCACCTGTGCCCCCAGGATCTATGGGTTTAGAGGAAAGGTGGCAGAAGGCCCCTCCCACCTCCTCAGATGCACCCAACATTTTCCCAGTGCAGATCTGGCTCACGTTTTCCTGAGAATGCACTGTAGAAATGTGTGAAGCCCCCCCAACTTCCCCACACAGAATATCAGAGACCTCCTAGTCAGCACTAAAATCTCCCGTCACTGCTAATTTTCTTCACCCACAAAGATTCTGATTCATAAACATATAAAGAGAGGATAAAAAGGCCCAAGGTCCCTTATTGTCTGAGGTTCTTCTGCAATCACAGGATGCTGTGCACGTGGGACACACCGACAGTATCTTCTGATCAGTAAATCTTTACTCCAAAGATCCTGCCAGCAGGCTGGGATATGTTGCATGCAGTCTAGTCCATCGTTTTTCAGCCGTTCTCGGGGTGGTGATGGCTCCTTATTCAAAAGCAAAAAAGTGTTTGTAACCTCCTTACATTTACTGTAAGATTTTTAAAGAAAAGTGTCAATGCAATGGCTACATAGTTTGAGGGGGTTTCAAATGGTTGACAGAGAATACTTGACTTTAAAGGGTAAGGGTGGGCAGGGAAAGGGAAAAACAAGAGTTTCTTTGATTTAGATTGTGATACATTTTTCAATGCCTTATGACCCCTCCCCCCACCAGGCATCATGACCCACTGGTGGAGAAATCACTAGTCTAGTCCATCCCTCCGCCATCCTACTCCTTCCCTTGGCCTAGCACCCCTGCAAGATATTTAAAACCATGACCCCTCATCTTCCCCTAGCAGTTTAAGCATTATGACATCTCTGAAACCGGTCTCAAAGTAATTCACCATTTGGTTGCTTTGTAAGAGTATATTCAACATTCCTCTTGTGGTGAGAATTAGTCTGTTTTTTGTGATGATATTTGGGAGTATAAACCAAACACACTAGAATATACAAGGGAAATAGTTCCCCCAAGAATTCCTAAATATGGTGATTACTTTTTTAAGGCTACAAAGGAATTTGTGAATGGTATGTTGCTAAGTACACTGTGTACATAACACAGACATCAGAGCACTAGCTCACCAGTGGACTAAGGCCCAATGACTGATGCTTCTGTTTAGCCAACTGCTGCCAGTGATACTGTAATTATTTCCTAAGTATACAATAGGTACATTTTATTGAATTAGTATCTTTTGGGGAGAGATTTCATGCTCCATCCTTCCTCTTCCCTTTAACAAGAGGAAAATAATTAAATATGTGACACCCACCTAAAGCTGGAGAAAAGAGATCTCTTTCTTGAAAGGATTTTCCTTACATTTAGTAGCTATGTGGAGGGACAATAGAACAACCACTCCACTTTACCTCTGGAGTTATAACGTACCTAGCAATAATGCAGGCAGGATGCACTTCTATACTATGCTTGTCAGAGGAAGCATTCTGGCCTTCTGGTGAAGGGAGGAGGGCTGGGAGAATTGTTAGAAAGGGAAAGCACCAGGGGAACTTATGTGGGAAATGAAAAGTAGAGACAGCAGAGGCCAGCAGTCCAGCAAAGTTTATTAGATAAATGCCTGATTTCAGCATAGCATGATCATAAACCTACTGGCTAGCTATAAAACCGATGTCAAGGCCAACCCATAGATGTGATTAACTCATGGATTTGGAATCAAGCTTTAGTTCAACAGAAATGTTTCCAGCCCTCACTGGCTGCAAGAATAATCGTTCCCAGGAAAGAGAACCTACGGCGTTGGGATGAGGAACACAGTCATTTGCTTTATTAGGGGTGAGAGTTAACTTCAAATCTTGACGTGATATGCTTAGACTTTGATGCTAACCCTTCCTGAATAAGATACAGGCAGCGAACGGTCCTGTAGCAGAGTGCACCTGGGCAAAACCTCTCAGTCCATTCACTGAAAAGGACATTATAGGAAAGCAAGCCTAGAACAGGCCAAGCACTCAGCAGCTTTAGCAAAGGTGGGACAGCAGGGCTCAGTTCAGACTCTGACTTGCCTTTTTCTGCATTAGAAATGTAGGTCTTTACCCTGAAATGTCTTCTCTGCCAGAAAGGGAGCATAGTAACACTGATGGGACCTTTCCAAACTAAATCATTTCGGAAACCCAGAAAGCCTCCCCATGCCCCCCAGAACCTCACATCTCACTCTGTGTGGAACTGTCTTATTTCATACAGGTGATCTCTCCATCCAAGAGGGCCTCATGGGGTAGTAGGAACAACAAGCCTGACAAAGGACTAAAAAGGCACAAAGTCCTCCCTGAGAGAATTCAGCCCAATTGCACAAGAAGTCATCGCAATCAGGGCCACCCCCGGTACTGGGCACCACCTGCCCTTTCTGCTTGGAAAGAGAGAAGAGAACACACCTGAGATTTAACAATAGCATCAACACATCCTTCACAGAGGGAATCCTCCTGACTACCCTGAACTGCACAATAGTCCAACCAGAACTAGAAAAGCCACCACTCTGTGCTTTTCACCATACAAGTCACTGTGCTATGTCTAACTTTTTCTGAGCAACCTAATCAAGAAGGTGGTGGGGAGTGGGACACAAAACACCAGTCTCCAATGCCCTGGAACCTCTCTCAGGCTTCAGGCCAGGACATGGTACAGACACAGCCCTTACTGCTTTGGTGAATGATGTCCACACATACTTATCCTGCTGGGCTTCTCTGCAGTACGTAAGATAGTTGATCACTACAGGCTCCTGCCCACCCCCAAGAGAACACAGAGGTGTATGGAAATACCCCGAAACAGCATGCATCTTTCCTCTCAGACTAAATTCAGAGGGTTGCGATGGTCAGTTGACCACTCTGCTTCCAGGGGCCTTGCCTATGCAGTTCCACAAGGCTCAGTTCTGTATCCCATCTTATTCAGCATCCACCTGAAGGTAGCCAGGAAGCTGGTGGAGTACCATTAATATGGTGATGACATACAGCTCTACATCTCGTGTGTCAGACGTATGTAACCCTTCTGCCCGTCAGAGTTGGCATCAACAAGGGCCAGGTTCAGTATCTAGGGGTTCCTTTTCAACAATACAACACAAAACTGCCTCAAGCCTCCACCCAGGGACAATTACACATCACCCCCTGGGCACCTCTAAAAGGCAATACTTCCCTTCTCAAGCACAGAGTCTGAGTGTACCAAAAAACTTTTAATAAAAGGAGGGAAATAACTGCATTAATTTGGGGAAACACTGCAAACAGGGCTCAAACATAAACCATGAGTGAAAGACCCACCTGCAAGTAAGTTGGGCAGTGTCCTTTTCCCCTCAGGTTCTTAAGTCCAGCAACCCAAAGTCCCTTTAATGTGGCCGTCCCTTCTCTGTACCCCACTCACAGTTGCTGTCCTTGGACAGCACAGACCCAGAGTTGCATCTGCAGCATTCAACTCCCAGCTGGGGGGGAGGGGGAGGGGGAAGGGAGGGGGGGAGGGAGAGGGGGAGTAAGGAGGCATCTTACTCGCTCTGCGGCTCGGGCATTCACTCTCCACGCCTCTCTGTGGGGCTCTGCTCTGGCCCTCTCCGCCAGCCGACCTGCTGGCCGCTCACCGCACCTCTCCGCCAGCCAACCTGCTGGCCGCTCACCGCACCTCTCTGCCAGCCGACCTGCTGGCCGCTCACCGCACCTCTCTGCCAGCCGACCTGCTGGCCGCTCGCCAAGATGTCTTCAGGGCCCACCACTCAACACAACTCTCAGTGATTTCAGCTGTTAGTGGGGGAGTCTCACTGCTGGTGCACACTGGGTAGTCCCTTGCATCAGAGATATTATCCCAAAGCAAGTCTAATATTCAGAGCTAGGTATCAGTGATTTCAACTCTGCAGCGTGTAACAAGACTAAATTGAGACTAAATTAGCTCTGTTATTACACAGTGGAGAGAAGAAGGGTCAGATGGTGTCTAGGGCCCACACCACCAAGTACAAGTACCTGTCCCCACCATCTCTCTCCTCACTGGGCTTTGGAACCCATGTCGCCTGCCTAGCGAGTGGCGCTTAGTTGAGGGTGAGTCTCTCCATTGGGAAATGCCAAGTACAGTTCTGCTGCCCAGGATTCACATAACAAGGATTACTCCTGCCCCAATAACAAGGAGACTGGGAATCCAACACCAGCCAAAAGCGACCACACGGGCAAGCAATCCCATCATGCTGAACACCTAGGCAGGGTGGGTTTGCCCATGCAAACGAGATCAGCTCCTGAAGTCTTCTTCAACAGCTCATCACTAGATGTCAGGGGAGAGCTCATTCAGACTCTGCTTACACATAAATAGCACCCATGCCCAGCTTTCCCACTGCCTAGTGGAGAGGAATACCTGGATGGAGTGGAGCTGGCTGAAGCTAACCCCCGGCAATGTGGAGAGGATGCTGGTAGGAAGAAATGGCTTGTTCCTCCTAATATACACCATTATAAAAAGCAGCTCTTGCACTGCTCAGTCAGTTCACGGCCTTGTGATCCTTTTGACTTCTCAGTCCTACTGGATCTCCAGTTAGCCATGGCTATAAAAATCAGCCACTGCCATCGGCAACTGGCTAGTATATGACATCCCAACCTATCAGACACAGAGATCGGCACATTTGTGACTTCTAGGTTTGACTACAATTCATATCTAGGAATTAAACTAACCCCCGCCCCAGCCCCGAATCCATCTGCCGAAGAGCCCAGCACTCCATATGCTTAGCAACACAGGTCACTGCAAACAAACATCCCTGGTGCTACATTTTCTGCAATAGCTCCCCATTGAATACCAAAGCCCAGCACAAGGTGTCTCTCCTGTTATCAAAGCCTTATGAATCGAAATTAGAGCTGGGTGAAGTTGTACGGACAAAATATTTTTTCAAATGAAAAATGCAAAGTGGAGTCAAATATTTAATGAATTCCGTGTGAAAATTTCCAAAAAAAATCAGTGTTCAGTTTAGACATTTTTGAAATGAAACTTTTTGATTTTTCAATTCCAAAGGACTATTAAAAATAATTAAAAACCCCAAACAAAAAAGCTTCATTTCAAACAAGATGTTTTGTTGGACCTGAAATGAATTTTTCTTGATTTTTCAGTTCAGCTACTGAACTGAAAAATCTGTTATTTGCACAGCTCTAATGTAAAGTCTTTGGAAACTCCTAGACATTAAGGTCAGAAGGGACCATTGTGATCTTCTAGTCTGACCTCCTGCACAACGCAGGCCACAGAATCTCACCCACCCACTCCTGCGATAAACCTCTCACCTATGTCTCAGCTATTAAAGTCCTCAAATCGTAGTTTAAAGACTTCAAGGTGCAGAGAATCCTCCAGCAAGTGACCCATGCCCCATGCTGCAGAGTAAGGTGAAAAACTCCCAGGGCTTCTTCCAGTCTGCCATGGAGGAAAATTCCTTCCCGACCCCTAATATGGCTATCAGCTGAACCCTGAGCATGTGGGCAAGATTCACCAGCCAGATGAAAGAATTCTCTGTAGTAACTGAGATCCCACCCCATCTAACATCCCATCACAGGCCATTGGGCCTATTTACCATGAATAGTTAAAGATCAGTTAATTGCCCAAATCACATTACCCCATCATACCATCCCCTCCATAAACGTATTGAATTTAATCTTGAAGCCAGATAGGTCTTTTGCCCCACTGCTTCTCTTTGAAAGCTGTTCCAGAACTTCACTCCTCTGATGGTTATAAACCTTCATCTAATTTCCAGTCTAAACTTCCTGATGGCCAGTTTATATGGGACTGTTGTGAAATTCCTAAAAGTGTGTTTATAGATGGTGTGTGTGTGTGAGAATGATTTAAGACTATCAATGGGAAGGGGACTCATAGTATATAGAATTTAGCGGCAATGCTTATTCTGATCATAACTTTAACCTTGAAAGGGGATCCCGCTCCTATTGAAGTCTGTCACCAAATTCCCATTGACTTTAATGAGGTTTAATCTTACATAATTAAAGCTGATGGAAGTTTGGCTATTGATTTCAGTGGTGCAGGATTAGGCCCATATGCCGGAGAAGAAGTTTTGTAGGTTTTCATATACAGTGGCTGATGCCAAGGATCAAGCGTTATTACGAAGCTGACATGGACAAGAAGGGGATTTATGCTCTAAGTATTAAAAGCCGTTAAATACTCAGTTCAGTATAATGAACCCTTTTGAAACTGGCTAGGAAGTCCTTACTATCTACTAACAAAAGCCAGGACCGAGGTCTATTTCCATGCACATCCTGTGCAGTAGGCATGAATTTGAATGGCTGTTAAACTGCTGTCTGTCTGCTTTAAGATCAGTTGTGGGCCCTGCCCATCCCCTCTGTTTCCATAAAAGCAAGACTGGTGGGGGGGAGGGGAGAGCACATATCCCAGCTCAGAATGGGGAAGCATCATCTCAGCTGTATTGCTCACCTTTCTCCTTTCACCCCACTGGTGGTGCTGCCAGGGAACTGGGATTCACAGGTGGCGGCAGGACGGGGAGAAGGCCGCTCACGGTGACATCATCTCCTGCAAACCAGACACCATGGGATTGGTCAGTATTAACTTACCTGCTCCACCCTTAGAGGAAATGCAGGGAGACTGAAATAAAGGATTGGACCAAGCCCATACCTTTTCAAGATGCGAGAGAAGTTTAAAAATTTTAAAATACAGAAATCTTTTCTGTTGAGTCCACCATGGAGGGCATGCATGTTGTCATCCCTCTTCCCTGCTTTATGCTGCCGCTTGGCTTACAAAGCCCTCTAGATGGTGCTGCTCAGCAGGAAATGATTGCCACTTCATACAGACACATTCATCTCCCTAAATGTTTCCCTCCCCGGTCTCAGGAGAGACCATGGGCCCCGTGCATGTGCTTGTAGGGGGGTTTTGAGTTAAAACGAGAAAGTACTCCAAGGGTACCCAGTCATTCCCCACATTTCAATTCATTTTGCTGTCATGATAAATCAGATTTTGTTTCAGAGGAACAGCCGTGTTAGTCTGTATTCGCAAAAAGAAAAGGAGTACTTGTGGCACCTTAGAGACTAACCAATTTATTTGAGCATGAGCTTTCGTGAGCTACAGCTCACTTCATCAGATGTATACCGTGGAAATTGCCTTTGTTTGTTTCAAAGGAAGTCTGGTAAGGTAATTTTGCAGGTGATTCATTCAGGCTGCTCTAGAGTAAGGCAAGAGGGAATCTGTACTGTGTTTCACTGAAGAAGTAAACACTTTCTTTTAGAGTGAGATGTGACTGTGGGCAGCATGAAGACAGTCTTTGGTACCCAGCACATTTTCATCACTGACTGCACTAGTGCAAGTCATCTATTTGAGAATCTTCCCTCCAAGCAGTCGGTTTTGTTTAACTAGATTTGGAATAAGGTTATTTGTTTTCCTTGTGAGGAAGGTTGGCTTTGAAGAATGCCTGTTTTGTGACTGGTTAAATTGAACACACATGGTTCAAAATCTTCTCCCTCCTCAAACAACCCTGGGGTTTGTCCCATACAAGGAGTTTGATGGAGTTCTTAACTAGGGACTTCTAACTGAATTATAAGCCCCAGTAAATGTGCTGGCAGCTAGAGAGTGGATGTTCCCAGCAGGAGACTCTTCACCCACAGCACTTTTCTAGGTTTCCAGATAGAGTTCTGCAAAATATTTAAATGAGTAAAAGGGGGGAAAATCTATATTATAGAGGCGACAGAGAGTTTGTCATAGAAGACCCACGCATGTTCTGTTATGCATGTTATCAAGGTTGCACAAGTTACCCAGGGAACAACTATTTGGAAGTTTCAGATTAAATACAACCCTTTTTTGGTAGGAATGCTGCAGCTATTTGCAGTTTACATAGTTGAGAAGTTTGGAGTTTCGTAAAGCATCTAGAAATTTTTATTTTAAAGTTCTGAGTCTGGCAAAAGAATGTGCAAAACATTTTCCTCCTTGGTTCTAATAACTGTTTTTCACAGGACATTTTTGTTTTTAAAAACACCCATCTATCTCTACATGGAAGCCTATGCAAACAATAAAGAATAAATAATGCACACAATACAGTTCCTTGGAGAGTAATTTTTCTTCTAGTGAGGGTGATTATAGACCTGATTCAGCAACGTATTTAAACATGCATTTGACTTTAAACATGTAAACAATCCCCCACCGACTTCAACGGGACTAATCAGTAGTTCTCAAACAGTGGGTCAGGACCCCAAAGTGGGCCGCAACTCCGTTTTAATGGGGTTGCCAGGGCTGGCTTAGACTTGCTGGGGCCCAGGGTTAAAGCCAAAGCCCGAGGGCTCAAGCCTTGGGTGGCGGGGCTCAGGTTACAGACCCCCTGCCTGGGGCTGAAGCTCTTGGGCTTCAGCTTTGCCTCCCCCACCCACCCCGGGACATTGGGGCTAAAGCTTTAGCCCTCCCAATCAGGGCAGTATGGCTCAGGTGGGCTCAGGCTTCGGTTCCCCCACTCCTGGGGTCATGTACTAATTTTTGTTGTCAGAAGGGAGTCACAGTGTAATGAAGTTTGAGAATCCCTGAAATATTGCTTAAAGCTAGACACATTCTTGTGCTTAGTCCCACTGAAGTCAAGAGGGGCATGTCTACACTTAGCTGCGGTGATTGATGCACTGGGGTTGATTTAGTGGGTCTAGTGAAGAGACCCGTTAAATCGACCACAGATTGGTGCTCTGGTCTCCTGTCGATGCAGCGTGGTGTAGACACCGCAGTAAGTCAACCTAAGCTATGTCGACTGCAGCTACATTATTCACGTAACTGGAGTTGCGTAACTTAGGTCGACTTACCCCCATAGTGTAGACAAGGCCAGAGATTGCTTACATTTTTAAAGTTAAGTGTAGAGCTGTGCTAATTTTTGACAAACTTTTTGCCAGCATAAAACAGATTTCGTAAACACTGAAATGTTTCATGAATTCATGTCAATCTTGCCAAAGTGTCTGTTTTGGGGAAAGGTAGTTAAAAAAAAATCTGGAAAATCTAAACAAAAATGTTTTGATTTTTCAGTTTGAATTTCCTTTTTTTTTTTTTAAATTGTCTTTAATTTTATTTATAAAATTCAAAAACATTTAAAAAATGCTTGAAATTGAAACAAAAATATTTGTTCCAACCAAAATGATTTGTTTTAAGTGCTATCAAACTGAAAAACCCATTATTTACCCTGCCATAGTGAAACATGCTTAAGAAACTTGCTGAACTGGAGCCTAGTTGTTAAAGGCCAGTTGGTAAGACACAAGTTCCTCCTCAAGGCGGAGATGATCAAAATACAAAAGGGTTCCAATGCACAGATAGACGATGCAGTGCAACACACTAATTCTTGTTCTGCTTGTAAAATAAAAACACGTAGTGTCCCAGAACTCGTATCTTGCCAGAGCAAAAGGAACTTTTACTTCAGAAATATACAGTTCTGTCCAAAATCAAACCCCCTAGGTTTGAAAGTAGATTCCTAGATCCAAATCAAGTCCCACTTCATGGCTGAAGTGGCGAAAAAGGAACTCTCCCATCTTAATAGCCAGGCAGCTCTAAGGAAGATTTGGGGAGACTCCTGTATCTTCTGATTTGCCTGCTAAGTTCTTTTCTTTTTAGCTTTGTAACAACCAATGAGGTGGAAGAGACCTCGCTGATGTCCTCACCCAAGGCAAATAAGAATTTTAATCCAGTTCAACTGTCCATCAGTTAATTGTTTTCTCCATCTGTTTTTTCTTCTTCCCCTTTTATGACAAATTGGATTAAAATTCTTATTTGCTATGCATTTGTCATGTAGCCAAGACCTTCTGCCTGATCATGTGTTATTACTGGGATCAGTCTGTGCAAGCACTCTTGAGCTGGCAACTAAGGAGGAGTTGGTTATTCCTTTCACATCCCAGATGGATCTTTTTCTACCTCTGCTTCTTCTGGGAGCAGGTACTATGGTCCCTGAGGCTTCACTGATTTCAATGTGCCGGGGTAGACAAGCAGGTCCAGGGCTAAAAAGTTTAATTTCTGGATCTTAAATAAAAGAGCAGTTAAATTGCGAAGAACATTTTTTATGGCCCCTGGCATTCATTCTTCATTTACAGAATTAGGACACAATTTTATAGTTCCAGCCTGCTTTGTTCCCAGGTGATCTGTCAGTTAAACACTGGCACAGTTACAAGTCATGACAATACTTGTTAACAATTTGCTTGCAAAACTTGGACCATTCAATTACTGAATGATGATTCTCTGCTCAGTTACTTCTTTATAACAGGGCAAAGAGTGCGAAAGAAGAGTGATGCATCAACACTGGATGGAGGTGCAAAAGTAAAGGTCCCGAGCACTGGTGCTGATTAAAAACGTCATGGCAATGTCACAAGAGCAAGACTGTTAAGGTCAGTGTCCAGTACCAATTCTAACATGATTAATCACATTCTAAGCTTTCCCCTGCTGTTCCACTTGGATATAAACATTTTAAAAAAATATAACTCAAGTGACTTTAGAGAAAGTAGAAAATTGTTAAACGTTATGGGACAGATTCTACCAGCCTTACGAACAC
Source organism: Caretta caretta (assembly GCF_965140235.1). Lineage (NCBI taxonomy): Eukaryota > Metazoa > Chordata > Testudines > Cheloniidae > Caretta > Caretta caretta. Next base: position 91,633,691 of record NC_134214.1, read on the forward strand.
TGAGTAGTACCTTACGACGTTGGACTATTCATGGAGCAGTCCTGCTCATCTGTCCCTAAATGCTTGACATGGATATTGTGAAAAGTACCTTCAAACTAGACTGGAGCGTCAATCAGGATCTGAGCCAGAGCCCATTAAAGTCAATTGGAGTTTTTCCATTGACTTCAATGTACTCTGGGTCAGGCCTTTTCAGAATATTGACAGATTACCATATCATAATAGGTGTATTGGAGAAATCTATATACTAGCCAACAATCCAACATTGTGCTGTAGCCACCAGCCTAACAGGTGACATTTTCCTTGTGGAGAATGTCTTATCCCCATAGAAAAAATTTCTCCTTGGATCCAAAGGTGACAATTACAAAGTATGCTATTTCCCTAGTTTCAACTTTCAATGAAGACTTTTTCCTGTGGAATGCACAACAGTTGCTATTTCCTTCCCCGTGTTCCCACTAGACAGACTGAATTATGAGGAGTGTCTTTTAACCATTCCTATCCCATGCCACATCCTTAATGTATGCCATTTCAAATGACTGGGAGATCAACAGGTTAGTATAGTAATTGTATCACTGTGAGAGATGTTTACTCTCTGTAATCTAGAACCTTTTGCATAGTGCAGTTTCCTGTTACCTCTCTTTTGTATTGGTAAAGACTGGAGGTAGCAACTTCTGTAAGCAGAACTTTACTGAACACTTGATCCAAAATCCACTGAAGTGGGAGTATTTCTATTGACTTAATGGGCTTCGGATCAGACTCTATTAAGAATATGTCTGAATTGGGAGTCTGGGGACGTAATGGAAAGCCTCTGGGCCATGAAAGTCACAGCATTTCAGTTTAAAGATTATTAAAGAACATTTAAAATCCTGGGTACTAGTGGCACAGAAACATTTAGCCAACAGACAGACTGGCAGTCATTTCCACGCTCCTCTTTGCGTTCCGGCCTTTATGGGGTTACTTTGTAATAGCTGAGCTGCTGGTTGTAGGCCTGTGTATCTATCTATAGTAGCGAAATGTGCTATTTACTGAGTTAAACACAAATGTTTCGAGAGCATTGTGCTACAAAAATGCAATAGTTTCATTTATAGTTGAATAACTGTATTACCTGTCTAGTAACTGCACTTACCTCAAACCAATAGCTTGTTTCATTACTGTAGCACACAGCAGTGGGCAGCCAAAATTCACTGATGCTTTGAAAGCAGGATTCATCAGACATGGATTTCCACTGCAAGACATTGTCACCAAAGTTATCAGTGGATGAAGGTTTTTAAAGAACCAAGCCCTATTTTAAGAACCAAAGAACACACAGGATGTGCTAACAACTGCATCCCTCTAATTGCAACCCACATAATCCAAGAGTGACACTCGCTGCAGATAGGAAACAGTTCACCTATCACTAAATTGCACCCATCTCTGGGGATAAAACAGAGCACCTAACAACAACACACAGCAGCAACAATTCAAAATAGTTAGGTGACTGAAATAACATAATATGCAATAGAAACTGCTATGGGAATTTAAGGCAGAATGTAATGATCTGAAGTGCGACCTGGCCGGGACATTGGGATTCAAACCCCAACTCTAGTGATGTATATTATGAGATCTTTAATGAGCACAAATGATGAACAATGTGGCATTATGGCTCATCCAAAAGATAGCACAGTGCCCTTTAAACAGCATGGTGTGTTTCTCTATTGAAATCAAAGGAAACATCACTTTCTGCAACAACTTGGGCTTCTTCCTTTGATGTCTCCTATCCAAGAACAAACCAACGCTGATCCTGCTTCATTTTAGGAAATCTGATTAGATTGCAGCTCGAGATGACATGGCTGAAAGAGTGCAGACCGTTGGAGCGGACTGGAGGTAGTACAGCTCTATTCAAGCACAGGCTGGAATGAGGAAGGGTTATTACTGACTTTCATAGCATAAAAGCAAGATCTAGTTACAAGCTTCATGAATTCTTCCTCATAAGAAACATAGCTTTTTTCATAAAAAAGGCCTATTCTTTATGTGAGGTAGATGTGCTTTTAAAGGTAAGATACCATCCTACCCTTTAATAAGAATAACGCATCTACACAGACCTCTCTTAAGTGTCACTTTCTAGGGAGTATGTTACTGTAAGTGAAACATTGTTCTCGGAAAATGGGATGTTCATAATAGGTGCTAAGGTAAAGTCATGGTGTAGGAATTAAAATAGTACCAGGTAGGAAACTGACATCAGAGCAGGAGTAAAAAGAAGTCAAGGACAAGGTATTTGGTTTGTCGCTGGATATTGACAATAAGCCTGGTTCGGAGTTCATTTTATGTTGTTTTTATGGCAATGTTTAGTCCTGATTTTTACTGGCACAAGTGAGATCAAAAGCAGGCCCAGTGTCCAATTTTACAGATGATAATGAGGTTGGAGGCAGAGCAAATGCTGAGAAACAATGCAACCAGATTCAAAAGCATTGGGATGGGTTAGATGACTGAGCAGCAGATGGCAAATGCAATATATAGTGTAGACACAGAACTGTCGGGGATTGGTTCACGGGGTTTTGTGTAGACATTTTTGAGAGTCTGCACTCTTAGTCTTGATTAGACTGAACCCCAGAATGCAAAGTGACCCTAAACCAAAACCACCAGTGTCTATTAGTTTCCAAAGCAAAACTCAGTTCTGAGTCATTCAAACCTTTGTGTTGTAGGTTGCCAGAACTCACCTAATCGGTCTAGCCACATTCAGGTAGCACCAGGACTGCAGTTGTGGCGAGCCTCTATGGCTACAAAGAATGGAGGCTCCTGGGGTACTCTCCCTTGCACACTCAAAGGGGTGGGATACAATCTGGACTGAAAGCGGGGGAGGAGAGAGAGAGATATTCCGTGCAGGAAGTTGACAGACAGAGACATGTTTTTCTGAACATCTCAGAAATACGAAACTCCGATGCTGTGTGTACTATTGAAAAGTCAACAGTTATCGACAGTTACCACACCACCACAAAGATGGGAATGGTATCAACAGAGAAGATCTCAGAGAGAAAGAGCAACAAACATCTTGCATGCCATAGTGTAGCAACTGCTAACACAGACTTTTTAAGTGGCAACCACTGCAGGTATCCTACGAGTCAAAAGTAGGAACTCTGACAGAACTATGTTACTCAAAAGGATAATAAACCCTATACAATTTATTCCCAGGGAAGGCTGTCAATAAACAGGGAAGGAGATCAGTAGGTTCATGATTGAAAAGCAGGGAGGTAACAGTAGGCAAATAATCCAGGGTGGAAGGCATGTTGGCTTGGAGATCCTGTGCCCAAGCCCTGTGGCTCCAAACCTGCATGCTGCTAAGCACCTTCAACGCCCACGATTTCTGTTCCAGTCTCTCATCCTCAACTGGAATTGACGGCCATCCACACCTTTCAGGCTCAGTCCATGTGACCAAAGAGAAAGAGGGTTACAGAATCCATATGATGCATAAGGAGGTTTACACATACTGTTGCATCTCGTGTTGTTCTTATAAATAAAACTTGAAAGGGAACCCTCCCCCCCGGTTATATTTCCCCCTGTGTTGTATGACAGAGTTTTGCTTTTTTTAGCATGGCTGTTTTCACTTTGGAACTGCATTGACAGTGACAACCCACTCAGTTAGAGCTTGAGGGGCCAATTTCTACAATCGCATCTGTGGGCTGGATCTCTAAAAATAACGCAGCCTCACATCAACAAGTTGTGGAGCTGCCCCGGAGGCGGCAGAGCTTGTGCTAATCAGCTCCCCACTTGTGAAGCTCCAATAACTCCCAATTCTCAGGGCCATCAGTCCCTGGCTACATAGAGCCATAGGGGTGTGTCTATTGCTAATTGCCCTGTACAGCCATGGGTAGAGATACTGGGAGTATGGCTTATGGGCAATGATGTTTAGTTATCTGGGTGAGTCCCCCCCCCCCCCAAATTCTCCCTCTGATCTCTAAGGACTTCTGCAGAAGATCACTTTCCCCATTGGTGCAGGGGACTCCCATTTCTAATAGTTGTGGTATCAGAGAGTTACTGAGCATCTATTACCTTCCTGGTTTTTTGTTTTTTTTTTAAATGGGCAGTTTTCTTCCTCTCACTTACCACTGAAGCTCACCTGCCAGTTAAGAAACTAACGAAAGCCTCTTTGAAAGGATTCCATTTGCCTCCAAGGTCCCTCATACTGGGATCTTCCTTGGGATCTTCATACTCGGATCTGAATTTTTCTTCTTGCACATCACCTAAGGCCTGCAATGGTGTACAGGGGCCGACAGCTATGTCCTCACAGAGCGCCAGCAACTCTGGGATAGAGAGCCAGGCATGTGGATGATGAACTTCAGAAGCTCAAATTACACCCACCACGTTGCAGCCTGGGTCACAGATCCAGTACAAGGCTTAGCAGGCTGTGACTGGAATGGCTAGAGTGGCTGCCACAATGCAGAAATGTGGCTTAGTTCCATCTTCACAGCATGACTGTGGGGCTGTGATGCAGACAGTCAGATGTGGTGGAGGAGTGCATGATTAGATGACTGGAGGGTGGACTGGAACACCTTGTTGCCCTTGATGATGCAGCAGTTAGATGGCTAAACAATCTAGATATCGACTTGTGATATCATATGAAAGAAGGAGAATCTATGCCTGCAAATCTGCCTCTCTGTAACTTTGCCTGTGTACTCAACTCCCTCTAACAAAGTCTATACCAGCAGGAGAGTGGAGTGGGGGGAGAGAAAACCTTTTGTAGTGGTAAACACCCATTTTTTCATGCTTTGTGTGTATAAAAAGGATCTTCTATACTTTCCATAGTATGCATCCAATGAAGTGAGCTGTAGCTCACGAAAGCTTATGCTCAAATAAATTGGTTAGTCTCTAAGGTGCCACAAGTACTCCTTTTCTTTTTGTGAATACAGACTAACACGGCTGTTACTCTGAAAAAAGTCTATGCTGTGGTCACTTCTCACCTTGACTTCTGCAACACACACACTGTCTCCTGCTCTGTGCCTCTCAGAGTCCCAGGGCTTCAGCATGTACAGAATTCTACCTTCTCATTAGTTGAGTCCATGTCGGACCCAAATCTGAAATTCCCCATAGTCCAGGAGTGTCTGAATCAGCCCAATGAAGAGAGAGAGAGCGAATGCAGAAAAAAGTTAGAATGGCTTAAAATATTACAAGGCGAGATTCCTAAACAGCTGTTCTTTGGTGTTTGGTGTCTACTGTCTAATGCAGAGAAAGAGCTGAGAGTCAAGGGAGAGTTTCTAAGTCACATTTATAATGAAAGTTTAACTCGCCAAAGACTTTTCACACTCAGCCAGGCTTAAGATTAAGAAATGTAGCCATGAACATGAATAGGAACTAAGAGGGAACTAAACAGTGGAACTTGTAAATATCAGGAGAGAAGAAAATCAGAATCCAGATGTTTATTTATGCTAAATATGTTAAATAAGTTTCATATTTTGAAAAAATGGACAATGCACATGATGGGTGCCTAACGTGGGTTCGGAAGGAATGTATGGAACTCCATTTCACAGAAGTGGGGCAGATATTGAGAGATTTGAATTTACAGCTAATTAATAAGCCTGTGCACAAGATTAATGTGTCACTATGTGTTAGCTTGGCACCTGGCCTTTCTTTAATATAGAGGTATTTCCAGGGGATGGTGGTTCTAAGCTGGATGGCTATGCAGATTAACCTTAAATCAGGGTGTCATAAATATAAAGGGAAGGGTAACCACCTTTCTGTATACAGTGCTATAAAATCCCTCCTGGCCAGAGGCAACATCCTGTTACCTGTAAAGGGTTAAGAAGCTCAGCCAACCTGGCTGGCACCTGACCCAAAGGACCAATAAGGGAACAAGATACTTTCAAATCTTGGGGGGGAAAGGCTTTTGTTTGTGCTCTTTGTTTACGTGTTGGTTCTCTCTTGGGACTGAGAGAGGCCAGACAGAAATCCATCTTCTCCAACCCATCCTAATCCAAGTCTCCAATATTGCAACCAGTATAGGTAAATCAGGCAAGCCGGATTAGTTTATCTTTTGTTTTATGTGAATTTTCCCTCTGTTAAGAGGGAGATTTATTCCTGTTTTCTGTAACTTTAAGGTTTTGCCCAGAGGGGGATCCTCTGTGTTTTGAATTTGAATACCCTGTAAAGTATTTTCCATCCTGATTTTACAGAGGTGATTCTTTTGCCTTTTCTTTAATTAAAATTCTTCTTTTAAGAACCTGATTGATTTGTCATTGTTCTTAAGATCCAAGGGTTTGGGTCTGTGTTCACTTGTACCAATTGATGAGGATTATCATCAAGCCTTCCCCAGGAAAGGGGGTGTAGTGCTTGGAGGGATATTTTTGGGGAAGACGTCTCCAAGTGGGCTCTTTCCCTGTTCTTTGTTTAAAACGCTTGGTGGTGGCAGCATACTGTTCAAGGACAAGGCAAAGTTTGTACCTTGGAGAAGTTTTTAACCTAAGCTGGTAAGAATAAGCATAGGGGGTCTTTCAGGCAGGTCCCCACATCTGTACCCTAGAGTTCAGAGTGGGGAAGGAACCCTGACACAGGGTAAAAGAGACAAGATTATTGAACAGAATATTAAATTAGCAAAATCCTTTCAAAAGCCTTGCGTACTAAACTCAAGCTCCATCCACCCCAGAAAAATCTTCACACTCTCTCTGTTTCAGAATGAAGAACCTATTCTTTTCTGCACAGCCTGGAACAGCTTCATTTTAAATGTGCTCCGGTCCAACTTTACACTGGCAGAGATCACAAGAAGCAGGGGAAAGGTCACAGGAACGGTGGTCTTCCGGCACCTCCACAAAGCAGATTATAGGAGTAAGTGAGTCTGTGCTCTCCATCTATGTGTAAACTGGGTGGATATTAGCAGGGTCCTAGCTCTGATACCCAGACGTGCAGAATGGGATATTTTGCTTATAACCTTAGGTGTCCATTCTTCTTTTCCTTTTCATCCCAGAGCATCTGCAGAGATACAGGGAGCAGCTACACTGTCACCATTCATTCCTGTTCATGACTTGAAGCCCAGCCACATCCCTCCGGTTGTCGACAACCTGGTAGGAGAGTCCTTCTCCACATGGGTCTGAAACTGTACTCAGTCTGCCTTGTTGTTAGTATTGCTGGACAGCAGTGTGGGCAGGGCCTATCCCAAGACAGTTCTACAGGTGTTATCAAGAGACTGATGAGGAAACAGTCACTGTGGCCTGCATTATGAATTTTTTTTAAATGACTCATGAAGTTTTTAATTCATTTCAGTGGGAGTTGCAGCTGCTCAGATTTCCTTTCATTCTCTTTATAGACCTGATCCTGGGAGGTGCTAAGTGCCTTCTGGAGAGTGCTTTAGCTTGTTTCCTGTACTTACCATCATCTGCCTTTTCCCTATATTACTCTCTGATCAGACAGACAATTCATTTAAACTAGCTCAACATTACATGAATAATGAGGGGACTGCTAACAATTTTGCTGTTTGACAGCAATACAAATTACACCATGCATGGACACTGAGGGCCCACACCCATAAATACACAGGGCTCAACAGTGACAGAACCCGGAGGTGGCAGGGGGCCATGATCCCCCACTTTTTAACATGGGCATAATTTGGGGGGTGCAACACTGCTGCATAGTGCAGTCCCTGCCCAAGCTGCTCTGCGCCTGCCTGAGGCTTACAGTTTGGGGGAGCACACCATCCCCTACCCCCCAAACTATACCTGAGTTAAAAAGTGGGGGAATGGCCCCCCCATCCCAGCGCCAGTGTCCTCCCCACACTTCTACAAAAGTTCCAGCGCCCTTGATAGGGCTAAACTGTCAGAGACCTTAGCCAGTCACACAGGGGAATAAGAAATTTCAGCCTCCCTTATTCCCTTGCTTGTTTCTGCTCAGAATAAGTCTCTAGCCACAGGGGGCCCTCAATTCCCATTGATCTGCTCTCTGGCCCAGTCCTCCAATGCCCACAATGGCAAAACCCCTACTGAAGTAAGGAGGAAATCTGCACATACCTGATGGAGTATAGAGAAATTCTCTGTTCAACAATTCCAGAGCAAAAAAATGCATTAAGCATTAGTTTACAACTGAGTGTTTCCCCTTTAGCTTTTCTTCTTTATCGTAATATACAATAAAGATTAACATTTGTTTTCAAGAGGGCCTGGGGTATCTTGGATGATGGGACTTCTCTGAAAAGGTTATCAACAATCTCTGACGTTACCTTCTCACAAAGCACTCCAGAGTTTCTGGAGTGGTAGGAAAAGTATCCGTATACATTAGAGGCAATCCTAAGCTTCTTTTCAGAGCACTTGTACTAAGGGGAAAATAGATCCCTTAATATTTTAAAAGCCATTTACTGTAGTGCCTCAAATTATTCTCAGAAGTAATACTCCACTAACAACAACAGGATCAGCTTACTCTAATATAGTGTCGTTTATCCCAAAGTGCTTAAAAACCCAGACATACCAAAAAAAATCACTTCACCCTTCACTGGAACACGGGCACTGCTGGGGAAATTAAATAGGAAGATTGTAACTCTTCTGACTGGTACATGGCTAAGACACTAGGGTTAGCATTAGAACTGGTCAAACAACAGAAAACTGATTTGCAAACCTAACAGCTTGACATCAATTCTTTGCTGTTTGAGAGGTTCTGTTATTCATTATTCAGAAGCATTCAGCGATTAGTGGGAATTCCAGAAAATGTTTGTGAATCCTGAAAAAGTTTCATGAGCTCATTTACTTGTGATTATTTGTTATTCTCCTCTTTAAAGAAAAGGAGGGCTTGTGGCACCTTAGAGACTAACCAATTTATCTGAGCATAAGCTTTCGTGAGCTACAGCTCACTTCATCAGATGCATACTGTGGAAAATACAGAAGACGTTTTTATACACACAGACCATGAAAAAAATGGGTGTTTATCACTACAAAAGGTTTTCTCTCCCCCCACCCCACTCTCCTGTTGGTAATAGCTTATCTAAAGTGATCACTCTCCTTACAATGTGTGTGATAATCAAGGTGGGCCATTTCCAGCACAAATCCAGGTTTTCTCCCCCACCTCCACCCCCACCCCACTCTCCTGTTGGTAATAGCTTATCTAAAGTGATCACTCTCCTTACAATGTGTATGATAATCAAGGTGGGCCATTTCCAGCACAAATCCAGGGTTTAACAAGAACATCTGAGGAAGGGAGGGGCGGGAATAAGGGGGAGAATAAACAAGGGGAAATAGGTTACTTTTTATAATGAATCAACCATTCCCAGTCTCTATTCAAGCCTAAGTTAATTGAATCCAATTTGCAAATTAATTCCAATTCAGCAGTCTCTCGTTGGAGTCTGTTCTCCTGTTTAAGTGTTTCGTCCATCCAATCTAGAAGCTGAAATGATCGCTGTATGCTGCAAAAATAGTAAGACAAAGTGAATATTTTTTTGAATGACCCAGAGTCTGAAAGTTTCTCATCCAAACCATTTGTACTCTGCTTGTAGAAGGTATTTAAGCACAGGACTAGCTTTAAGAACCTGAATTGTCCCATTCAGCGTGCTTGCAGAATGGTGCAAGTGACGTTCAATGTATTACACATGTGTTCTGCATGCTGCATTAGCTTGCTACTGAATTTGTTTCCAAGTGGATGGAGGGCCCTTGAATTTGCAATGCACTTTTCTCTTTAGGTCACCAGAGTCTAATTTTTCAGGGCTCAGTGCAAGGAGCATCTGTTTATTGAGGCTTTTGCCTGAGATGGATTTGGTGTGAGCAGAGAGTCTTATCCAAAGGATTTGGCAAGGCAACTGATTGATGAGCATGTCTGGGTTTTGCTCTCCTGTCTGGCGGCTGAATTCTAAACTTGGGATTGTCTTTGGCTGCTATCAATTGCAGGAAGTATGCTACAAAATTTTTTATATCTGATTTTGTTAGGCACATTCTTCTGAAAACTGAAAAGCAAAATGCTATAAGTAAATGAATAAATCTGTATTTTGTTGGTATTTAAATATCAAAATATGCCATGCTGTACTCTGAAAATGAAGCCACACACACAAACACAATCTTCCAACATATAAAAGCACTGTTATACTCACTTAAAATCCCTTCTTAAAACTAGAGCCTTACATCACTTAAGATGTGATGATCTCTTTGTATTTTACAGTACCTAATTGCATGCATCTCCTGCCTTGATATAAGTAATACTTCAACTCTGCTTTACTTGTATTTACGGTCTTGAATATGTACGGTATGATATGTACTTTGATTTGGAACAGGAGATTAATTATTATTTGAAGATTTGCTACACTTGTGTGAATTTGCTAGAGGGTAGTAGTTGTGCTTTTCCTCAGAGTAAAGCTTTGGGATCTTTTTGTTGTTAGTGTCTTACCATGTATCTTAAATGACCACTAACTGAAGGCACATGTTGGTTACTAAATTATTATTAGAAGGAACACTTGCGGATAGAATTACCCATTAATACGATGTTTTTCTGGTGCAGAATTAACCCTATGGAATTGTAAAAGATCTGGCCTGGGTTTTATTTGCGTGCAGCCATGGAATAGAAGGCTTAGAGGCTACTATGAAATGGACACAAGGATGCCAGCCACATAAATATAGGAGAATCTTCTGCTCTATCTGCATGAATGACATTTTATGTAATGAAAGTGGTTTAAAACCACTTCTATTTTTTGCAGAGTTCCATTGTAATTGATACAAATCCAAGCCATCTTGCTCCCTTCTCTCCCAGGATTTTAAAATTAGTAATAACAAAAATACAAGACAAACTGAATCCAGAAGTTAACCCATACATCTCCCTCTATTCTGCCACGTTAAGAAAAAAATTACTGCAGGAACAGAAGGCTATTAAGAAGATGCAGACACTGAGTTAGGGCTTGAACCAAAACCTATTGAAGTGGGCTTTGGATCAAACCCTTAGTATCCCCACTCACTCCCTTCTCTGCGTTTTATTGGTAACTCAGACACAAACAATTGCCCAACTGGAATATGTCCATGACAACTGTGTGAACAGTCTAATCCTTGACAAAAGCTCTTTGATATCTCAATGATTGTGGGTGGTTAGGATCTCAGCCTTCCAGCTCATCCAAGAAAGGTCACCTCCAGCATCAGCATGCTCTAACGCCATTGGAGCACTGATTCAGTATGGGTACAGAGGGAAGGGTGCCACCTGAGTCCTTGGTGGTCATCAGGCAGCCCTACATCTTATAGCATTCTCAGAGTATTTGGTCACCCATCCAAATGCTGACCCGGTCCAACACTACTTGGTAGGTTTTTTCAAACTGAGATTGCACAAGGTCTAAACGAACAAAGTCAGACTATCCTTGTTAGAGAGTCACTACTCAGAAGAATCAAAAGAACATTCTGTGAGGGACAGGTGGACAACGGGACGGTGTGCCCCCTTCCTGAAGCCAAGACACAAGAGGTCACGCAGATTAAACAGGTTTCTGAAATCAACAGGCAAGGATCCATTGGTGATGGCTCCTATCTGCACTAATGACACTGCATTGAAGGATATCTTGCAGATGGTAGATCACTTAGGGGAACTCAAGAAGCATGTCCAAGTGATCTTCCCTGTCCCATGAGCAGAGAGACAGAAGGCAGAAGATTCTGGAAGTGAATGACTGGCTAACTAAGTGGTGTAGGGCAGGGGGTTTGGTTCTGTGGAACACTGGTGCATTTCCAAGGGGGAGAAGTGGCTGTACAGTTTGGATGGCCTGCACCTCCGTAGAAGCGGGACCAATCTCCTCGGGGACAGGCTGGCTAAAGTCATCAGGAGAGGGTTAAACGAATAGCAGAATGGAAGAGTAAAAAGGGAAAAATATAAGAACCCCAAATTGAGATGTTGAGAACAGAATTAATCAAGGAACCAAAGGACATGAGGAGAAGAAGTTTGTGAATTATCTATACACCACTGCAAGGAGTTGCGCCTGGGGAACGAGGAACTGGAATCGCTCATTTATGAGCATAAATTCAATTTAGTTGGCATTACTGAAACCTGGTGAGATGATTCATATGGTTGGCATTGTAAAACCAATGGCCTAACCTATCTAGGAAGGACTGAGTGTGCAGAAGGGGCGGAGGAGTGGCACTCTGTCAGACAGGGCATTACCTGTTTCTGAGTCACCGATAACGCAGAAGAAAGTGATCTTGAATGCTAATAGAGCAGTGTCTGAACAGATAAAGCACAAGATGGGGGTACTAGTTGGTGTTTGCTACAGCCCACCAAATCGCCCCTTATGTGCCTATCTACAATGTGTAGGAAAAAAGCTGTGTGATCACTGGAGACTTTTAGCTGGAGGTCTCATGCTGCCAGTACTAAAACATCCTTAAAATTTCTAAACATAGACGACAATTTCCTGTCTCAAGAACTGTTACATTGAGGATGGGGGAATTCTTTATTCAACTTTGAAATGGACCACAGAACCTAAAAATTTAATGCTGGCTTAGGTACAACTTGATCATATTTATAATGTACAAGCAGAATCAAGTCCAGACCAGTAATATATATACTTGGATCTTTAACAGGGCCAATTTCAAAGTTGAAAACAGTTATCAGCCAAATCAGCCATGAGGAAGAATTTAAATCAGAAAAAATTAGCATTGGAAATTATTTAAGAACACCTTACTAGGTGCCCAAAAAGCTACAATCCTGGAAGAAGGCCATACTGGTTGAAAAACTGACCTGGATTGGAGTGGAAGTGAAAGCAGCTGAAACATATATAACAAATGGAAGAAAGGGGAAGTTGATAGTAATGAATATAAATCAGAAATTTGGAATTGTAGAAAGTTGACAAGGGAAGCCAAGGGACACATGGAGAAATCTATGGCCAGCAAAGTTAAGGACAATAAGAAGCAATTTTCTAAATATACTAGAAACAAAGAGAAACCTGATAGTGCAGGACTACAACAAAGGCAGAAGTGTTCAATAAATATTTCTGTTCTGTATTTGGGGAGGGGCGGAAAACAGGTGATGCAGTCTCATCATATGGTGATAACACTCATTCCATTCCACTAGTATCTCTGTAAGATGTTAAACAGAAGCTACTAAAAAGTTAAACATTTTTAAATCAGCAGCTCCAGATAACTTGTATACAAGAGTTTTAAAAGAGCCAGCCAAGAAGCTTGCTAGACCATTAATGTTGATTTTCAATAAGTTTTGGAGCACTGGGGAAGTTCCAGAAGACTGGAAGAAAGCTAATGTTGTGACAATTTAAGAGGATAAATGGAATGGGCTTAGGCAATTATAGGCCTGTGAGCCCGACATCAGTCCCAGGCAAGATAATGGAGTGGCTGATATTGGATAAAGAATTAAAGGAGGGTAATGGAATTAATGGAAATCAGCATGGGTTTATGGAAAATAGATCCTGTCTAACTTGCGATATTTTTTTAATGTGATTCCAAGTTTGGCTGATGAAGGTAATAGTGTTGACATAGTACGCTTAGGCTTATGTACGGCGTTTGATTTGGTACTGTACAACATTTTGGTAAAAAAAACCCAAACATTGAAGGATATCAAAAGTAAATGGACTAAAAACTGGCTAAGTTTCAAAAGTGTAAGTATAAATAGGGACGAATCATTATTGAATCGGTGTGTTTCCAGTGTGGTCCTGCAGGGATCAGTTCTTGGCCCTATGCTATTTAATGTTTTTATCAATGTACTGGAAGAAAACAAAAATCACGGATAAAGTTTGTAAATGACACAAGAGTTGGCGTGTTAAATAATTAAGAGGACAGATCACTGATTCAGAGTGATTTGGATGTCTTGGTAAACTGGGTACAAGCAATGTGTTTTAATACGGCTAAATGTAAATGCATACATCTAGGAACAAAGAATGTAGGCCATACTTACAAAATGGCAGACTATCCTGGCAAGCAGTAATGCTGAAAGAGACGTGGGGGCATGTGTTGGTGGATAATCAGTTGAACATGACCTCCTGACGCGAGGAGGTCAAACCAGCTAATCTAATCTAATCTCCAGCTTGCATAGACAAGGGAATCTGTTTTGCACCAGTGTGACCTCTGCTGGAATACTGTGTCCTGTTCTGGTGCCCACAATTCAAGAAGGATATTGATAAATTAGAGAAAAGAGTGATTACAGATTAGAAAACATGCCTTGCAGTGATTGAGCTCCTTGAGTCAATCTATGTACCTTAACAAAGAGAATGTTAAGGGGTGATGTTACAGTCTAAGAATCTACATGGGGATCAAATATTTAACAATGGGCTCTTCAGCCTAGTGCAGAAATGTATAATAGATAGAGGATGGATGCTAGATGATGGATAGATGATAGTATAATGTTGAAGCTAAACAAATTCAGACAGGAAAGAAGGCATACATTTTTTACAGTGAGAGTAAATAACCAATGGAACAGTTTACTAAGGATCATGGTGGATTCTCCATCACTGACAATTTTTAAACCAAGATTGGATGTTTTCCTAAAAGATCTGCTCTAGGAATTATTTTGGGGAAGTTCTATGGCTTGTGTCATACAGGAGGTCAGACTAGATGATCATAATATTCCCTTCTGGCCTTGGAATCTATGAATTTTCTGGATCACTACAGTTCTGCGTCAGACTAGTGTGCTTCCTCCCCTTGGGGGGGGAGGGGGGGAAGAGGGGAGACAGGGGGCACACAGAGTTGATAATCAAACCTACTTTCCAGAATGTCAAACAGACAAAAAAGTTACATTCCTGCAAGCTCCCCTCCCAGTCTGGGCAAATCACCGGTGTATTTCTAGTTGCTTTATACTCAGACACATCTTACAGACTTCAGAGTGGGGGAAAAAGAGCAATAAATAACTCTGCAATTTATTTCCCCAGCTGGAGAAAAGTGTAGTAAAGACACAATTAAAATTTGCCCAGAGCCATACGATCAAGTTCTATCTGTCAGACAGAGACATCAGGATGATTGCCTATTGCTGGTCTTTGTGATGTCTGGTGCTTAAAAATCCTAGTTTAATTAGGCAACACCTCCCACAAATCCAGGGCTAACGGCACATGAAATAATAAAAACAGTATCTAAGGATTTTTGCTGTCAAAGCAACTTTATTCTTTCTTAGGACAGTGTTTGCTAGTGATTGCAAGTAATGCTCTATACATTGGTGTTACATTATTATTTGCTAGCAGCCAGTGTTAATTTTGAAGTATAGAAGGAGATAAATGCTGCAACTTTGGATTTGCAGGCAAGTATTTTCAGATCTTTTCTTAGCATATGTTTTTGTTAATATTAATGCATGATCATACACAAATATGATAATTTAAAAACGTACTTTTCATTATTTCTATCAAGTGTTAAAACTTGAAGCAGAGTATTTAGAAAGCAAATGTGTTTTATATGAGAATCTCTGATTGCAGAGCTTATAGCTCATTATAGATGCTTGAGAACAATTTAGAGGCAGTCAGCTGGAGAGGTTTAAGTCTGATGCCTGTATGGTATTCAGATCTTTGATAACACTAGGATAAATTAAATAAATACTTTCCTTGTCAGGCATTCAACTGAATAGCTATGTTGCTGCATTACAATGGCAAGTGTTTCAAACTTGACAACAAATCAAAGGTACAGTTAAAGTACTTGCTGCGGAAACGCTATCAAAGATGCTGGGTCAACCATCTACCTGGAGACAGAGTCCTCCGTCTCCAAAACACATGGAGTACAGGACACAGAAATACAAGCTTCTCCTTCAATATGTCTCCATCCTTTCCTGGGAGTCAGAGCAGCTTCTTTCCCTCTGATAAGACTTCCAATAGAAGTACCACTTTTGGGTGGGAGTGCTTAATAATGGGACAGATTGGCTTTATTCAACAACAGGGTCTGGTTGTGCTCAGATTTTGAAAATTTTTTTGGATTGGGTATGTAACTGGTATGGGATTTTTTTGGATTGGGTATGTAACAAGCCTTAGAAAGGCAATACTGATTCAGCTAATGCTTAGTATTCCATATCAGCTACTGGAGAAGAGTGGGCAAGAAAGCCTTATCTCAAAGACAGCTCCTTAAGGTGTTTAACTATCGCAGGAGGGACAGTATTTATTCATACTCAGCACTTGTGCTGTTTTTCATCCATAGATCTCAAAGCACTCTATGAAGCAAAGTATCATCAGTTCCATCATTTTACAAATGGGAGAGATGGTAATAAAGCCAGTTTTGTTGTCATGTTTCCTTGAATATATTTGGCCCAGTTCTCATCTCATTTATACCTTCTTATAAGCCAATGACTTCAAACAAGTGTCTTCTGATTTTCCCTGGAATGAGAGAAGAACTAAGCCCTCTGAGTACTAAAAATACCTGAAATAGGCCAATACATAAAGCTGAAGCTTTAAAGAACAGAAGGCTTCCTGGTTTCATTTGGCAGTTTTGCATTCATGGATGCATGTGTTACCACCACCAAGCAATGACTGGAGCCAAGGGCCAGATTTGTGGAGTTCATGGCTGGAGGCAGAAAGCACAACATATCTAGGTGTGGTTGGGGATCACACACAGGAATGGTGATTGCTACATCTTATCAGAGTGCCATACTGGGTCTACACCACGGCTGGCACAGAGGGAGGGGAGAGAGGGAGTGTGGTGTCTTGTTATCCTGCAGCATTTAGGGAGCCTAACACCTTGGCAGACTTCTAACTCCCCCGCAATTCTTGTTCAGGAACTACAAGCCCCAAGATTCCATATGCCTCTGTGCAAGAAGCCCCAAGTTCTCTCCTCCAAATCTTGGGACCTGGATTAGAAGTGTCACAATCTCTGGTGCTTTCAAACAAACACTAGCCAGAACGTATTTACATCACACCACACGATCCATCGTCTACAGCCAAGCTCTGCGATACAACCACATTTGCTCCAACCCCTCAGACAGAGACAAACACCTACAAGATCTCTATCAAGCATTCTTACAACTACAATACCCACCTGCGGAAGTGAAGAAACAGATTGATAGAGCCAGAAGAGTTCCCAGAAGTCACCTACTACAGGACAGGCCTAACAAAGAAAATAACAGAACGCCACTAGCCGTCACCTTCAGCTCCCAACTAAAATCTCCAACGCATTATTAGGGATCTACAACCTATCCTGAAGGATGACCCAACACTCTCACAAATCTTGGGAGACAGGCCAGTCCTTGCCTACAGACAGCCCCCTAACCTGAAGCAAATACTCACCAGCAACCACATGCCACACAACAGAACCACTAACCCAGGAACCTATCCTTGCAACAAAGCCCGTTGCCAACTGTGCCCACACATCTATTCAGCGGACACCATCACAGGGCCTAATAACATCAGGCACACTATCAGAGGCTCGTTCACCTGCACATCTACCAATGTGATATATGCCATTATGTGCCAACAATGCCCCTCTGCCATGTACATTGGTCAAACTGGACAGTCTCTACGTAAAAGAATAAATGGACACAAATCAGATGTCAAGAATTATAACATTCATAAACCAGTCGGAGAACACTTCAATCTCTCTGGTCACGCAATCACAGACATGAAGGTCGCTATCTTACAACAAAAAAACTTCAAATCCAGACTCCAGCGAGAAACTGTTGAATTGGAATTCATTTGCAAATTGGATACAATTAACTTAGGCTTGAATAGAGACTGGGAGTGGCTAAGTCATTATGCAAGGTAACCTATTTCCCCTTGTTTTTTTTCCTACCACCCCCCCCTCCCCAACATTCCTGTTAAACCCTGGATTTGTGCTGGAAATGGCCCACCTTGATTATCATACACATTGTAAGGAGAGTGGTCACTTTAGATAAGCTACTACCAGCAGAAGAGTGGGGTGGGAGGAGGTATTTTTTCATGCTTTGTGTGTATATAAAAAGATCTTCTACACTTTCCACAGTATGCATCCGATGAAGTGAGCTGTAGCTCACGAAAGCTTATGCTCAAATAAATTGGTTAGTCTCTAAGGTGCCACAAGTCCTCCTTTTCTTTTTGCGAATACAGACTAACACGGCTGTTCCTCTGAAACCTGTTTGGAATGCAGATGGAATGCAGTAATGGTACCACCGTTACTGGGGACAGTGCAGGGAAACTAGCTTTGTGCTTTCTCCTGTCATGCCTGGGAGGTCGTACTCCTCAAACATCTGCAGAGCTCTCATTATCCTCCTTTGCCATGAGGCCCACAAAAGCCTTGACAACACAGTTAGGCCACTGGTGTGCTGAGCCCGTTGCCTGCTAATATCTCATTGTTTCCTTGTACTCAGTTTGTCTATATGCGTCTGTCCCTTGTTTTATACGTCAATCGTAAGCTCCTTTGGGGGGGTCTTTTTTTTTGTTCTGTGTTTGTACAGCATCTATCACAATGGGATTCTGGCCCATGATAAGGGTGCTACGGTAATACAAATAGTTATAATAGAAAATATACCCTTACACATGCTGAGCAAAGTTTTTGGACAACAGAAGGATCAAGCAACTGCAGTCTACTCTATAGCCATTTCCAGATGTTCTAATTCAGATTCTTTATTATGGAGACACAATGCACTTTTCTAGGACCTTCAATCTCAAAGCACTTTACAACGACTAGTTAAACTTTACAACACCCCCTATTTTGCAAAAAGGAAAGCTGAAGGACAGAAGAGTTAAGGATTTTGTTTCAGATCAGAGAGCAAGGAAGTGGCAGAATCAGGAATAAACCCCAGATCTGTTGGTCCCTAATTCATATAAGTTAACCAATAGACCTTACTCTGTAGGAGGATGAAGAGAGGTGAACAGAATGCAGCCTGGATTTCATTTATATTTATGGACTAATTCAGTTAGAAAATCATCTGACAAAACTCTCTCCACTCCCCACCACCATCTGCTTATAATTGCCATCTGTTTAAAAGTTTGGGGGAATTTACAAGTGACTGACGTTTGCACCACAAAAATAACTGATTGAGGTAGTTCTTTTTACACTCACATGCTTTCCCCAGTGCATGCCATAATGTAAGCCCATGTGACTGAGCTGTCCTCAGTGGCTTCATCCTCCTTGTCTGCTAGGGGGATTAGCACACAGTACTTTTACCCAAAGATCTGTTATGCATTGATTCGTATTACCATAGTGCCTAGCAGCTCTGTTCCTGGACGACAATCCTCTTGTGTTAGGCTCTGTACAAACAGAACAAAAAGGCAGGTCACCTCTTGGCTCAATTTCTTTTATAAATCCCTTTCTTTATGAAGAGGCTGCACTAGCCAAAGACAGTAGCAGCCCCATACCGGATCACAGCTCTGCTAGCCTATCTTCTGTACTTACTGGCTCCAGATGCTTTAGAAGAAGCTGTAAGTCCCTGTAATGGGCAGGCTCCATCCCTGCCCTCTGATGCCCAGAAGCCTCTGACTCTGCAGTGAGTGGCACCTCCATGTTCTTTATTTATATTCCTGGCACCAACCCCTATGCAATCTTGTGCAGCAAAGTATTTACAGGGGTTGCTTGCCCCACAGGGCCAGAGAGGAACAGAGAACTCCCTCCCTTGGGATCTCAGAACATACTGAACTCAGCTAACCCAATCCTCTCTCCCCTCAGCTGATGGCTAATTGGGGAATATTAACTGATGAACCAATCAGCCTTCTCCAGGGGAACTAACTGGTGCGTAAGTGATCAGAAAGCTGGCTGGCTTGTTAGCCTCCAGCACTCTCTGTCACAGTCCCCTTCCTTAATACACATAGACAACTATATAACAGCATGTTTCCCAGGGTGGGGGTGCAGAGTTTCTTCCTACCCCCAGACAGTTGAAATGTTGCCTTATGTCCTGAAGCATGAGGGTTGGTATCCCAGATACAAAAATATTAAAGGATAAAAGTGTGTCTAATCCATTTTGGAATCCTATTAAATTCTTTTCCTCAATACCTTCTTTGGGCGAATTACTTTTTTTGTATTTGTCTGTTAAAAGGCAGGATAAAATAGGAGCAATCACAGGCTTCAGCTGGGGGGCAGCAGAGGTAGTGGAAGATGAGGAAAAATATTGGTTAAATTTTTTAAAATATTTTTTAATCTCCCATTGGAATGTCCCATCTGATCCACTCTTCTGCTGCATGCCATGGAGTTGCAATTTACAGAATAATTTTGAACAGCTGTTCAGCACTCAAATGGCATTGGGTGGCTTTCAGTGTCAGGCCCCAGGAAAAAAGGAGGAAGACAGACACCTTTAGAAAGAAAGAAAGAAAAAAAAAAGGCATGGCTGTGGAAGCCCAAAGGCGGCGCCATTGGGTCAGTCCCTGAGCCAACTGAAGTCAAATTCTCAATGGGAAGACTGGATCCAGAGTAGAACACCCTTACCATCCCCTCTGACTTCACCAGGTATTTCAAAATATTTAGTTTCATGAAAAATTCCAAGATTCTACTTTTTGTCCTGATATGCGGCAAAATGGAGTTTCCAACTCTCAGAATTTCCCATGGGATGAGATTTAAAAAAAAAACCCCTACAAACAAACAAACAAAAAACCAACCCAGCTCTAATAGCTACATGTTGCCCTGGTTCAACTCCACACAAATAAAAATTGCCAACCCATTAAGCATAACAATAGAAGAGTAACTAAAACTTTAAATGTAGCAATCAGAAACAGTAATTCTAAGAAAAAAGAAAAGGAGTACTTGTGGCACCTTAGAGACTAATAAATTTATTTGAGCGTAAGTTTTCATGAGCTACAGCTCACTTCATCAGATGCATTCAGTGGAAAATACAGTGGGGATAATCTGAATTATCTGAATGCATCCGATGAAGTGAATCCCCACTGTATTTTCCACTGAATGCATCCGATGAAGTGAGCTGTAGCTCATGAAAGCTTACGCTCAAATAAATTTGTTAGGCTCTAAGGTGCCACAAGTCCTCCTTTTCTTTTTGCGAATACAGACTAACACGGCTGCTACTCTGAAACCAGTAATTCCAAGGCCATTTTCAGTCTTTGGAGTATTATTTTGTTCACTGTAAGAATGGATTCACTCATAGGTCCTGAAACTAGGGGTGCTGCTTTATCCCCTGGCTTAAGTGATTTCCATCATATTCAGGGTTTATAGTTTGGTTCCACGGCTCTCAGCACCCCCACTATACAAATTGTTCCAGTATCCCTGGATTCACTTTAAACTTTATACTGCCTTCTAACTCATAAATACCTGTCAAATGCTGGAATTACTAAAATAATCAGTAACTTTCTGGAGAGACAACTGTTTCAGACCGCCACTGGAAGTTTATTGAAAGAAATGTCAATGTTTATATAGAAAGAATCGGCTTATTTTTAAGAAAAAGGACAGTGAAGACATGAGTGGATAAAAATCTGTTCCCCCCCACCAGCTTGTTTCTAAACTATTCCTCTAAATAAAATAATTCACATCTTCAGCAAAGGAAAATAGGGTTTTCATAGTCCTGAACCCAGTCTGCCTTCTGTCTCTGACTCCAGCATGAAGAGGAGATGTGAATGACTCTTAAACAGTGATATTACTATTAGGGCTATGTGCAGGCATCTCATTCATTTGGGAGTTTAGGAAGCCACAGATTCACATATGAATACTACTACTGTCACTCACTTGTCAATATTTGGCCCAGTCAAAAAGCAATATGAAGCCAGAGTCTTGTAGGCCTGCTGCTAACCTCTCATTAAACACTCCTTTTGGGGCTAGTGACCTGTGCAACCAGAAAGGTCCTATTTGGTGTGTGGAACACTAATCCCCACCAGGCCTGCTGGCTCAGCCTACCTCTTCGGGCAAGAGGCAAAGCACCACATGGAGTTTGAGCCCAGCTGCAGGAGAGTGGGAGGAGAGGAAGAGAGCAACCTCTCTCAGGCCCTACCGGGTCTTTCTGGCTCAGAAGCAGCTCAGTCTTCTCAATGGGCAAAACCAGGGTCCAACCAGGAGATTCCAAAGGCACCAACTATGGTTTCTGCTTACCTCCAGGCACCTCTAGCCAATAGAAAAAGGCAAGCTCACCTTGCTCCAATTAAGCTACTGTGCTCCAGAACTCAATATGAACCCAGTAGCTGCTGGATGAAAGTCTTGTCCAAAGTACATGAGGGTGCACCGTCCAGTAGCCGTGTCAAGCAAGGAATTGGCCACAGCTCTCAGCCCAAGGAATGGTCTCCAAATGCAATCAGCTTTATTCCAGCAAGTGTTGGAACCCCTCTAGTGCAGAAAGAGTAATCAGAATGAAACCCTGGTTCGAATCCGACTTAGCTCACAATGGACAGTGTATTTTAATGTGTCTTTTTATTTTTTAAAGACCTACATATCCAAACCTACCACATGGTATCACACAATGCAGCAACAGATGGCTGCTTTGGAAAAGCAGTGGTGTTAGACTCAGGTGCTCTGGCAGAGCTGGGATGGGGGAACAGCACGGCCTGCGATTGTTCATGCTCTTCCCGGCGTAAAGTTAGTCCAGTTTGTTGTTCTTCTCTGAGCACCACATTGGCTCCATTTTAAAACCATATGGAGGAGGCGCCACAGGTGACAATGCACCATCTGAGCGCTTTTAAAGTGTTTTCGCTATTGTCCACATACACACTGTCCTCAGTGCCTGTGAGACAAGCCACGCACTGGTCATTACAGCTCTGCCACCAGAGAGAATGCCTCCCGCGGGCTTTCAGGTATAGGAGTGCCAGTCTCAATGCGGCTTTCAAAGTTCCAGGCCAGACTGCGACCGGTGAACTTGTGCAAAGGACTAAAGGGGCACAGAAAGTCCCCTTACGCCCAGGCAGCTGCTACCTGTGTGGTGGGTGGGCGTGCGAGCGAAGCCACTCTGGGCTGCTCCCATTCCCATGCTGGTGGTTGGGGGAATGGAGCCTGCCTCTACCCTCCCCCAACACGCCAGCAGGTGCAGCTGAGCCAGTGGAGAGGAGGGAGTAGGCCATTCGCTGGGGCAGCCAAATGGGACCTGAGTTGTGATTGAGCGTGTATTTGTACCTTTGTGTTTAAAAACTCTTCAACTTAATCCATATTCTATCATATCTCAAGGAAGGACTGACTGGCTTCTTCTCTCTTCATCTGGTAGTAACCAAGCCTCCCCTCTTCTTTCCCCTGCCCCTCCTCCCTTGTCTCTACCCCTTAGCTGGTATCCTAGAATATCAGGGTTGGAAGGGACCGCAGGAGGTCATCTAGTCCAACCCCCTGCTCAAAGCAGGACCCATCCCCAATTTTTGGCTCAGATCCCTAAATGGCCCTCTCAAGGATTGAACTCACAGCTTTGGGTTTAGCAGGCCAATGCTCAAACCACTGACCTATCCCTCCCCCCCAGAAGATATCTCCTTCTGCTATTATTTACTAATTCCTAATACTGTACATACCCAAGAAGTTTATTCCGGTGGTACATGTTGCAAATCACTTGTGTGGCTAGACGATTCACATAACCTCCTCAGGAATTTAGGGTTTCAAACGTGAACATTTGAATCTGAGAATAAGAAAAGAAAAGAACCGACTGGGAAATAGCTGGTTTTATTTTTATGTGAGTCAAAGTGGAGAAAGATGTATGTTTGGACAGCTGGGGATGAAGGCTAGCCTGGAACCAAACAAGGAATTATTTTCAGTTTTCCTTGCTGTGCCATTCAAACCTCTGCCTCTTTTCATCCATATCAGGAAACTCTCTCCTTGCAAAGCCATTTTAAGTCCATGTGTTTGTTTATGTAGGACTGTGTCTTCTCTCTCCTACAGCTGAGCCTATGCCTCAGTGAGAAAACGAATGGTTTGAAAGCACAGATGCAAGCCCGATATTAATACTTCAGAACTTGTGTCCGGTAGTTTAGTGTCCCGGCTAGCCTGGGCTCCCTTTGGAATTCTTCCCCCCCCCCCCCCCCCCGATAACGGGAGCAAGAGTGCCTGCCTTCATTTTTAAATTCTTTGGGCTCTTGATAATCTCTCTTTCATGGTGTAATCTCCCCGAAGCAAAACTCCCTGATCCACCCCTACCAGCATGTGACACCCTCCCCCACAGCCCCGCAGTCACCAGGGTGTCAAATCCCTGTGCTGTGTGGGTGATGCTGAGGCTGCACATCACTTACTGCACAGAGGGCTTTCCCGCCCCCTGCCCCAGGCAAAACCTAGGGCCCCTTCTGTTGCACCAAATTGTTACTGTTTGTATGCAGAACCCGCTTATACATCAGAACCTGCTTTGTATGCAGAACCTGCTTACATTATGGTAAGGACTTGGTGCAAGAGAAAAGAGAACTATTCACGTTCTGCACACACAGTCTACTTCTGCAACCATTCTGAAGTAGAGGAGATTCAGGTACTGCAATAACACTTACCTCACTACAGCCCTGCAATCCTCCCTCAGTACTTGCTCTACAGAAGGAATACGAGGGGCAATGGATGTTTCAGCTCAGGAAGCAGTTCATTCCTGATACAGGAAAAAGACCCCTGGAAGCTTCTGAGTTTAACTCAAGGAATTTCCTGTTCATCATTCTATTGCGAGGGAGAGAGGGGGAGGGCACTGGCCATTGCAAATCAGCCACTGAAGAGCTGAACTATCCGGTGTCTAAGTACTGACAACTAATAGCTTACCGGAGACACTGCCTCCTCAGGGCAGAAAGTCCACAGGGCTACTCACAGTATTGCAAAGCACTTGCAAGCCCTGCTCTACCTGGGGCCCAGAGCTAGTCATCTCAGCCCCCAAAGTAGGTGGCACTGGTTGGGAAGAGGGCATGCCCAGGGTTCCTGATACAGCACATCCCTAAGGCTCCTCTGGGGATGGTGCCCTCCCTTTGCTTGCCCCCAGGGAGAAATCCCTGGAGTGAGGTCTGACAATTACACACCTCTCCAGCAGCAGGGCGGAGTCAATATGTGGAGTTTTTCTCCTCTCTCACTCTGAATGTACAAATATTGTCATCAGGTTGATAGATGTTTTCAAATGGGCCTTATTTGAAAAAAAAATAGCTCCCCTCAGCGTTCTTTCTGCCTTTGGATAACACCAACACATGTGCGGGTACTTATGTTCTGTGGCTTTCCAGCAGTGCCCCAAGCTCTTAAACTATTTAGGGGTCCAGTAAGTGACACAGACTGGCAGCTTTCCCCATCTACCCTCCTATCCCATTTTCTTAGGTTTTTGATCACAGTAGAGGTCTAAACAAATGGGACTTCTTGTCTCCTCGTGTCTGGATCATATGGATTTCCAGCCACACTTTGCACAGTAAATTCAAGGGAAGTTTGCAGATCAGATGAGTTTCTGATCTCCTATCCCTCTTTGCTATTCATATCATGTTCAGTCCTCCGTTCTGCTTGCTGGTCTCTATTCTGGGTCAGCTGTGTTAATTGATTTGTTCCACAGCTGGAAGTTGTAGGTATTTCGTTTTTGTAAGCTTAGCTGATGTTTATTATGCTGCCCCATCAGTACAAACTGCTACCTGTATGCTGTGGTGAGACTTTAAAAGTTTGATAGCGGAGGACAATGTTCAAAGGCCTCTAGAAGTTCCAAATGAGGACACACATCTTTTCCATTGCCTCAGTTCTAAACACTGTATTTCTTGCACTGTTTTTGTTCATGGCATAGTTCTTAGCCTTCTAGGTGCGCAATGTCTCCACCCATTAGAAAACTGAAGAAATAGGAAGCAGCTGAAATTAAAGCACTGAGGTTTGCTCTACTCTTGGAAGTTTTCACTGTTGCAACATTACTAGGGGGATATGTGTGGGGAGGGGAAGGGAGTCAGGCTTGCCGTCTTTTGCTGGGGGACTCCACTGCAGAGGCTGAGGGCAGCTTTTGCTTCCCCTTTCTTGGGCCTGCCCAGGCATAGTTGAGCTCCTGATCCAGGATAGAGCAGACCTGAGGCCCAATTTGTGACTCAGCTACTATGTCCCTTCTGGGCCCCTGTACTACCAGAGAAATGTCTGGGTGTAAGAACACCCCAATGGTGCCCTCTTACATCCCCAGTGGGCCACATATGCGGGGGGAGGGGGAAGGGGATGAGAGAAGAAGACATGGCTCCTGCAGAGGTGGATGTTATGCCTCTCAGGGAGGCTCTATATATTGGGACTACCCTTGGGAAAAGGGGGAGGCACTTACAGCTGTGTTGGGACCACCTCCACTAATGTAAAGTGGTCACTACATCACCCTGAGTAGCACCTTCCTGTTTTCTTTGGCATCTGCTGCTGTATTGACCAGAGGTGGTAACAGAGGTGAAGCCAGGTAGTTCTCCAAACCTGAGGGCACTGAAAAAAAAAAATAAAAAAAAAATAAAAATCAAGAGGGCTAATTTGCATGAGGCAATGTAAAGCATGATCCTCCAGCCCAGAGTAGTTCCACCATCTTCCCCTTGCATGAGTGTACTCCATAAACTAGACATAAACTAGACATTATGGACCTAGTTCTCCCCTCATTTAATCTGTTTTATGCCAATGTAATTCCATGGATTTCTGTGCGGTTATTTACACCTGTGTATGTGTGTGTGTGTGGTGTGGTGTGGTGTGGTGTGGGGAGGGAGGTGGGGAAGAGAGAGGGAAGAAAGATAGTCATTTGTTTCCCTTTTGCTACATGGCTACAATGGCAAGCCAGGCGTATTTTGTCAAGACAGACTAAACGGATCAGTTCTAGAAGCTAGAAACCTCATTCAGCGGCAAAATTATAAGTCCTTAAAAAAAATCAGAGCTGACACTATATGACCTGCCACTTTACTGGATAGAAGAAGCCAGTCATTGGCCCCGGTTCACGTCCACCTGTGCATCCACCCCCTAGCCCATAAAATCCTTTTCCTGGTCTGTAACACAGCAAACAACAAGTCTACCTCATGCCTACTTAGCACCCATATCAGAGGTGCCAGACTGAATCAGGGATTCACATGCCTAGCCCTTGATGCTCACTCATCCCTGCTCTCACAGCTGGGATGTTCTGAGGGCACAAGCTATTTTTGCTTCCTTTTTCTTTTCTTCCATGTATTGAATCCAAAATGCACGACGGTGAAATCTCCATTCCAGAGCAGACCTAGACGCTATGTTCTTCCGCAGCTACAGCGGCCTAACCATGCACCTACGCTGTCACAGCACTTAGCGGGACTGTTCTGTATTCTGGAAGAAGAACAAAGCATGAAGAGGGGAGGGCTCTTGTTGATTTCTAAGCTGTTTTTTACTTTGTCCCAACATGCAATCGGATTTAATAGGCATGATCTCATCAATCCTCAACTGATCCCCTGAATTAAGCCAGATATTCTCTAGGTACTCCTGCTTATTTTTAATTTATTCAGATGAATAAAACCTAAAGGATTCATGGGAGTTTGCTTCAACAGGAGAAAGACCAATGATCCCCTCCATCTCTATGGACAGAAAGGGGTACAAGCACATGGACTGTGGGGCAAGCAGCAGCAACATCTCCACTGCATGCTGCCCCCAAGAACCTTTGGCAGCCTATTCACACCAACCAAGCATAGTCATCCTGGAAAGACGGGCTGGGGAATAACCACTCTCTGAGGCAGGCTGCCACCAGAAGCCAGTGGCTATCCAGGCGGATACCCATGTGGAAGTTAATGTGCCATGGTTGTATCACCCATAAAGGAAGAGGAGCCAATGGTAGTACAGTGTCTATGGACGTCATGGCACCCTGGGGGAAGGGCAAGCCAGGCAGCATTCCTGAATGGTCAGCACACTGTGGTGCAGGATCTTTCATTCCAGGTGCCTGGGATTTGGAGGCTGCGTTCCCTGCCTCCTTCACAACCTCCCAAATAAACTCCAGCCCTCCTCCAAGAGAAGCCTTTGTTGAAAAGTGTGTATGTGCCCTCTTTTGCTCCCAAAGCCTGCTTGATTAGCCTGCACACGTATCACTGCACACACTCAGTCCAGACATGTAGACACCCATACAAAGACAGGTGTGCACTCTGGCATGCTCAGTTTAGATGAGTGTCTGACTCAGATTCAGTCCTTTATGACCTATCAAAAATAAATAAATAAAAAAATGCCAAAGTGGAAGAAAAATACAATACCACACCAACGTGAAGACAACTAATCAGTCAATACGTCTGCACTTCTAGTCTCAAAACACACAAGCGCCAGCTGTAACCCTCCTTAACTCATTAACCCACAGATGTTTAGATTATTGGCTTTAATACAAAACTACATTTCTCTTTAATTTTATCATCATAATTATACAGTCCTATGAAGGGAATCCAGGCATATTTAACTTGAGATGTGAGTAAGCAATTCTTGTGGTTCTTTACATAAATGGTTCCATTATTTCTTTTAAGATACAGCCGCTCTCAGTTTAGTGTATTTTTTTAAATAAAAAAATATTTTGAATGTCAAAGATTAATGTGAAAGAGGCTGTGAACTTATGTGCATTTTTTCCCTTGCTTTATCTGTCACATTTGGATATTGCTGTATGCTAACACTTGTCTGTGGATATGGTTTAAAGTGCAGCTGTGTAGGCCTTTGGACACCCACTCTTCCTGGAGAGTTTTTCTACAGTTATTGCACAAATCGGGCAGTTTATCACTCCCCATTTAATGGTTCTTGGGACTCCCAGGATTGGCTAGATACTCTCCCACCCTCCTGCTTTAAATTGTTTAAGCAAATGTGCTGCTGAAACATGCCAGATTGAGCCCTACAGATGCTCTTTATCTGAGCAACAGATTGAGCCCAGGCAGCACCAAGCTTCCACGCATCACCCAGTCTCGAAAGAGGCAATAGCAGAAACAGAGGGAGTTCAGAGATGGGGATGGAAATCGTTCAGTTTCTCGATGCACAGAGACTAGAAAAAAGGGACACGTTTAATGGAGAGAGGAGCCAGATGACAGAGAATATGACAGAGGTATACAAAATAATTAATATTTTCAAGACGATAATTCAGTAATCCTATTTATCATCTCATAACACAGGAATAAAGGGGACTTTTGAATGAAATTGAGAGGCAAGCAATTTACATAGGACTCTAAATAGTACTCTGTTTTTTTTAAAACCATATATAATTAACTGCCATAATGATTAAAGAGACCTTTATGTAAATGAGAAGTGGGCACTACCGTCTCCCCACAGTATCTAACGTATAGGCTTTTCTTTTACAGCATATTTTAGGAATGCTAGTCTGATCACACCAGTGATGCTGCTGCTAAGTCAGCATATCAAATGACTTCATCAGCAGCCATTATTAAAATATTTCTTTGATGCAGTCAGGCAAGCATCCAAATCACTAGATGGTTTAGCTAAAAAACTATTTATTTATGCAACCAAAAACTAGTTCAAATGTGGTCTCCCCTAGCAGATGAGTGTGACACTCCAGCCCTAAAGCTGTCTGTTTGGTACTACTGATCTGCAAGTAAAATTCATAATGGCTTTTAAAATGTTACTCAGCTTAATGCCTAATTGTCTGCCCTCCTTTTGGAGGTCACATTGCCTGTTTGTTTAAATCATTCCTTTCACAAAGCTTTAAAACAGACCAGCGATCTGTGCTCCTGAGATCAGTGGGAATTTTGCCTGATAAAAGAATGCAGACTGAGGCTGGGATGGGATGTGTAGCCTGAGTTAAAGATAGTATGAACCTTTGGGCTGAGTCTTGAATGCGCCTCTATAAAGAGACAAACAAACTTAATTTCTCCATATGCCAGGTTGGATGTTCATTTACTGAGGACAGGAAGGGCTCTGAGTTGGTCCAGCACAAGAAGCACTTCCTACATTGACAGACGGGTTTTTCCTGTCATTGTTGTAAATCCACCTCTCCAGGAGGTGGCAGCTCCGTTGGTGGGAAGAATCTTTCCATTGAGCTAGCTGCATCTACATGGGGGGTTAGTTCAACCTAAATACAGAGCTTAGGACACAACATTTTTCACAGCTCTGAGAGACGTGGGTAGGTCAACCTCAGTTTTAGGTGAAGCCTAGGCCAAATTAAGTACAAAGGTCCAGATCCCCAAAGATATTTAGGCTGCTAACGTCCACTGATTTCAATGGAAGTTAGAAACCCCAATGCCTTTGAGGACCTGAGCCAACATCAGTGGGAATTTTGCCTGAGAAAACTAAATTTTTAGAGAATCAGGGACTTATTGTGCATTGAACCCCTCACCACGTAGTTTTTGGCCCTTTACACTCCTGTTGGATCAACTTCAACAGACTAAACTTGGGACTTACGCCTTTGAAATTGAAGCTAATCAATATTATTTTTACTGCCTCAGTGAAATCTATACTAGATAATGCATGCCCCTAAGAGAGGTTGAAAGAACATATTTCAGTTCCCTAAAGAACTAACGCTGCTCAAGCACAGTATTCAGCTGTTTGCTTATAACATCAATTCATATTAGATGTTCTCTAATCGCTCATTACCAAGCTATTGGCTTAATAGCCCTCTCCCACTTTGCTGTAAGAAGAGCGAGACCATGTTTGGCAGTGCTGGACTATGAAACAGGTTGAAATAATTTGCTTTATCAGAGCCCTGACAAGAGGAATTTGTTTGGTATTTGGAACCATCTTTTGCAATTGTTCTGTGCACAGATTAAAGTCAAGAGGAGTTTTGTGCAAAATCCAGAGGCGGAAGACACAGACCTTGGGAAAAGTCACTTGATCTCTATGTACCTCAGTTTCCCCTCTGTAAGATAGGAGTAATTCCTCTACTTACCTCACAGAGGTGTTGTGATGAGAAATACATTAAAGTTTGTGAGGTGGTATGGCCATGGAGGCCATTTAAATAGAGCGAGCCTTTTTGGAAGTTCTGTGAAATGGAATCCCTGAAATATTATTTTAAGAAGTTGTCATAAAAATAAAGGGAAGGGTAACCACCTGTCTATAAAAGTGCTATAAAATCCCTCCTGGCCAGAGGCAAAACCCTTTCACCTGTAAAGGGTTAGGAAGCTAAGAAAATCTCGCTGGCACCTGACCAAAATGACCAATGAGGAGACAAGATACTTTCAAATCTGGAGGAGGGGAACAAAGGGTCTGTCTGTCTGTGTGATGCTTTTGCCGGGAATAGATCAGGAATGCAGTCTCAGAACTTCTGTTAGTTAGTTAGTAATCTAGTTAGAAACGTGTTAGATTTCCTTCTGTTTAATGGCTGGTAAAATAAGCTGTGCTTGACGGAATGTATATTCCTGTTTTTATGTCTTTTTGTAATTTAAGGTTTTGCCTAGAGGGATTCTCTATGTTTTGAATCTGATTACCCTGTAAGGTATTTACCATCCTGATTTTACAGAGGTGATTCTCTTACCTTTTCTTTCATTAAAATTCTTCTTTTAAGAACCTGATTGATTTGTCATTGTTCTTAAGATCCAAGGATTTGGCTCTGTGTTCACCTGTACAAATTGGTGAGGATTTTTATCAAGCCTTCCCCAGGAAAGGGGGTGAAGGGCTTGGGGGGATATTTTGGGGGAAGACGTCTCCAAGTGGGCTCTTTCCCTGTTCTTTGTTTAACACGCTTGGTGGTGGCAGCATAGGGTTCAAGGACAAGGCAAAAAGTTTGTACCTTGGGGAAGTTTTTAAACTAAGCTGGTAAGAATAAGCTTAGGGGGTCTTTCATGCAGGTCCCCACATCTGTACCCTAGAGTTCAGAGTGGGGAAGGAACCTTGACAGAAGTCTTCCGGGTTAACTATTAGGCAATTAGCATGGCAGGCATTATTTTAACTGGATCGGACCGTAATAAACAAAGCAGGTAAATTAAAGCCAAATGTACTAATGGAGGCAAAAGAACTGTAATTTAATATATACATTCTGCACAACCTTTGTAGTCAGGTTTCTCTGGAAGCCTTACAACATTGAAATCAGCTTTAGAAATCGTTGACTAGCTGTTGTCTAAATCCAGCAATTTACTAACTTATTTTTTTGTTGTTGCTGGGGTGGTTGGGGATGATAGCTCCCTTCCGAGAGAGATGTCTGTGGGTGGGGCAGAGTAGACGTCACTGTGAGAGTCCCCTCATGAAGTTTCTTCTGAATTCTGCTATCAGTAGGGTAGTGGTGTGGGTCCTTGTTTCCCCCCATTCCCTCCTCTCAGAGAATGAGCCTTTGGCTACAAACTTGTGGATTTCAGGGACCTGGTGGAGGTAGAGGGCCTTCTTACACACTGGTCTTTTGCTTCCACACCAGCTGTGAACCCTATGCTTCCCTTCCCCTCTGCACTCACTATCAGCTCCAGGCGAGGCCCATACTGACATCAATTTCCCTCACCTGCTGCCGCCCTCAGCACTTGCTTCTTGAAAAGGCATGCTCCGTGGCCCAGAAGGAGGCAAGGGAAAACTAATGCAGCCTTCAGTGACATTAACTTTAACATTAACTACCAAAGAAGTGCTGTTTCCTGGGTAGGACAATTCACTTGGCATACCCATCCCTGGTCTTTGCCCACACTCATGTATGAATCCCTGGACATACAACAGGCCCCTAAGGGTGGGGGACAGGGAGCAATGGTGCCATGGATGTGGCTGGACCCCATTTTTCCACCTGTCTCAAAAAAGGGGAGAGAAGTCCTAAAGAGCTGGAGAGGAGGAAGAACCTTTCATGTGCTGATCCATGGGAGATGATCCCCCAACACATTTGTGAAGTTTGTCTTTAATGGTTTATTTCTTGGAACCAGGGTACAATTTATATCCTTATTTTACATTGTGACTATGTCAGTATCTAGAAGGTCTTTGTTCTAACTCCAGTGACTATCCTATACGCTGGTTACAGAACATTTATGCTACCAATTCCTTAATATAAATATTAAAAATGTTCAAGATGACCCAGCGGAGGAATCTGCTTGATATACCACAGTGAACTTTGGATAAAGATTTATTCAAAGTAAATGTAGAAGTAAATTCAGAAGAGTATTCTAAAGCATATTTAGTTGACTCTCAGTGATGACATGATTAACCAAAGTGTTGACAGAGCCAGACATGAGTATTAATCTTTTAACTGGTTCATTAATTTCTCTTGGCATGAATTAATTTATGAACCTCTGGGTGACCTTGACATTTGAAAAATGTGAATTTTGATGATAGCTTGGAAAGCTTTCATTGCTCAAATGTTTCATTGCTCAAATGTTACTTCTCTTTGTTATAGAATATTTGGAGCAGAGATTCATAAATTGGTTTTCTTAAATTGCAAGGCAGTCCATAGAATCATAGAATCATAGAATATAAGGGTTGGAAGGGACCCCAGAAGGTCATCTAGTCCAACCCCCTGCTCGAAGCAGGACCAATTCCCAGTTAAATCATCCCAGCCAGGGCTTTGTCAAGCCTGACCTTAAAAACCGTTAAGGAAGGAGATTCTACCACCTCCCTAGGTAACGCATTCCAGTGTTTCACCACCCTCTTAGTGAAAAAGTTTTTCCTAATATCCAATCTAAACCTCCCCCACTGCAGCTTGAGACCATTACTCCTCGTTCTGTCATCTGATACCATTGAGAACAGTCTAGAGCCATCCTCTTTGGAACCCCCTTTCAGGTAGTTGAAAGCAGCTATCAAATCCCCCCTCATTCTTCTCTTCTGCAGGCTAAACAATCCCAGCTCCCTCAGCCTCTCCTCATAACTCATGTGTTCCAGACCCCTAATCATTTTTGTTGCCCTTCGCTGGACTCTCTCCAATTTATCCACATCCTTCTTGTAGTGTGGGGCCCAAAACTGGACACAGTACTCCAGATGAGGCCATAGAAAGCACTCTTATCCCCAGAAACTACATGCAGAGTTACAAAATGAAGCTGCTATGAATTAAACACAAGACATGTAATTCAAAGTCCCAAATCAATTTTCTTTAGCAGAACTGCTAATTAATCTCATAATTTTGCTATGAAGTTTCACTATGAGACACAACAAAGTAAATACGCATTTGTATAAAACCTGTTAATATTAGAGCTGAGGGAATCATATGCAAACATTTTATTCTTCATTCATGAACAGAAAAAAGTGAATTTCCATTTGTAAGATGATTGTAAACTTTTTGAATATGTCCAGTATTTAAGACAATGTGTGAATTTCTTCAGGATTTTTCCCTGTTTGAATAGCTCATGAAAATTCATTGTGAAAATTCAGTATTCAAGTTTTGGTGAAATGTTCTGCACTGGCAATTTACACAAGTCACATGACATTGATTCCATTCCTTGATTGGATAACAGCCGTCCCTAATCAGTGCAAACTATGAATATTGCGACTGAATACACAACTCAAAATTTGCTTTTAGCAAACATAGAAAAATTCAAGCTTAACAAGTATTCATACTAGTGGAGCTTGAAAGTCTGGTGGCACACAGAACTGGACACAGTACTTCAGCTGGAGGCCTCACCAGTTGCAAGCAAAACAGGACAATGACCTCCCATATTTTACATACAACACTCCTGTTATACCTGTAACAGGGCTAGCTGCCTCCTGAGTGCCCCCTCATGGCCAGAGGTCACTCTGCAGTGCTCTGCTACCAATTTCTCCCTTCTTCAGGGCCCCTTAACTCACCGTCGCACAGGTAATTACAACATCCCCTCCTGAAATCCCATTTATTAAGTCTTTACATACTGGCCCTTCAGGCACCAATCCCAGTTCACTCACTCATTCCCTTTAAACAGGGATTCACCAGGCCTTCTTCCCAGAGCTATACTCAAATTCAAAGTCTCTTCAGCTTTAGCTAGCTGGAGGTCAGCCCTCTGGTTTCCAGGCTTCCAAACCCTTTTCACAGGCAGGGTCTCTAACAAGAACTCACTGCAGCTCCTCTCTATCATAGTTCCCTTGGTCTCAGGGTCTTCCCTACAGGAGCCTTTCACATGCACTGCAGTCTCTCCATTATTTCCTTAGCTTCTGCCCTTCATTGCATCCTTCTGCTTGCTCTTCGTAAAGCAGTCACCTTGATCTCTGCAGCACTACTCCCGAGCCAGTTATTCCCCATTTTGTATTTGTGCATTTGATTTTTCCTTCCCAAGTGTAATTCTTGCACTTGTCTTTACTGAATTTCATCTTGTTGATTTCAGAACAATTCTCCAATATATCAAGGTCCTTGCGAATTCTAAGATTCCTATACTACTGTTACCTCTGTCGATAGGTCTATATTTAATCTTGAAGAACACTAATGACTGTGCCATATTCACCTTGCTCAGCAAACTGATTGGAAGCACAGAAAGGCATTTAGGATTTCCAGAAGCGCCTAGGAGTTAGGCTTTCAACTGCCATTGAAAAATCAATGGGAATTGGTTGCCCAACTCCCCTACGCATCTTGGAAAATCTTCCCTTTAGAGCTTATGGTGTTGGGAGCTATGGGATAACAAGGTAAATTATATAGACAGAACAAGTTCAAAGCAGAATTCTCAGGGTGTACCACTGAGACATCAAAATGAACTATTTTTACAGGACATATAAAAACAGTGTGAGCAAGTATTTATTATTTGTATTCCAGAAGCCTCAACCAAGATCAGGGACCCATTGTTCTAGATGCTGTATAGAGTGAGAGCTAGTTTCTGCCCACAAGAGATTAAATGGAATGTTACAGATTAGACACCTAGGGCAGTTTGTCCCAAATATACATTTTTCAATAGGTTTTGAGGATTAATTCCAAGATGAGACCACATTTAACTAAATTACAGAAACCTCAACCAAAATTATCCAACTACTGAAATAGAGCTAGCAGTCCGAACACAGACAAGACTTCCTACCTATTGTATTTGTGTACCTGTAACATGCCCATCACCATGGCATCTGAATTTACTGATTCCAGCTGGCTCCTGTTGGTGACAATGAAAGCTTGGTCTGTGGGATCAGTACTATTCTCTTTTGACAGGCTAAGAAAAAGTGCAGAATAAGAGAGCGGAAAGCCTGCTATTAAAACTGTGCACACTGAAAAGTGGGTCTCCCACAGGCAAACATCATACATTATGAAAACTAAGTTCTGTTCTTCCACCGACTCCCACATGATATTTTTTTTAATTGAATGACTTCATTTCTGTGTGACTAATAGTTTCAGTGCAAGTGGGAAAAGAACGTCTGCTGTATAATTTATACATCTCAAGTTGGTAAATAAACTTTAAATGCATTTCTGAGAGTTTTGGACAACAGCCCCTCTCAACCCCCATTTTATATTGTGGAGTTTTCTGATTTGATATTAATATATTATTATTACCATATTAATTTTATATTGCACCCAAGTACTTAACAGAAGACGGTTTGCTAAAATGATTGACCGACATACACATAATTTACCCACCTGGGATTCAAATCATGCACCAAATTCACCTTTCGGTTCACCAGTGAAACACCAATAAATTCAAGCGAAGAATATATATGGGCCTCAGCCTGCATTGCTTACTCACTCGTTACTCAGACAAAACTCCCAGTGACTCCTTTAGAAGGAATAAAGGATTGTGTCTTCAGGAATCCTTTTGATTTACCAAATGAATCAAGTCATGATTCTTCAGTAGATAACATACAAACTTAGTCCCTAACTAAACGAAAACAGCTTGCTGCATAAGCAGGACAGTTATACTGGCTACCTGCACAGTCAAATCTTCCTCAGTCAGATTCCTCCTTTGATCATCCTCTTTTAGTTGGGGATTGGTCCTGCTTTGAGCAGGGGGTTGGACTAGATGACCTCCTGAGGTCCCTTCCAACCCTGATATTCTATGATTCTATTTTTAATATGCGCATTTTATAAGCATACATAAAAATAAGCAAGTAGCCAAGTGCAGCTTTGATCGTATGAGAGCTTATTAAAAACGAGGGGCAGGTGACTGTATAAACCAGCCTATTAAAAATAAATGACCAAGTCTTTTTCTGTGCCTGTCACTCTTACTGGTTCTTTTTGTGCACCAGACATCCTAGCACAGAGACTGGTCTAGCATACAGACATTCAGCTCCTACTTTAGCAGGATGCTATTAAAAAAAACAAAAACACAGAATGGCAAAGAGTAGCGTGACTGATGAGACAAAATGCCAAAACCAGTTCGTTACACTCAATTTAATGGACTTTTATTAATATTGAATTAACAGAATGAATCTCAGAGGAAAATTGCTGCCTGATCCCATGCAACCCACCAAGAGACAAATAGCGCCACGTACACATGCCATCTTGCATGTGGCACAAATGCAGTCACAGAAAGGGTAGGGTGTGACCGATACCTCCCCCCGGCAACACCAGCCGAGACTCCAGCCAATATCTCATCCCACAGGTTTAATGCGTAGGTAGTGCATTACTGAATGTGACTTGTTCAGAATTGTGCAATGAACGCAGAAAGAAAAAAATAGCAAATGGCAAGCAAGCACCAGTGGATAAGCTGGCCTTCTCTGCAGCAGGATACCACAGATGTTTCTGAAACTAGATCATGCAGCAAGCCAGCCTTCCCATGTTCATAAAAGCCTTCAGAGCAGCCTTATGTAAGCGGAGGAATAGTCCCGCTATTGTGGGGAACTTTCCTGGCTTCTGCACTACCCCGGTGAAGTGGGCCAGAGAAAGGATCTGAGTCCTCGCTCCCACTTCCTTTACCCAGTGGCCTCCCTGCCCTTGAGGACTCCCCTTCCACTCTCCTGTCTGGGAGAGTCCTTGTAACCCCAACAAGGCTGGGCCCAGAATTCCTGGGGGGCTTGACCCCCAACCCTGCTCTGGTCACCTAGGACAGGGGCTAGGGTGTCCCCACTCCGGGGTACTCTCTCTGCACTGGGCACTTCTCTGACCCACTGACCATTACATACAAGTTAAAGCAAATGCAAGTTATTTAATCAACAATTAATTTGAAAAAGAATAAGGAAAAATGGGAAAGGTTAAAGGAAACACATCACCCCGCTCTGTGGCAGGGAACATCACAAACAGTGTCTCTGGAATGTCAGGGCAGTTCACAGTCTGCTCCTTGTAAGTCCCAGGCCTCCTTGTCCGGCCTTGGCTGTGCTGCAGGGATGCTGTGGGTTGGACACTTGCTCTGGTGGTGGCCACACGCTCTCAGGCTCTAAGTGGTAGGACCCTTCTTCCCAGTGTCGCCCCCGCCCTGTCGGGGTTACGATCCAAGCCTGGCCTGCAGAGCCTCTTGGCTGAGGCGTCTCCCCGTGCTGGGCCCACTGCCCAGGGTCCCCCTCGCTCTCCCCAACTGCTCTCCGCACCCAGCTCCAGACTGCTCCAGCCCCAGCTCCACCACTCGGTCTCAGCACTGCTGCTGCTCTGCCTCCAGCTCCCTGGGCTGCTCCTTTGGCCCCTCTGGCTCTGGTTGCTGCAGCTCTGCTCCCAGGACAGGTCTGCTCTGCAGGCTGCTTCTGAGACTCTGCTCCCAGCACTGACCTGCTTCCTGGGCTGCTTTTCTGGCCCCTCTGGCTCTGGTTGCTGCAGCTCTGCTCCCAGGGCAAGTCTGCTCTCTCTGGGCTGTGCCTCTGGCTTTGGGGCTGCAGCTCTGCTCCCAAGACTGGGTCTGCTCTCTGGGCTGCTTTTCTGGTCCCTCTGGATCTGGCACAGCTCTGCTCCCCAGCTTAGCTTGGGCCCCTGCTTTCTCCCTAGCTAGGCCCCACTCTGTCTGACCCAGGCAAATCCAGCTCACAGGGAGGACGGGACCTCCCTGGCCTCCTGATTAGCCTGCTCACCCTGTCATTCAGGCTGACCTGGAGCCTGGGCCTCTCCCCATTGTTCCTGGGGGCTGTCAGTCTCAGGGTCCTGATTCCCCATCGACCCTTCCCCCTTTTTAGTACTGGGAGCTAGCAACTAAAACACCCCCACTGAATGTTAGTAAGGGGGCAACAGTCCCCTGACACTTACATGACAGCATGTGGTAAACCAGCCTTACCTTAGAAGCCACATATAAAATATTCCCCAAAGTCTGGGTGCTTAGTCAACCTAGCCCAAGGTAGGGAGACCTCACACAATCCCCCTTGTCCCAGATGGCCCTGCAACAGAGCAAATGACCTTCCAGTCCCTCCTTTTGGCATCTTATGTGGGAAAGAGCTGCCATCCTCTGTGGAGGCTTTGGTGAATGGCAGACCTCATTCTGGTATGTCTCCTGCTTACTTCCCCCACACAAGCCTGAGAAAAAAGTTAGTTAAAACAGATTCGGTTAACCCCATACAACAGCACCTGGGGTTGGTGCAGACAATCAAGGAGCCAGTGTGACAAAACACAGTCAGGCCATCCTGAAACTTGAACTGATGCCATGTAAAGCTGCAGTGACCAAACAGTGAAAATTAACATCTATTGCCCAACTTCAGTAAACTTACTACTATTGTGAAAATTAGAATGAAAAACTGCACGTTCTCTTAAAACTTCCCAGACTCAAAAAAAAAAAAAAGCCAAATCTAAGCATTTTAAATTTCATAGTGAATGTTTCACACACATTCAATGTGTGCAGGAAATCTTCTGATGTACAGTCAACATTTTTCTTTCCTTCTGTTCTGTTAGAGAGCAGAGTAAGACTTTGGATTTCTATTAACCACAGAGTCTGTGGGACAGTCAAGGGTCGCTTGTTGAGGGCTCGATTCTAGATCTCTCTTTTGGTACAGAACTCCTACGTGCAGTCCACTTTTTCATGGCTTTGATCTGTTGCCTTACGACATATTCAAAGAACGCTACCGGTACTGTGAAATACATGTTCTGTAAACCCACTTAACTGGGTTGATTTCAATGTGCATTTAAGTCCAACACTTTGTAACATCGTTTGTTTTCGCTTCTACTGTCCGGGAGCGTGACACTACATTACCACACCTACTCACAAAGCCTACACACTCAGTTTGATTATTTCATCAGGGCTGTTGCTTACCATTCTTACTTTGATGGCTCAACCTTGTTACTGACTACTTTTTGGTAACTTCCATTTAATCATTTCCCTCTGAGCCTACAGTGGATTCTATTATGTCCTCCTAGTCGCTTAAACTACTGCAGGTTAAGTATTGCCCAGCCCAGCTAGGTCATGGATCATTGCAACTAAAGTTATCAGATATATTAGATATTGCACTTGATCATCTGAACACCACTTTAATATGTGCCCCCAGTGGATTAATCTCTATCAGATGTAATCAATCAATCAATCAATCAGAGTTACTAAAATGGTAGGTTGGCTTTCAACCCTTGGTAGCAGTGAAATTAATCGGTGCGCTGAAGGCTAGCATTAAAATAGGTGTGTGTTAAAATAAGTGGGTGTGTGTTTTGTAATCCTCTGAATGGGTGAATTTTACCCTAAAAAAAGTTAACAAGGCTGTTTGCCAGCCAAAAAGGCGTCAGACAGGTATTATTATTAAAAATGTACTTTAGGAAACAAAGTCATCATCACAATTGATTTAAGCAGAAATTCCCAGGGTAAACAATGTTGAGTTCAGATTAAAAAAAACATTGGCACAATGTAGCTCCAGCACATTAACTCAAGCTCTGGTACTAATCTGAAAGGTTTATCCTCATTGCCACTATCTCCCTGTAGATGGTGTCAAGCCCCAATCAACCCAAGTTCCTTTCTTTCTCTGCTACTTTAAATTACATCTTTTATTCAAATAAAGCCACAGTACTTGTGGCTTTCAGCCCCTTTCTCCACCCATTTAACAGGCTATTTTCTGCAAAAAAGTAATTTTCAATTAAAGTGCATTGGGGCAGTTCCAGAGTCTTTTCAGTAGTGCTAATAACTTAAGGCTAATATTGGAAAAACAAACACCCTCTTGACCCAAAGGACAATGGGATTTTAAACTTGAGAGCACAGCTGTCCAATAAGTACAGTACACAATAACGGCTGACTTCTGTTTAACATCGTTGCCCCCTTGATACAAAGAGAACACCTAGATACACCAAAGCAAATGCTCCTCTTTAAGACAGAATGCAGGCTACACCATAACACAAATACATTTGGACACAAGTGTAATTGCCAAACAACATATAGGATCACGTAACTACTATGACCATGTTATACAGTTGAGGAAGTGGTGTAACTCACACTGGCACCCATGAGAGCTGCATGTGAAGACTTGGGCCAATTGTATTTATGAAGTAGCTATGATGTTACGGAGAGTACTTGTACTGCAGATAGACCCTGGAATTCAAAGTCCTGCTTACCCAGACAACTTTTCAACTAATTTCTAACCTTTCTAATAAGAATGCAAATTGTTGACTAAAGTGAAAATCCCGAAAATTCCAGCTGGTTTCTGCTTAAATGCTATGACTTTGAATAGCAAAGATGGAATGCAAATATCCGTCTGTGGTTACTTTATAGTACTGTTGCCTCGGGTTAATAGGAGTCTCTGACAATTGACCGTACCATTTTTCTCCAGTGCCTTATATACAAAAATCAGTCTTTCTGGCACAGTGTTCTTTTGCCTCGCATCTTATTCCACCAGTGTAAGGAGTAGTTATTTGTTCCATTTGCTTCCTATTGTCACTGATTGTATTTGAGGTTTCCTAGGGTTCAGTTTAAGACCCACCACTTTTACAGATCTACACGAGCAGTAGTTATGCTTGAGAGGAATTTTGAGCAGACACCATGTTAACATAAATTCTCTCTTTAGCATTCAGATGTATTCAGCCTTCTGAAAAGAGCATCCAGTGTTCATTTTAGTACATTATATTGTGTTTTTCAGAGGCCTTGGGGTTCAGTTAGAACAGCAGCAGTCCAGATACATACAGGCCAACACAATTCTAATTCAGAATATCAAATCAGGAGGGTGTCAAAGAAGGGATTTACCATAAACCACCAAATCAGGGGGAGAAGGTGGTTTCTAGAACAAACAACAAATATCTAAAACATAAAATCTGGCAGTAACAGTGGATTTAACTACCCACACATCTACTGGAAAAAGTAAATACAGCAAAACACAAATGTCCAATAAGTACTTGGAATGAATTGGGGGATAACTTTTTGTTTCAGAATGTGGAGGACATAGCCACGGGGGACAGCCATTTCAGACTTGATTCTGGCGAACGGGGAGGAGTTGGTAACGAATCTGAAGGTTGAAAGCAATTTAGGTGAACGTGATCACAAAATTATAGAGGTCATTATTCTAAGGGAAAAGTGAGAGCCACAGAATAAGGAAAATGGAATTTCAAAAAGCAGGCTTTAACAAACTCAGAGAACTAGCTCCAAGGGAAGAAAACCTAGGGGAAAATGAAATTCAAGGACAGTCAGCAGTTTCTCAAAGACTCAATATTAAAGGTGCAACAGCAAACTATCCTGAGGCAAAAGAAAGATAGGAAGAGTAATAAAAAGCCAATATGGCTCCATCAGGGGTTCTTTAATGACCTGAAAAATCAAAAAAGAACCCTACAAAGAGTGGAAATATGGAAAAATTACTAAGGAGGAGTACAAAAGAATATCACAAACATACAGGGACAAAATCAGAAAGGCTAAGGAACAAAATGAATTACACCCAGAAAGGAATGTAAAAGGCATAAGAATAGGTCCTATAGATACATTCGGAGCAAGAGAAAGATGAAGAAAAGTACAGGTCCTCTACTTAGCGGGAAAGAGAGCTAATAATGGACGACATCAAACAGGCTGAAGTGTTTAATGCCTGTTGCTTCAGTTTTCACTGAAAAGGTAAATTGGGACCAGATACTTAATACAATGTATATTAACAAGGGGGAAGAAACATTAGCCAGAATAGGGGAAAAAACAAGTCAAAGAGTATTGAGATACTGTAAGTTAGATGTATTCAGGTTGGCAGGGCCTGATGAATTTACCCCTGAGCACTTAAGGAACTACCTGAAGCAATCTTGGAACCATTAAGAACTCACGGAGGACAGGTGAGGTTCCAGAGAACTGGAGAAAGGCTAACACAGTACCTATCTTTTAAAAGGGACACAAAGAAGGTGCAGGGAATTATAGACTGGAGAGCCTAACTTTGATACATGGAAAGATACTGGAACAAATTATTGAACAATCAGGTTGTAAGCACCAGAGGATAATGGGGCTATAAGTAATAGCCAATATGGATCTGTCAAGAACAAATCATGCCAAACCAACCTAATTTCCTTCTTTGACAGGATTACTGGCTTAGTGGATGGGGGGGGGGGGAAGGGGAGAGGAAGCAGCCAATGTGACATATTGATTTTAGTAAGGGTTTTGACACATGACATTCTCATAAGCAAACTAGTGGTCTAGATGAAAATACTATAAGGTGGGTGCAAAACTGACTGAAAGACCATACTGCTGAAAAGGATCTGGGGGTTCTACTGGATCACAAATTGAATATGAGCCAACAATGTGATGAAGTTGTGAAAAAGATTAAATATTCTGGGGTATGTTAACAGGAATGTTGTACATAAGACACGGGATGTAATTGTCCCATTCAACGCAGCATTGGTGAAGCCTCTGCTAGATTACTATGTCCAGTTCTGGGCACCACACTTTAAGAAAGTTTAGCGAATCCGGAGGATGATAAAAGTTTTAGAAAGCCTGACCAATCAGGAAAGGTTAAAAAAAAACCCAAAAACCTGAGCATGTTTAGTCTTAAGAAAAAAAACCCAAAAACCAACAACTCACTATGGGGGAGGGAAGTAACCTAGTAACAGTCTTCAAATATGTTAAGGGTTCTTTTAAAGAGGATGGTGATCAATTGTTCTCCATATCCACTGAAAGAAGGAGAACTAGTAATTGGCTTAAATCTGCAGCATCGGAGATTTAGTTTAGATATTAGGAAAAAAATTTGAACGATAAGGATAGCTAAGGACTGGAACAGGCTTACAAGGAAAGTTGTGGAATCCCCGTCACTGGGTTTTTAAGAACAGGCTAGACTAACATCAGTCCGGGATGGTCTAGGTTTATTGGTCCGGGGTCAGCCCAGGGGGCTGGAGTAGCTGACTTCTTGACATCCCTTCCAGCCCTACATTTCTATGATTCTATACTTCACAATATAAGACCAGGCTTACCGCATTTACTGAAAGCATCTAAAGGCCTGAATCTGATTCTGCATCCTGATTTGCACCAGTGCAACAGAACAGAATTTGCCTGATAGGTAATTTTCAACTTGTTTTGAGACATAAAGCAGGCAGGCTCAGGTT
This sequence comes from Caretta caretta, assembly GCF_965140235.1. Lineage (NCBI taxonomy): Eukaryota > Metazoa > Chordata > Testudines > Cheloniidae > Caretta > Caretta caretta. The sequence goes on from NC_134214.1 coordinate 91,677,377, forward strand.
CTATCATATAATCTAATCTAAGTATTTCTAGTGCACCAGTCATGGTGCCATGACCCTCTTGTGCAGGAATAATGGTTGTGTGTGGGGCTGGGGGGTAGACTCTGCATGGGCCTGACTAATCCCAAAGACAGTGAGTTCAACCTGGAAGATTTCCCAGAGCAGACCCATAGCAGCTCCACTTACCAGACCTGAAAAGCTGTTGAAAGCAGGAGGGAACTCATGCAAGAGTTCCTACCTGTACTCACAGACTGGCCATCTACAGTTCATATCCCTGTCTGTCGCCTGAGGGACAGACTACTGTAGAAGAGACCGGATATAGGGGAGGGTCCTGGAGGGTGCTGCTCCTCCTGCATTCACATGAGCCTCCTTCTGCACCGATGTGTCAGTGCTCACTGATTCACAACAGAGTTTCACAGGGGTCATCCAGCTCTGCAGACTGGGGACTGCTCAATTCCTTTACTGTCTCTCTGGCTGTCACTCAGGCAGTGAGATCATGCCCCTCCCATCTCCTGATGTCACTTCTAATACCTCATTTCATGTACATCACTGGGGATGGAGTCACTGACTGCCCTTTAGAAACAGTAGACAGGGTCCAGGAGCTGCAGAACAGCCCATCAGCATTTGTTGTATGGGATGGAGGATACTAGATTCCACTTCTCCATGTCTGCAATATGGCCAGACCACAGAGTTCGACAGGCTCCTGGCTGCAGGTGAGCGATGAGTCAAAATTTGGGCTATTCAGTACCATAACATTGAGTTACCCAAGATTTATTTCTAAATTTCAAGTTTTCCATGCTCTGACTTTGAAACAAACAGTGCCTTGTCACCCATCCACTTGATTATTTGAACACATTACGTATTAGGCCTTTTTCCATTTATCTTACAACATACACTGGGCAGCTACCAGTGCTGATTAAAAAGCAAGTAAACATGATGTTCGGCTGTATTGAGAAAGAGATAGAAAATAGTAATGGCAAGGTTAGGATGCCACTATAAACACAGGCAGCTCACCCTCACCTTGAATACAGCATTCAGTTTGGCATTAACTATACTGATATTATTGATCTTTGTAAATAAGTTTGAACATGTGCCTAGAGCTCCGGCTATGCATATCACAAATAACCTACAAATGAATAATTTGCAAGCATATAAAACCTCAGGTTTCTTCAAGCAGCTATCAAAAAAAAAAAGTTTCAAAAAGGAGTCAATTTCCATGGGGTCTGTAAAAGATTGAGTGTGTTTAACATTTTATTTCCTTTGCACATTACTCTATGTGTGGGAAATGATTTAATATTGCTATGCCAATATCCCACATATCTGAGCAAAGATTTCTCCATTTAGAATTTATGAACAGGTTTCTAGCTTATAGTGTTTAGGGTTTTTTTCCTTTTTAAATATATTAATGTGGTGACTATCGTTTGTTTCATAAGATACTAAATACAGAATGGGCTTCAATTGAATTTTAACAAAATGGGGCTAAGAAAGTGCACAAGGGAAATAAGTAAAATTAGAGTAGCTGGCTGTAGAGCATTGAGGTGAAAGATGACAAGTAAATTGCTAGTAAATAAACACAACTATGACACAGTTGGCATACAGAGACTTGGTGGGATAATACACATGACTGTAACATTGGTATAGCAGGATACAGCTTCCTCAGGAAGAACAGGCAGGGAAAAAAGGGAGGAGGTGTTGCCTTACATATTGAAAACGTATACACTTGGACTGAGATTGAGATGGAAATAGGAGACAGACTTGCTGAAAGTCTCTGGGTAAGGATAAAAGGGGTAAAAACCAAGGGCGATGTCATGGTAGGGGCCTACTACAGACCACCAGAGCAGGAAAAAGAGGTGGATGAGGTTTTTTTTTTTTAAACAAACAAAATCATCCAAAGCACAGGACTTGGTGGTGATGGGAGACTTCAGCTACTCAGGCATCTGTTGTGAAAACACCACAGCAGGACACAGATTATCCAACAAGTTATTGGAATGTATTGGAGACCATTTTTTATTTCAGAAGATGGAGAAAGCTACTAGGAGAGAGGCTGTTCTAGATTTGATTTTGACAAATAGGGAGGAGCTGGTTGAGAATTTGAAACTGGAAGGCAGCTTGGGTGAAAATGATCATGAAATGGTAGAGTTCAGGATTCTAAGGAATGGTAGGCAGGAGAAAAGCAACATTAAGACAAAAAGAACAGGAGGACTTGTGGCACCTTAGAGACTAACAAAGTTATTTGAGCATAAGCTTTCGTGAGCTACAGCTCACTTCACCGGACGGATTAAGACAATGGATTTCAACAAGGCAGACTTTAGCAAACTCAGGGAGTTGGTAGGTAAGATCCCCTAGGGAGCAAGTCTAAGGAGAAAAACAACTGAAGACAGCTGGCAGTTTTTCAAAGAAACATTATTAAGGGCACAAGAGCAAACTATCCCACTGCGTAGGAAAGACAGAAAGTATGACAAGAGACTTAACCAGGAGATCTTCAATGAACTAAAAAGAGTCCTACAAAAAATTATAGGTCAAATTACATAAGGAAGAATATAAAGAAATAACACAAGCATGTAGGGACAAAATTAGAAAGGCCACGGCACAAAACGAGATCAAACTAGCTAGAGACATAAAGAGTAATAAGAAAACATTCTACAAATACATTAGAAGAAAGAGGAAGACCAAGGACATTGTTACTCAATGAAGAGGGAAAAACAGTAACAGAAAATGTGGAAATGGCAGAGATGCTTAATGACTTCTTTGTTTCAGTTTTCACCAAGAAGGTTGGTGGTGATGTCTAACGTAGTGAATGCCAATGAAAATAAGGTAGGATCAGAGGCTAAAATAGGAATAAAACAAGTTAAAAATTACTTAGACAAATTAGATGTCTTCAAGTCACCAGGGCCTGATGAAATGCATCCTAGAATACTCAGGGAGCTGACTGAGGAGATATCTGAGCCATTAGCGATTATCTTTGAAAAGTCAAGGAAGACGGGAGAGATTCCAGAATACTGGAAAAGGGCTAATAGAGTGCCAATCTATAAAAAGGGAAATAAGGACAACGCAAGGAATTACAGACCAGTCAGCTTAACTTCTGTACCCAGAAAGATAATGGAGCAAATAATTAAGCAATCAATTTGCAAACATCTAGAAGATAATAAGGTGATAAGTAACAGTCAGCATGGATTTGTCAAGAACAAATAATGTCAAACCAACCCGATAGCTTTCTTTGACAGGGTAACAAGCCTTGTGGATGGGGGAAGGGGGAGGGAAAGCGGTAGACATGATATATCTTGACTTTAGTAAGGCTTTTGATATTGTCTTGCATGACCTGCTCATAAATAAACTAGGGAAATGCAACCTAGATGGAGCTACTATAAGGTGGGTGCAAAACTGTTTGGAAAACCTCTCCCAGAGAGTAGTTATCAGTGGTTCACAGTCATGCTGGAAGGGCATAATGAATGCGGTCCCGCAGGGATCAGTTCTGGGTCCGGTTCTGTTCAATATCTTCATCAATGATTTAGATAATGGCATAGAGAGTACACTTATAAAGTTTGCAAATGATACCAAGCTGGGAGGGGTTGCAAGTGCTTTGGAGGAAAGGATTAAAATTCAAAATGATCTGGACAAACTGGAGAAATGATCTGAAGTAAATAGGATAAAATTCAATAAGGAAAAATGCAAAGTATTCCATTTAGAAAGGAACAATCAGTTGCACACATACAAAATGGGAAATGACTGCCTAGGAAGGAGTATTGTGGAAAGGGATCTGGGGGTCACAGTGGACCACAAGCTAAATGTAAGTCAGCAGTGTAACGCAGTTCCAAAAAAAGGCGAACATCCTTCTGGGATGTATTAGCAGGAGTGTTGTAAGCAAGATATGAAAAGTAATTCTTCTGCTCTACTCCATGCTGATTAGGCCTCAACTGGAGTATTGTGTCCAGTTCTGAGTGCCAGATTTCAGGAAAGATGTGGACAAATTGGAGAAAGTCCAGAGAAGAGCAACAAAAATGATTAAAGATCTAGAAAACATGACCTATGAGGGCAGATTGAAAAAAATTGGGTTTGGTTAGTCTGGAAAAGGGAAGACAGAGGGGACATAACAGTTTTCAAGTACATAAAAGGTTGTTACAAGGAGGAGGGAGAAGAATTGTTCTTCTTAACCTCCGAGGATAGGACAAGAAGAAATGGGCTTAAATTGCAGCAAGGGAGGTTTAGGCTGGACATTAGGAAAACAAACTTCCTGTCAAGTGGTTAAGCACTGGAATAAATTGCCTAAGGAGTTTGTAGAACCTCCATCTTTGGAGATTTTTAAGAATAGGTTAGACTAACACCTATTAGGAATGGTCTAGATCTGTGGTGGGCAATCTGTGGCCCTCAGGGTAATCTGATGGTGGGCCACGAGACAATTTGTTTACATTGGCAGGGCCGCCCATAGCTCCCAGTGACTGCAGTTCGCCATTCCTGGCCAATGGGAGCTGAGGGAGGCAGTGGACAGCACGCCCCTGTGGCCCGTGCTGCTTCCCGCAGCTCCCATTGGCCAGGAACAGTGAACCACGGCCACTGGGAGCTGCGGGCAGCCGTGCCTGCGGATGGTCAATGTAAACAAACTGTCTCGCAGCTCACCAGTGGATTACCTTGACGGGCCGCAGGTTGCACACCACTGGACTAGATAATATTTAGTCCTGCCACGAGTGCAGGGGACTGGACTAGATGACCTCTCGAGGTCCCTTCCAGTCCTATGATTTTATAAGTTTCTAATGCCTACTAATAAATGTTTTCAAGACTGAAATGAGGAATACTACAAGGAGTTACATAAGAACGGGCATACTGGGTCAGACCAATGGTCAGTCTAGCCCAGTATCCTGTGCCAGATGCTTCAGAGGAAGTGAACAGAACAGGGCAATTTTCAGTGATTCATCCACTGTCATCAAGTTCCAGCTTCTGGATATCGAAGATTTAGGGACACCTGGAGCATAGGGCTGCATCCCTGACCATCTTAGCTAATATAGTCATTGATGGACCTATCTACCAGGAACTTATCTAATTCTTTTTTGTACCCAGTTGTACATTTGGCCTTCACAACATCCCCTGGTAACAAGCTCCACAGCTTGACTGTGTGTTGTGTGAAGAAATATCTCCTTTTGTTTGTTTTAAACATGGTGCCTATTAATTTCATCAGGTGACCCCTAGTTCTTGTGTCATGTGAAGGGGTAAATAACACTTCCTTCTTTATCTTCTCCACACCAGTCATGATTTTATAGACCTCTGTCATATTCCCTCTTGGTCATCTCTTTTCTAAGCTGAACAGTCTGAGTCTTTAAATTTCTCCTCGGATGAAACCTGTTCTATACCTCTGATCATTTTAATTGTTCTTCTTCTGTACCTTTTCCAATTCTAATATTTCTTCTTTGAGATAAGGCAACCAGAACTGCACGCAGTATTCAAAGTGTGGGCACACTATGGATTTATATAGTGGCATTATGATATTTTCTGTTTTATTATCTATCCCTTTCCTAATGGTTCCTAACATTCGGTTAGCTGTTTTGGCTGCTGCTTCACACTGAGTGGATGTTTTCAGGGAAATATGCAATGTGTTACTCAAATACAAATCAGCAGGAATCAGGGTGAAAGATGGGACACTTTTGTGATATTTCCTTTCAGCTTTGGTCCCTATCAGAGTCTAAAAATGAATTGGCTCTGATACGCTAGCCATTTTGGAACAGACTCCCAATCTACATATTTGGAATTAGTGCAAATACAGAAATGTAGCCCCATATGGATGCTTATTGTCACTTGCCAGAGTTAACATATTTATTGTTAAAACACGGGAAAGCAAAACAGGCCTTGTGAAATCCACACATGTGACTTTTCTGATTAATGATCCACATTATTTCTCGTTCTGTGCTTGTTTCATTTGGTTTCTGAATGTGACAATACTAGTTACTGTAATTTCAGCGGATTGTAGAGACCACAAGACCACACACCCCTCACGTAGGCAGAGTGTCAAAGGGTAGTTGGCCCTCTGAGGGAGTCTGGGTCCAGCCTCTCTCTGACAGGCTCCACGAAGGGAAATGAGACATCTCAGGTTCACCTGGGAGTAGTTAACTCACTGAGAGGCAGTTAACTAGGTAGGGAAGCACCTCGGCATGATAAAAGGTTAAGACTGCAGAGGGGGAACTCCGGAGAAGAAAAGAAGCTGCCAGAGAGGATTCCTCCAGCAGACTGGGGAGAAGCTGCCAAAGAAGCCAGCGCTTCAAAGAGACGAGGGCAGGGCAAGAGGCTGGTGGGAAGCCTACAGAAGGGGAGCGCTAGGAAGCGGCATGAGACTGAGAAGGATTGGTTCTGACTGTTCCAACCAAGAGCCCTAAATTGAGACCCAGCAGAGGCAGCCCTGGATTCCCCTAGCTACTGCAGCCTATGACTTCAGAGAAGAAGGCTCTAAAACCAGGAGACCTAGGGCTGTCTAGCCCCGACTAAAGCCAGGGAACTTCTGACTTGCCATTACCCTATTTGGGGCAGAGACTATCAGGGGCTGGGTCATAACAAAGGCTCCACGAACACAGACTCAAGTGCGGTGGCATAAGGGGGATAGAGTCAGGTTGGCGTTACTCCCCTTCCTACTGCAAAGGGGCACTAAGAGACAAAGGCCCCATCTTACACAGAGTTTGCCTACATTTTCCTCACTGTTCATCTGTTTGTCCGCAACTCATATGACCTAAATAGTTATTACTTCTCAGAGCCTCCTGTAAGAGTTCTTCTCTAACAGCCAAGTGCTTCTCTATCATGGGTAACAGCCTTCAGCCAGATACACACCTTGCCCTACAGAAAACAAATTTAACCACGTGCCGCTGGTTTTCATTAGAAGATGGGGAAAAGCCTCAGACGTACCAAGGTATTTTATGTTTACTCTTTGGCTAGTGTGACTGGAGGGAAGGATCCTCTACACAATGGGATTTTCAAATACCCTGGGAACTTGAGAATGTTTTCTGCATTTTTCAGTGGCAATAAAGTTGTCAGTGAGGCCTGAGACACCAGTTAAAAAGGCAGAATTCAGGGAATGGATTGCAATGTGCCCCTGAAGAAAAGGCTCCCACAGAAGAAGAGCATGTGGGCAAGCAGCCAAGAACCCGTGGTCAACAAGTTCCCAGACCTGTGTTCCTTCCACTAGGCCATAGGGATGAGAGTCTGTTACAGACCCAGACTACAGAATCTCACTCTTCAGCCCCAGCTCTAGAGACTTCTGCTTTCAGCTGGTTCAGTCCCCAGAGTTGGTCAAGATGGCAGATGCCACACAAGCTTAATGTAAACAAGTTCTACTACACATGTGCAAATGGCCGTTTTCTGTAGTTTTAATATTCAGCTAAACTGAATAGATTTTCATGAGCACAGCAAGTCATCACTCTGACTACCCACCCCCAGAATTAATCTTATAGCTCCAAGCCACAGTTACGCTACCGCTGCTCTAAACAATGGTTGGAATTATATTTAACACTGGCAAACTATGTATAAAAAAATCCAGCCTGAGAGGTACGGAATTTCAGCCCAAACAGTTGCAAAGTTATAAGGATCTGAAATCAGCAGGTTATCATGGAAATTACTAGTCATCCTTAGCTCTAAGTGTCACTATTAGCTCTGCCTATAATAATAATAAATAAAATAATGATAATAATAAATAATAATAATATAGATAACTCTCCTAGTAGGCAGTGTAACTACTAGAGCTGAGCAGGTTTCCCTGCCCTGTGAGAAAATGTTCACGATTACAAAAATTTTGACCTGAATCAGGGCAGGGGGGAAAAAGTCAATCTCAAATTTTTGATAACTGAAAAGCCAAACCGAATTTCAGATTTGGTCAATGGAAACGCTTCAGTTCAATAATTTCTAAATTTAAATTTTTTTACATTTTACTGTAAAATGATCTTAAATTTCTAAACAAGTCATTTTGACCAGAAAACCAGAACTTAATTTAAAAAAAAATGTCAACACAGGTCATTTTGACAATTTTCAAAAAATTTTCAATATGGGAAATTCGTCAAAACTGACTCTATCCCACGAACAGTTTCAGTGTCAACAAATTGGCACTTTCTGACAGAAAAATGTTTAGTCAAGCAATTCTTGACCAGCTCTACTAATAACTACTTTTATCATTCAGATACTAATAATCTGCACAGATAACTCATGGAACTCGCTTTTAGTTTGTAAAGAGTAAACATCTTTCAGATTAATGGATATACTAAGATTTTTACTGAGGTTTATTCATTTTCTTTAATATTTACGAAGTGAACCATTCAGAAAACAACAAAGCTTTGTTAAAAAGACAAAATGCCTGTTAAATTATCAAGTACATTGCTCATTGGGCTGCTGCTATCATACTCTAGGAAGAACTATAACTTAATTGACTTCCTAGCAAAAGCAACGTTTAGACAGATGGTATCAGGAGACATCTGACTTTCTTAGTCATTAAACTGACATTTTAAAATGACAGATTAAAACACATGAAAAGGGCAACAGCTGGAGATCCCGGACTTCTACAAGGTCAAGATTTTGCTCATTCTGGCAAAAGACCTTGTTAAAATGGTGTCAGGCAGGCACCATTTCCAGTTGCGCCTTCTGTCAGGAACCTGCTGGGTCCAGGGGACAGAATGGCCCCTCATGGATTCCTGAGGATCTCAGGGGGGGCTGACAATTGAGAGATCAGGCGGAGGCAAGCTAGCAGGCCCTACAGAAGATTTTGCACTCAGACAAGTGAAGTGCTCAACAAAGGGGCGGAGACACTATGGGTACAATATAAATCCTAGGTGACACACAAGCAAATGGATGTGACAACAAAAGATAAGGTGTATGTGTGTGTCTTGGGGGTGGGGATAGATGCAAGGGTAGAGAATTGTGCAAACTAACATGCTTACCATTGTTTTGCAGAGCTGGCTTACATTTTTTCAATGAATAGCTTTTTGCCGGAAACTGGGATTTTGTCAAAAATGACTTGTGTGAAAAATATGAACTTAATTTTTTGTTTGGAAGCTGTGGAACAATAGCCACTTTCTCGTAGCTTTTAACTCAGACCATTCTTTTCCCCTACACTTTCATCAAACAGATTCCTTCTCTCAGATTTTTCTGTTTTCATTTCCCCCCTAACGGGTTCTCTCTGGCTCCCATTTATCTCTGTTGCAAGTATTTAGCTCTTAACACATCTATGCAACTTTGATCCCTCTATCTTACCTTTTACAATTAACCTTTTAATAGCCACGCTACCTTTTTGATTCTTTTCTGTTGAACCCCTAGTGTTTTATTCCTGAGCAATTGCTCCATGTAATCAGATTCTTGTGTAACCTAATTTCTCAATCATTTTACAAACAGGCCCTCTTCTCCTCCAGTTTGGTCTCTCTCCAACTTCTTGCACATATACCCCTGAAAGTCACTTTTCAGTCAAACATGGTGTATTTTTCTCTGAAGCTAGAGAAAAGTTCTTCTGCTGAAATATCTCTGCTATCAGACTCACTTTCCATGGCTAGTATATACTAACACCTCTCCCTCCCCCTGGCCCTGCACACACTATGTACATACTTTGCTTCCCATTACAGTGGATAGTGACCATCTTCTAAGCTTTTCCTTTGCAGTAAGGAAACAGGAGGGTGGAAAAAGAAAGAAAAATAAATTTACCATAGTAAGCGTTTCAGGGCAGGGACTCTCATATGCTTGTACAGCGCCTAGCACAATGTGGTCTTAAACTTGGTTGGGACTTCTGGGCACTTTGCAGATCCACTACCTTCCAGAGCTAGTATTGAGACCATGAAGTTTAACATTAGAGTCATAAATGACTAGCCCCTTATTTCCTCAAGCACTTGGATGCAGAAGCAGCTAGAAGAGTGTGTTGCATGTCGAGCTATCTGCTTAGCATTGGCATCCACGCAAATCTATTACCAGGGTGGAATTCTTGCAGACAAGATCTTAAGGACAGTTGAAGAGTCAGACTGAGGCCCCCGAAACATTTTTCTGGTTATGTGAATGTTTCATGCACGTCAGGCCAGGTACCCATAATGCAGATGAATTTGGATAAGTAGAACTAGCAGTAGTAGGCAATAACGTTACAGCATCCTGCTTGAAGGACTGGTTCAGTCTATTATCCCAATGAGCGAGCACACTTGCTTTTGCTTTGCCAACATGCTCCACTTTCCAACAGCATTTCTTATAGCAGTTTAAGTCACATGGGCTTTTAAGTTGCTCCTTCTGTATTGTTACTGTGACAGGTATGTCAATTTTCTGCAATATCCTGGACAAACCTTACTGAATTAAGTTAAAGCTGATTGAATTAAATGCAAGTATTTTAGGAGGTCATTGTATTAAAAATGCCAATGTGTGTGTGTTATTGTGGGATTTTATGTAACCTCTCTAGTGGGAAGACATGACTAATATAACTTTCTCCGGTGTAACTCCCGAGGTGTACACACTGCCAAGCAACGTAGTACGCAGAAACTGCACACTTGCTGCACTGTAAAAAAATAAAAAACCACCCCGACGAGAGGCGTAGAGCTTTCTTCACTGGGGCTACAGCACCGCTGTGCCAGTGAAGACACCCTGGTCGATTACAGCGCTGCAATTGGCCTCTGGCAGGTGTCCCACAATGCCTGTTCTCGCCTCTCTGGTCATCGGTTTGAACGCTGCTGCCCTGCCCTCAGGTAACCAACCGTGAGCCCCACCCCTTAAATTCTTTGGGAATTTTGAAAGTCCCCTTCCTGTTTGCTCAGTGACACATGCAGTGGTCTCAGCACATCTTTCCAGGTGACCAGGCCTGCTCCACGCACCAGGCGGTCCCCTCTTTGGAGCAATGCCGAGCTGCTGGACCTCAGCAGCATTTGGGAAGAGGAGGCTGTGCAGTCCCAGCTGCGCTCCAGCCATAGGAATTATGATACCTACAGACAGATTTCACGATGCATGATAGAAAGGGACACACTGCAGTCCAGGGTCAAAGTGAAGGAGCTGCGGAATGCCTATGACAAGGCTCTTTTCTACCCTGGAGGAGGCTAGCTGTTGGAGCTTGGCGAAGCACAAACAGGAAAGGAGGCCCCTGGTAAGTGGTTTTTTTTAATAAAAGAATTTTGGTTTGAAAGCAATCTTTATTCCATTAACCAAAAGCAAACAGAGCCCTGCAAACCAAGAGGCAATTTTCTTAAACCTTCATAGTGCATTGTCTGCACCAATTACAGTCATCTCCTATTATTGGATTTCAGCTTCAAATTTCTGCCTCAAGGCATCCCTGATTCTCATAGCCCCCTGCTGCGCCCCTCTAATAGCGCTGGTCTCTGGCTGTTCAAATTCAGCCTCCAGGCACTGAGCCTCAGCAGTCCAGCCCTGAGTGAAGCTTTCACCCTTCCCTTCCCAAATATTGTGGCGCATACAGCACGCGGCTATAAGCATAGGAATATTGTCATCAGCCAGGTCCAGCCTCCCATATAGGCAGCACCGGCGAGCCTTAAAATGGCCAAAAGCACACACAGTCATTCTGCACTTGCTCAGCCTGTTGTTAAACCACTCCTTGGCTGCTGTCAAGGTGCCCCGTGTCTGGCTTCATAGGCCATGGCATTAAGGGGTAGGCAGGGTTTCCCAGGATCACCTATAGTGATCTTCTGGTCCAGGAAGAAAGTCCCTGCTTGCAGCTTCCTGAACAAGCCAGCAAGATGCGTGTGTCATGCACTTTTCCAGACCAGCCTGCGTTAATGTCCGTGAAACGCCCATGGTGATCCACAAGCGCCTGGAGAACCACTGAGAAATATCCCTTTAATGTACTCTGTGGCTAGGTGGTCTGGTTGCAGAATTGGAATATGCGTGCCATGTATGGCCCCTCCACAGTTAGGGAAGCCCGTTTGTGCAAAGCCATCCACAGTGTCACGCACGTTGCCCACAGTCACAGTCTTTCAGAGCTGGATTTGATTAATGGCCCTGCACACTTCTGTCAATATGAGTCCAACGGTCAACTTTCCCACTCCAAACTGGTTAGCAACCGATCGGAAGCAGTCTGGAGTTGCCAGCTCCCACAGTGCTATCACCATGCGCTTCTCCAATGACAGGGCAGCTCTCATTCTCATGTCCTTGTGCCACAGGGCTGGGGTGAGCTCATCACACAGTCCCATGAACGTGGCTTTCCTCATTCGAAAGTTCTGCGGCCACTGCTTGTCATCCCAGACGTGCAGGATGATGTGATCCCACCACTCAGTGGTTGTTTCCTGAGCCCAAAAGCAGCGTTCCACTGTGGTCAGCACCTCCATGAATGCCACAAGCACTCATGTCGTAGCTGCTATGTGTGGCGAGATCAATGTCAAACTCCTCTTGCCTTTGTAGTTTAAGGAATAACTCCACTGACACTCATGATGTGTTAGTGAGAGTGAGCAACATATTGGTCAACAGTGCAGGATCCATTCCTGCAGATCCAAGAGATAGAGTGCGCAGTACACAAACTGTTGAAAGATGGTGCCAAATGCAGACAGAAGCACAGGGATTGCTGGGATATGAAGCAAAGCATCATGGGGCATTGGGACAGGACCCAGGATGCCCCGCGACCCCCTCCGCCTTCCCACAACTCTTAGCAGCAGAAATGGAAGAGGTGCTCGGTGGGATAGCTACCCAGAGTGCACTGCTCCAAATATCGCTGCAAGTGCTGCAAGTGTGAACACGCAATTGTGCAGGCAGCTGACAGTGTGAACGCACAACTGCTGTTTCGCTTCAGCGCTCTCTGAGCGGTGCTGTAACTACTGGCGATTGTAACTCTGTCAGTGTAGACATACCCTAAGACTAAATGTGCTGTGTGGTAACTTATAACTGTGGCAATTACACTGTTTGTGGCTTCTGAGGAGAAGGCAAAGCAGGCCTGCTTAGGCAATCTGACTTGCTGGGGAATTCAGAGTGTAGACAAGGGGCTGTGCAGCGTGGAAATACCCCAGTGAGGAGGGAGAGAGATGCGTGTCTCCACCCAAGAAAGGTGAGGGCTGTGGGGCCGGAAACCTGAGAGTAGGTGACCTTGCTGGACACAGAGGGGAAATGCAGGTGCAGTTGCCCTGTACTGTGACAGTTATTATTTGTATTATCGTAGCACCTAGGAGCCCCATGCATAGACCAAGGTCCTAGTGTACTAGGTGTTGTACAAAGAGAAAACAAAAAGGCTGTCCTTACCCCAAGGAGTTTGCAATCTAAAGTACACCGATTTAAATAAAAAAAAAAACGAACATTTTTCTGTGACAGCATGGAAGCAATGACCTAGATTCGTGGAGGGCATGGCTGTCTAGATGGTATAGAATGTCACACAACTTGGCAAATACTGCAAGCTATTTTCAATGCACAATTGCTTAAATTTTAAACTAATCACCTTTGACCAGTTTCTCACCCTTTTGTTCACTTCTGTGACCATCTGGGTGATCCAGTTTTACAGGCATGAATGTCTGACAATAGGTAATGCCATAGCCACATACACAGCACGTATAGACACCAAACTGTAAATTCACACGCACAACTGTTTGCAAGCTCATCCAGTCAGGAAACAGAAAGATTACTCTGATTTATCTTGCCAATCACAACTAATCAACATAGTTGGACTATCAAATGTTCTCATAATGTTTTGATTAAGCCACAGAATGAAGAGACTCATAAACTTTGCTGAATTATTTGGACCACCATATGACTTGGTCTTTGCCTGCAGATATTTCAGATGTAGAAAAGGCTACATCTGACTAAGTGTGACTAAGTGTGAATTACTCATTCAGCTCTTGGAAAGAATACCAGCCTTACAGAAAGTATTTTCAAATGGAACGAAGGGAGTTAGGCACCCAAGTCCCAGTGAAACTCAACAGGAGATAGTTACTCAACTCCCCTAGGTTCCTGTGACGAATGCAGGGGTGCTTGGTAAGGATTATTTATCTCTGTCCCAAAATTGGTGTTTGGCGCATTAGACTTTTAGGATGGTGCAGTTGTGGTAGGGGAACAAACAGCTTCAGTACCTTCACCCACAGGTGAGACAGTGATAACGTCAGTGATTACAACTCATTGAAATCGAAAGTCATTAGGAGGCCACGCTATAGCAGCCTTAATGGTTCTAGCCGGCTCTCCTGGGAGGGCCCCAAATAGAGTGAGTTGGAGTGGGAGAGTCCCTCTGGTCCTACACCATAGTGAGACCTGGGCTCAGCCCCATACTGTTGGGTGAGTCACCTGAGGTCATCTTGTCCTGAGATGCTTCTGGTGAGTGTCAGAGGCTGTGTGTGTGGATGGTAGGAGGGGTTGGGCGTAAATCTGAGTCAGAGCCTGAGTTTACTATGCAGTGTAGACATACCATCAGGCTCTGGCTGGGAGAACATAAGGTACAGGAAGAACAGACTTAAGTGGAAAGCCTATCTAGTTTAGCTTATAATCAAGTGTAAGTTTATATGAGACTGAATGTGTGTCAAATGTTTGTTTTAAAATCCCCTTTTCTCTGTTTTGTTCATCTGCTAAATAAAAATACTGTTTTAAGAAGACCGAGGGTCACTATAGCATTAGTCACAGGTTCCTGAAGGGAGGAAACACAGTTGCAAAACACCCAGATTGTTTTCCTTATTACAAACCCAGTGGAGTCTCTGGGCCCAGCATCTTCAGGAAAGTGTTTGTATATTTTCACCCTGAAATGCTCTCTCCCTATTAGGGACAACAGTAACAATACACATTAGAAGCACCATCTGTTCATCTTGACTGACATCAGCTGTACAATCCAGGACACAGTTTTTGTAGCTTCTAATAAATCTAAATTCTTGCTACTAAATGTTTCTAGGTAATGGATATGCTCCAGGAAAGACATACTATTAGGCACAACATCGTTGTCTTCTGTAGGACTATTGTGTGCAGTGTCATCTAGGACAGAGTCCCATTAGACTATGCCTGGTAGTAAGTACCACAGCCAGTGGTAAAAGTCTGCAGGACAGTGTTGAACTAACCTGTTGCATGGCCTTAACCCTCCCCTTCTGCTTCTTTTTCCACCCACAGTACCCAGCTTTGACCCAGGGGAAGCATCGCTTCCAAAGGAAGTGGAACCCGACTTCCACATCCTCTTGAAGTGGTACTTCAAGTCTTCATCATAGGGTGCAACCAGAATTTTTGCCAAGGAGGGGGCCTAAGTTACCTGTCTGACCGCCCCATATGCAAGTAGCATTGCAACCTGAGTCGTTCAAAGTTGGCCCTGCCACCCCTTTGTTATGCCTAAGTGACCCCTAGGTCCCTGCTGAAAATTGCCCGGCCCCTTGTGCTCAATTTAAAATGTTTGATTCTAGCAATTTGCTGTTGTCCGATATATTTCTTTTGTAAGTGATGTTAGTGCTGATACAAGCTGGCAGATTGCCAGTCCTGAACAAAAGTCCCCAATTTATGCCCAGTACAAGTACTGGCCAGTCAATATTGTGGTTAATAACCAAATGCCTTTACAATCGGTGGTGGTGAACAACACTATAATCTTTGATGTATGGGTTAATATCTCTTCAACAAAAAACTCACTTATAAAATCATTTTAAGAGGAAGAAAAGCTTTTTGTTCTATCAAAAGCCAGCTTCTGAGGAGTACATTGCAAGCCTTTGATACGAGATAATGCTACTCTTTAGTGCAGGCATAAATAGTGGCCTAAAAGAGGTCTTCTCTCTTATGCCTGCTGAATGGCCAATTGATCATATAATTAATATGACAGGCTATGCATCTTATCGAACGAGCATATTACTGAATTTCAACAAATATATATTATAAACTCACATTTATCATGGCTTCCTGAAATGTGCTTCTTTATCACTCTTTAGTTTCTATTTAATGTCTGTTCTTTTGGTTTTATTATCTGTGCAAATGTGAAACAAGCATTATCTGTATAATTCTAGCTGTTATCTAATTGGATGACCTCTCTCCCAGAGTAAGATTAGGCATTGTGACATCTTCATGTGCTTTTCTTATCATATTAGACCCTTACTGCATTAAGTCATGTTAACCTCTTTTTCTTTCTTCAGTGACCCAGTTCTCTGACTGCAGGATACAAGTAATTCCCTTTAAATCAATCAAGGGAATTTCATTGAATCAATGGGAGTTACTCATACTTTGCAGAGGAACAAGCAGGCCCCAGTAGCTTGGTCTAAATTGAGTTTATGAGTGTAAAACTATACAGTACATACCTGCAGTAGAGAGCTCTGACTAATTCACAGCTATATTGTTTGTTCTTGACATACAAATTTCTTTTCCCTATGATATTTTGGCTTCATCTAGTCCTCAAAAAATAATTATGCAACAGTAAAGTCTCGGAATTTCCATCCTGCTAGTAAAAAAGGAGTTAGATTGTGCCATTTGGCAGAAACCAAATAAACCCAAATATCTTGGTAATTGTACTAGTTTCTTTTCTTAGTAACCTCAGGGAGTCAATCAGGCCAACTAATGTAAAATTAGGTGGTCTTGCCGTTTCCCACCATCCAGGAACTGAAATAGATATGAATAGTATTGTTTGATTATTGGTTCAAAAAAATCCCTTTAAAACAAAAACAAAAGAGCACAAATAGTTGAAATCCCCGTACTGGAACCTCCACAAACACACAAGAAGTGTTCCTAACAAGGTCAGCTCCCAGACTGCTGCGCTGGGCATTGCAAAATGGGGAAGAGATGGCCAGCCCTCTGTGGAGATAGAGGTGGTTAGGGACTATTTAGAAAAGCTGGACGTGCACAAGTCCATGGGGCCGGACGAGTTGCATCCGAGAGTGCTGAAGGAATTGGCGGCTGTGATTGCAGAGCCATTGGCCATTATCTTTGAAAACTCGTGGCGAACGGGGGAAGTCCCGGATGACTGGAAAAAGGCTAATGTAGTGCCAATCTTTAAAAAAGGGAAGAAGGAAGATCCTGGGAACTACAGGCCAGTCAGCCTCACCTCAGTTCCTGGAAAAATCATGGAGCAGGTCCTCAAAGAATCAATCCTGAAGCACTTGCATGAGAGGAAAGTGATCAGGAACAGCCAGCATGGATTCACCAAGGGAAGGTCATGCCTGACTAATCTAATCGCCTTTTATGATGAGAATACTGGTTCTGTGGATGAAGGGAAAGCAGTGGATGTATTGTTTCTTGACTTTAGCAAAGCTTTTGACACGGTCTCCCACAGTATTCTTGTCAGCAAGTTAAGGAAGTATGGGCTGGATGAATGCACTACAAGGTGGGTAGAAAGCTGGCTAGATTGTCGGGCTCAACGGGTAGTTATCAATGGCTCCATGTCTAGTTGGCAGCCGGTATCAAGTGGAGTGCCCCAAGGGTCGGTCCTGGGGCCGGTTTTGTTCAATATCTTCATAAATGATCTGGAGGATGGTGTGGATTGCACTCTCAGCAAATTTGCGGATGATACTAAACTGGGAGGAGTGGTAGATACGCTGGAGGGGAGGGATAGGATACAGAAGGACCTAGACAAATTGGAGGATTGGGCCAAAAGAAATCTGATGAGGTTCAATAAGGATAAGTGCAGGGTCCTGCACTTAGGACGGAAGAACCCAATGCACAGCTACAGACTAGGGACCGAATGGCTAGGCAGCAGTTCTGCGGAAAAGGACCTAGGGGTGACAGTGGACGAGAAGCTGGATATGAGTCAGCAGTGTGCCCTTGTTGCCAAGAAGGCCAATGGCATTTTGGGATGTATAAGTAGGGGCATAGCGAGCAGATCGAGGGACGTGATCGTTCCTCTCTATTCGACATTGGTGAGGCCTCATCTGGAGTACTGTGTCCAGTTTTGGGCCCCACACTTCAAGAAGGATGTGGATAAATTGGAGAGAGTCCAGCGAAGGGCAACAAAAATGATTAGGGGTCTGGAACACATGACTTATGAGGAGAGGCTGAGGGAGCTGGGATTGTTTAGCCTGCAGAAGAGAAGAATGAGGGGGGATTTGATAGCTGCTTTCAACTACCTGAAAGGGGGTTCCAAAGAGGATGGCTCTAGACTGTTCTCAATGGTAGCAGATGACAGAACGAGGAGTAATGGTCTCAAGTTGCAGTGGGGGAGGTTTAGATTGGATATTAGGAAAAAACTTTTTCACTAAGAGGGTGGTGAAACACTGGAATGCGTTACCTAGGGAGGTGGTAGAATCTCCTTCCTTAGAGGTTTTTAAGGTCAGGCTTGACAAAGCCCTGGCTGGGATGATTTAACTGGGAATTGGTCCTGCTTTGAGCAGGGGGTTGGACTAGATGACCTTCTGGGGTCTCTTCCAACCCTTATATTCTATGATTCTATCGTCAAAGCCCTTTACCACTAAGAAAGGCAACCACTGAGAGAAAGTAAACCATTCTTCTTCTCTGCAAAATTAGCTGCCTTTTTTTTTTTGCACATTTCTCACAGTAATAATCCTTTGGCCCATGTTTCATCTAGATAAATGACAAAGAATGTTCATGAGGGAGCCAACAGAACTGAACACAACCTGATGAGCATGGAAATGTTCAGCATTGAAAGCTCATTTGACTGGAGCGGTTATGTAGAAGAGAGGAAGACAACTGATGTTAGTGGTCTTAGGAATCATCAAAAAAGGTGATGCTAGCAAGTTTTACATAAACCATGACTTGGGGGGGGGGGGAAGGAGGAAAGAGAAAGAAAGAAAAGTTGGAGGTGGGGGGCGGGGACTCAGAGCTACCAGGAGGAAAGGGAGAAGAAAATTATTTCCATATTGTGGAGGAGGCAGTGAGAAAGCTGTTGGCGGGTGTGAAATTGATGTCCAAGAGCAGGAACCAATGGTAGCTTTAAGTGGCTGAAATAGTACGCATTAGCATCCATTCTAGAGAAAGGAGAAGGTTGAATTTTTTTTTACTAATAAAATGCAATAGATTTCATAGATTCCAGAGCCAAAAGGGACCACTGTGATCTAGTCTGATCTCCTGTATAACACAGGCCAGAGAACTTCCCCAAAATAATTCCTAGAGATCTTTTAGAAAAACATCCAATCTTGATTTAAAATATGTCAGTGATGGAGAATCCACTGCGACAGGTTAGTAAATTGCTGTAATGGTTACTCATCATTAAAAAATTACACCTTATTTCTACTCTGAATTTGTCTAGATTCAACTTCCAGCCATTGATGTTACACATTTCTCTGCTAGCTTGAAGATCCCGTTATTAAATATTTGATCTCCATATAGATATGTTCAGACTATGGTCAAGTCACTCCTTAACCTTCTCTTTATTATGCTAAAAAGTTTGAGCTTCTTTAGTCTATCACAGGGATTGGCAACCTTTGGTACACAGCCCATCAGGGAAAGCTGCTGGCAGGCCGGGACGGTTTGTTTACCTGCAGCGTCCACAGGTTCGGCCGATCGCAGCTCCCACTGGCTGCGGGTTGCTGTTCCAGGCCAATGGGGGCTGCGGAAAGCGGCACGGGCCGAGGGATGTGCTGGCCACCACTTCCCGCAGCCCCCATTGGCCTGGGACAGCGAACCGCGGCCAGTGGGAGCCGCGATCGCCTGAGCCTGCGGACGCTGCAGGTAAACAAACCGTCCCGGGCTGTCAGCGGATTTCCCTGACAGGCCGCATGCGATAGATTGCCGATCCCTGGTCTATCGCTATAAGGCAAGCTTTTAAATCCTTTAATTGTTCTCACGGCTCTTCTCTGAATCCTCTCCAATTTATCAACAACCTTCTTTAATTGTGGACACCAGAACTAGACACAGGATTCCAGCAGTGGTCACACCAGTGCCAAATACAGAGGTAAAAACCTCTACTCCTCCTCGAGATTCCCCTATTTATGCATCCAAAGATTGCACTAGCCCTTTTGGCCACAGCATTGTGCTGGGAGCTCATGTTCAGCTAATTAGCCACCATGACCCCCAAATCTTTTTCAGAGATCTGCACAAGCTCTTGCTAGTTTAACATTTAATAGACGCATTGCAAGGAAATCTGGATGAGAAACTTCTGCAAAGAAATGTCCATGCCCTAACATGTTTAATGCAATGACATAGATCATTTTAAGATGCCCCGTATAGAGAAGGGATCTCATTTACATTAATGGCAGACATAAGGACTACATATAGTGAGCGTATAATTGGCAGTTGTTGGAATTATGTGAAACCACTGGGAAGAAATCTTGCCATAATTTTAGTGATGCTAAATAACTTTATAAAGAAGTTATAATTTTAGTTCATTTTATTTTACTTCTGAAAGTCAGGCTATTAATTTACTTTGCTCAATTGCCTGATCCTACAATGCAGCCCCACTGGTTTTATACATTTGGAAAGTGTGCAGTGATTCTCCAGTTATAGTCACCATCTGCTACAGCGGTATTACTAGGGCATAAGATATGACTTCAAGAATTCATTGCACACCCCTATTTTGCAGCAGACCAATAGGGAACATGATGTGAGTGAAAAGATATAGGCAGTTAAAACACCACCACATTTCAAAGTCTAAAAAGTCATTTTATTTTTAAGTTAGTCCTAGGGATCAGAACATGTTGTGAAAAAGAAATGAAAGTCTTCGCTTCATTTATTTTTTAGATATTAAGAAGGCTAGAGTCTCCTTGCAGTAAGATGGGAGGGGAGGGGGGAATTATAGGTAGGAATGTGAAAAAAAAATCACCCTCCTAATCAGAGCTGTCCATTTTACTGGCTAAGATGCCGGAGGCCTAGCTAACAAAATCCAAATGCCAATTGCCTCCCCCTCATGTTGAATTTGCATTATTACTAAAAGTGTGCAAAATATTTCATATGGAACCTCAAACCTCTCAAGTTTAGTCCTGCATTCAAGGCTCAATGCATTTGCAATTCTCAGCCCTGATGTGCAAAAGTACATGGGACTAGGTTATTTCAACAGTCACATGACGCTAATTAACCTATCCCTTTAAATAGCCACTTCATCACCTCTTCCCAGCCCTATGATACTTCCTTCCCCAAGACATCTAAGGTAAGAAGGCACGTCTTGGGTGTGGCTGGGGGTGATGGACTGATCAATCTGGACACCATGGGAGATGAGATCCTGAACATGAAACCTCATGGGAGCCTGCAGATGTTGACTCATTGGATCGCCTGTGACCCAAATGGCAGAGTTCTGTTTGTGAACCCCTCTCTACACGGAATCCTTCAGATTTTTCCTAGCTCTACCCTGGAGACTCAATCTCACCTCGGATTTCATCAAGTTAAGACTTTACGTTGTCACGTTGGCATAGTTACCATGATCAAATTACCAACCATGGCACAGTATCTATTCATTCGCTCTGTACCATGATGGAAAAAACAAACAATATTTGATTTTCTGATCAAAATTAATCACCCTGGCTGAGTAGAATTTGTTTAGTTCATTATAGCTGTGCAAGCACAAAAGCAGACCCTCTCAGCAAGGCACTAAGTGTAACATGTAGTACGGTCTCCGTTAATTAAATCTCAGCCATGTTGCTGGCTCCTTGGCTCCCATACACTCTTCTGTTTTCCTGCCCCTCACATTGTCTAGCTCTGATACTTTACTTCCTTGCAGCTGCATTCTCCAGGCCCTCAAGATTTCCTTCCCTCTCTCCCCAATGTTCTATTCTCTTTTGTACAGTCTCCTCCCCCTCTGTATTCCTTGCCCAGTCCATTATTTTCCCACTGGCAAAACGCCACCATACAAAATATGCTGGGAACAAGTTGTTTGCAGGGTAGGTCACTGCAAATGCCACAAGAATTTTCTTCCTTCCCCACCCAAGCCAGGAAGCCTGCACATTTCCCTTGAAAGACATGGATATTAAATGGACCAGAAGTGAAAGAAGAAACAGCTGGGTTTGGATCCAGGCCAAACTAACCTCCTTGGAAAGAGGCATCCTAGTTCCAAAAGATAAACATTTTCTCACTCACAAATTACACGGACAACCTGAGCAGGATGGCGATTGTGAAATGCTCAAGGAGATTAGAGACGCTATGAAAATAGAAAACTCCACAATAATGGAGGATTTGAACTACCCCCATATTGACTGGGTACATGTCACCTTAGGATGGGATGCAGAGATAAAAATTTCCCAGACGCCAAAAAATGCCACCACAACTAAACAAAGAAAAAGACGCAGTTGAGGCAAAAAAATTGGAAATCAAATCAAATCCTGCTGAGAAACATAGCAAGGAGCATAATGCTCTGGCAAGTCAAGTGTAAAAGCATAATTACAGGGGCCAAAAAAGAATTTGAAGAGCAACTAGCAAAAGACAGTACCCGGCAAACTGGTTGAAACTTTCGTAAAGAACAGAATAATCACACACACAGATGAACATGATTTGTTGGGGGAAGAATCAGCATGACTTTTGTAAAGGGAAATCATGCCTCACCAATCTAGTAGAGCTTTTTGAAGGGGTTAACAAACATGTGGACAAGGGGGATCCAGTGGATACTTGGACTTTCAGAAGGCTTTTGACAAGGTCCCTCACCAAAGGCTCCTAAGCAAACTAAACAGTCATGGGATAAGTGGAAAGGTCCTCTCATGGATCAGTAACCAGTTAAAAGACAGGAAACAGAGGGTAGGAATAAATGGTCAGTTTTCACAGTAGAGAGAGGTAAATAGCGGGGTCCCACAGTGATCTGTACTGGGAACAGTGTTGTTCAGCATATTCATAAATGGTTTGGAAAACAGGGTAAACAGTGAGGTGGCAAAATTTGCAGATGATAACTATCTTCTGCAAACTTAAGTAAGTCCAAAGCAGACTGAGAAGAGTGGGTGTCTGGGCAAGAAAATGGCAGGCGAAATTCAATGTTGATAAATTCAAAGTAATGCACATTGGAAAACAATCTCAGCTATACATACAAAAATGATGAGGTCTACATTAGCTGTTCCTACTCAAGATAGTGCTCTGAAAACACCCACCTCAATGTGCAGCAGCAGTCAAAAAAGATAACAGAATGTTAGAAAAGGGATAAGTAAGACAGTAAATATCCCGATGACACTAGATCAATTCGTGGTACTCCCACACCTTGAATACTGCACGCCCTATCTTTAAAAAGATTTATTAGAATTGGAAAAGGTACAGAGAAAGGCAACAAAAGTGATTAGAGGCCTGGAACAGCTTCCATATGAGGAGAGATTAAAAAGTCTGGGATTACTCAGCTTGGAAAAGAGATGACTGAGGAAAGATATGATAGAGCTCTATAAAATCATGAATGGTGTGGAGAAAGTGAATAAGAAAGTCACATAACACAAGAACCAGGGGTTGCCCAATGAAATTAATAGGCAGCAGGTTTTAAACAAACATAAGGAAATACTTCTTCACACAACACCCTTGTGGAACTCATGGCCAGGAGAAATTGTGAAGGCCAAAAGTATAACTGGATTCAAAGAAGAAATAGATAAATTCACGGAGAATAGGTCCATCAATGAGTATTAGCCAACATTGTCAGGGATGCAAACCCTATGCACTGGGTGTCCCTAAGCCTCTGTCTACCAGATCCTGGGTCTGGACAACAGGGGAAGGATCACTTGATAATTTCCTTGGTATTTTTTCCATTCCCTTTGAAGCGTCTGGCACTGGCCACTATCAGAAGACAGGATACTGGCTAGATGGACCATTAGTCTGACCCAGTATGGCTGTTCTTTTGTTCAAGTTCATTCTCTAAATTAGAGTTCTCCAATAAAGATAACCTTACAACCTTATCTGGAGACTGGGGGAGAGAGGAAGATCTTCAGGCATAAAAGGATCAGCTTGCTCATGGTCTGGAAGCAAAGGGACCAGACCTTCTGTCCCAGGGTGATCCCAGCCCTTATGGAAGGGTTGGAAGAGACTGTGGCTACTAGGGCCTCACAAGGGAGATGTTTGTTAGTAAGCATGGAGGAACTGTTGGTTTTTTTTAATGTTGCCTCTGTGAAGCTTTTGTCCTTATATAAACATATGCTGCCAAGGAAGAGCTGTGTGGTAACTTGTAACAGCTGGCAGTACGCCATTCATAGCCCTGGCAGAGAGAGCAAAGCCCGGGTGTTAGCCATTAGGCTGACTGGCTTGTGGGGATACCCCACTATATGGCAGGGGGCTGTGTAGCCTTAAAAACCCCAGTCAGAAGGGTCCCTCCCTGCCCAGAGACAAGTGACAGCTGGAGTCCTGAGACCTGACTGGGCATGCCTGGAATGGAGCATGGGGGCGAAATACACGTGGTTTGACCCTGAACCTGTGACACTGATGTGAACAAGAGCAGAAGACGACAGACAGATTGTCTTTACAAAAATCTATTTTTCCTCTTATTTTGGTGGGTTCTGAGGCTGTCGTACATACGATGCCGCTCCTTGTAAACATCACTGGTACCATATACACCCCACTCTGCTACTGTGGGGTAAATGCAGAGACACGCCAGTGCAGCTATTTCAGATGGAGGCCGGTGGAACAGTGAGCAGAACGTGGCTGCCAGCCAAACCTCCAGCACCCTGGACTCTACTTCAGCACAGGCTGCCATGATAAAAAATCGCAAGAAGATGCGGGACGATGAGGGACGTCTAGTTAGATAGCTCATGAGAGACAGGCCAACTTTCAAGTGACACTCACCAGAGACAGGTTTCAGAGTAGCAGCCGTGTTAGTCTGTATCCGCAAAAAGAAAAGGAGGACTTGTGGCACCTTAGAGACTAACCAATTTATTTGTGAGCTGTAGCTCACGAAAGCTTATGCTCAAATAAATTGGTTAGTCTCTAAGGTGCCATAAGTACTCCTTTTCTTTTTACTCACAGAGACTTGTTTTTATAGTCATTGTCCCCAGTCCTGCAAAGACTCTCACACATGCTTAATCTTATACATCTGAGTGTCCCATTGACTTCAGTGGGACTTCTCCTGTGCTATGACAGGGGCTCTCCTCACTGCTCGGATGGCACCTCTTCCTGGCCATGCTGGGGAATAGCCC
Source organism: Caretta caretta (assembly GCF_965140235.1). Classification (NCBI taxonomy): domain Eukaryota; kingdom Metazoa; phylum Chordata; order Testudines; family Cheloniidae; genus Caretta; species Caretta caretta. The sequence goes on from NC_134214.1 coordinate 91,702,189, forward strand.
GAGAGGTCAATGCTTCTTCCCCAGTTCACACCATCTCTCCGCCTCTCTCTTTGGGTCTCCAGTCCCTCTCTCGTTCCACAAGTTGCTGCTGCTTCTTTGTGAGAGCTCGCCGACTCTCTATCTGCATTTTCCCTTTCCAGGGTATCAAAGTCTTTCCCCTCACCAGCAGTTCTAGGCAGTCTTCCTGTTCGCTACCTTGTAGTATCACTCCCCTCAGTGGCTGGCAGGGGAACCTGGGCCCGCCTTCTACTCTGAGTTCTGGCTCAGGGACCATTTAGCCATCAGTACGGGTATGTTCCCTTCTAGACCTTAGTACCTTACTCCCCTCTCTGGGTTTGCCAGCCCAAATGCCTCTCCCTTCTCTCAGGGAGTGCCTGCAGACTTTCCTAACAGCCCCTTCTGCTATCAGCTTCCTGCCTCTATAAATCCAGCCCAGCTCATTCCTTCCCAACTGGGCTCCTTCCCACAGTCAGGGGGTTGCTTAAGCCACCTGATTCCTCTCAACTGTGGCCTGTTTGGTTAATTGGCTCCCTTCTTAGCCTACATTAACTCTTTCCGGACAAGTGTCGGGGTGAACACCCCCATCACATGTGCATAAAGTTAAATATGCGCATAGGTCTCTGCAGAATTGCAGATAAAACAAAACAACAGTCAGAAGTGTGTGTGTGGGGTGGGGGAGAGCTTCTGAATTACACTGGATGGAGCCGATTTAGGGCCAGATAGCCGCTGGCCTCTGCATGGGTGCATGAGGTAGAGGACAATGCTAGGACTCTTCCCTCTTATCCCATCTTCTCCAGCTGCCAGCCACACTCACCCTCCTGCTTTGTCCTGAGTGCAGGGACTGGTTCCTGCTAGCAAGCCGGGGGTGAGGAAAGGGGCACAAGCTACATCAAAAGTGGCAGAGGGCTGTGGGGGTAGGCCCATGACACCACTCCTCTTTGTGCCAGTCAGTAGAGCTGCTGCACAAGGGAGCATCAAGCTGTGCTCCGTGATGTCTGGAATAGCAGGTTGCTCTGTCTGTAGGTCAGAGAGCTCTGGGAGGCACTGTACCTCCTTGTGTTCCTCATCACGCTACTCCTGTGTACCCCACTCCTTACTTAGGGCTGTGGCCAAAAGCCATTGCAGAGCCCATAGGAACGTATGGCCTTCATTGTAATTTGGAACTTGCTGTTCACTTCTCTGTGCCTGAGGGCAAATACCCAGCACAATAGATGTTCTGTAAAGCATGGGCTCTTCACTATTAAATCAGATTTGGGGATGAGATCATCTCCACAAAGGAGTCTGTCTAATCAGGGCTTTTCAGAGCAAACATATTATTTCTAGATATGCTCTGCCTGATTCAACCTGCTCTCACTACTCCGGGGTGGGCTGGGTGTGGGGGCGCGCTGGTGCTGTTTTTTCATTTCAGTACACACAATGCACAGGAGAGCAATGCAGTGGCAAAAGACAGAGATTGCTTACATTAATCACTGTGTGGTATTTACTACCCAAGGTTCCGATCCCACTGGCATTGAGTCAAAAGCAGCTCCTTTGGGGGCCGGGGCAGGGCTATGCAATAGTAAATGAAGAATGATGACCACTCATTTGTGTGGGCTTAACATCTGGGGAGGTTGTTTTCCCCGTGATTTCACTGAAAGACAAGCTGATAGCCAAGTAATCTTCCTTTTCCTAGAGGTGTTTTCATCAACGTTTTCCCCATCGCCGTTAACTCCTGAGCATTAAACCCAAATTCAGGAATTAAAACCAAATCAGGAATTAACCCAAATTCTTCAACAAAAAAACTTCAAAAAAAGACTCCAACGAGAGACTGCTGAATTGGAATTAATTTGCAAACTGGATACAATTAACTTAGGCTTGAATAGAGACTGGGAGTGGATGGGTCATTACACAAAGTAAAACTATTTCCCCTTGTTTATTTCCCCCCCTTCCCCCCCCCACCCCCACTGTTCCTCAGACGTTCTTGTCAACTGCTAGAAATGGCCCACCTTGATTATCACTACAAAAGGTTTCCCCTCCCTGCTCTCCTGCTGGTAACAGCTCACCTTACCTGATCACTCTCCTTACAGAGTGTATGGTAACACCCATTGTTTCATGTTCTCTCTGTATATTAATCTCCCCACTGTATTTTCCACTACATGCATCTGATGAAGTGAGCTGTAGCTCATGAAAGCTTATGCTCAAATACATTTGTTAGTCTCTAAGGTGCCACAAGTCCTCCTTTTCTTTTTACTGTATTGTACAGCTTCCCAAACTGTCTTGAGCCCTGAACATGGTAGCAATTGTTCCCTCACTGTCAGAACGGTTCTATCCCTTATAAAGGAAGATTTGTTAGTGAATGTTCATAAATATCTGAAGATGTAAAATCTTCATTGCTACATATTTATTAGTAATTATTTTAGTTGTGGCTTTATGTTGTTACATTAAGGCACCAGCGCATGACAATATCAATTTGATTTTTAATCACCTTACTTTTCTTCAAACATTTCAGCTCCCTGCAGTCGATCTTTCTGACCTCTGGACAGTTCTTACATGCCTCAGGCTGATTTAGGTCCCGAACCTGCAAGTGCTGGGGCATAGGCAAACTTCTGCCCCTATGCAGAGCCCCAGTTGCTTCTCTCTGGGTGGGAAACAGTTTCCCATCCTATGAGAATTTTCAAGATTTTGAAATTTTTTCCTGTCCTGAACTGGGACAAAGTAAAAATCCCAAAAATGTTCATAAACCACAAATCTGACTTCATATCCAGTGGTCCTCCCTGGTGGACTCAGTTGCAGGATTGGGGCCTTCGTGATGCCATCAGTTCTGTAAACCCAGGAACCTTGTTTGTTTTCAAATTGCCTACCTCACAGTCTCAAGCTGTCTGCTTTTTCTTGGGCGAGGAGGGGACACCAACACCATGGCACTGCTCTTCTGGGAAGAAAGAAGTGTTTCTATGGATATTCATGTTCCCTCACAGAACAATGGTAACGTTATTCCCTACATACTGCTCAATGAACCATCTAGAATACTCAAAACCTGATCCTGTGATGTGCCACACACCCTCAGCCACTAGGCTGCTGTGGCAGGACATGAGTAACTTCTATAGGCTTCTGTGGAAACCAAGGTGCTCAGCACTTCCCAGGATTGGGGTCCTTTGCAACCTGAAACCAATCAAAAGTCAAATGTGCTCATCTGAATAATAGAAAATTTAAAAAAACTCTGCATGACAAGTGATCCCTTTAAAAGGAGCATTTCAAGCCTGGCAGACATTCAGCTGGCATACTCGCACGGAGTGGGGAAAAACACTACTTAGCTAGTGATGCGTAAAGGGCATATCTCAACAATTTCCTTCTTGAAAAATCCTCTTTTGGAATCATCTATGTACTGTTTTACTAATAAATCCATCAAAATCAGCTGTGTAGAACACATAGCTGTTAGTCCCAGGTTTTGAATGAATTCAGCATCTGAGCCTCCAGCCACAGATTTTGTTGGTAAGGTCAGGCTCAGAATGAAAACAGTTTGGCACTTCATTGGTTGCTATGTTTCCTCTCCCGATCCACGCAGGTTGTCGGTTGGCCAAAATCTTCCTAAATGACTCATGGCCCATTTTGTGCTCCGGAATTATTTTAGTTGTCAGGAGCCTTTTCTACCTCGCACCCAAAACTCCATTTGCAATTCCCATCCATATCTTCTGAGTTGCTTCTTCAACTCCTGCTTTTGCAGACATGTGGTTTTACCCCTTCAAGATGTGAAGTTCCCAGTCTTCAACTTCTACAAAGAATCAGTGAAGGAACAGCATTTAGAGCCCACTCCACTCCAACTCTGTCCAAAGGGCACAGACCAGGGTCCCGCAAAGCCTGCAGGGGAGCCATCAGAAATGCCCAATGACTAGGGTGACCAGATGTCCTGCTTTTATAGGGACAGTCCTGTTTTTTGGGACTTTTTCTTATATAGGCGCCTATTACCCCCCCACCCCAGTCTCAGTTTTTCACAGTTGCTATTTGGTCACCCTACCAATGACTACAGATGCAAATGGAACCTAAGAAGCCAAACATGACACAGTATAAGCCATGGCTTTGCTGTGAGCTGGATTGTGCCACCCTCGCTCCCACTGATAATACCATGCACCAGGAATAGGCCCATTGAGTTCAGTGGGGCTGTCTGCAGAGTAATCTGCTACTGCACATGGTTAAAGGAATAGAATTTGCCAGTAGCATTTGTTGCTTGCTGAGCCCTCTCTGCTTGCAGGGATCTGTTTCATTCCTCAGTTAGACTTATCTCATTACTTCTGTTCTGAATCCCATTATTTTGACTGCTGGCATGCAGCCATCCTGATTGCAGTCAATTTGCAAGAGGAAAAATAAAATGTAAATGAAAAAAACAAAACCACTGACACGGATGCAATCTCAGGGGAGAAGTATAATTAAGGAATTGGACATAAATAAATGGCTTGCTCAGGTATCAAAAGTCGGGAGGAAATAATAAGAGGGAGAACACAGTTAGGAAAAAAAAATTCCTCCATAATTTAATTATGACAATGGAAAACATTTTGTCTGAAAAATATTTAAAAGCAAATATTTAAAGCCCATCAGCAGGAGAGATTCTGGAAATCACTGATCAGACAAGGGCCCAATCCTGTTGTCCTTACTTAGGTGCGTAACAAATCTTTAATGATTTGACATTGATGACTGACTCATGTTGTAAATAAAAGGTGTCTCTCGTGTGTCTTATAATTAACATAGCAGTCTGTGGAAAAGGGGCAGAAGGAGCAAACTACATCTTCAGGATTTGAAACTCAGTTTCTCCTTCCCTGGGGGGGGAGGGGGAGAAAGAGGGAATCAATGATGCTTGACTTTCATAAAAGAGAAGAAAGGTTTCCAAATAACCATGGGTCTGATCCTGCAAGATGCCGAGTGCCCTCATGGGATCATGTCATCATATGTCGAGTCTGCTCCTGCAAACCCTTCCCCACATGAGGTTCCCAATGCCTTTAGTGGGACAGTTTATATGAATAAGGGTTTGCAGGACCAAGGCCTGAAGTCAACACAGAAGCAAACGAAAATATTAGTTGCATTGATGTACCATGCAGAGACAGTTTCCAGGTATATCTATTGAACAGGCCAATGGTGCTCTAGTTAACTTAAGTGCAAAGCAATGGAATCCTTTAGCTGCTGAATAAAATATTGTACAAAGCTGATCTATAAGATCCGCCACTGTTAGGGTGAACAGATGTCCCGATTTTATAGGGACAGTCCTGATATTTGGGGCTTTGTCTTATATAGGCACTGATTTACCCCCCACCCCTGTCCCGATTTTTCACACTTGCTGTCTGGTCACCCTATCCGCTGTACAAGCTCCATTGTTATATCTGAATTGATAAAGTGCATGCCAATGCTGTTGGTGCTGTGATATTTCATTTGCGTTACTCTTTATTTGCTGAGTTAAAAATATAAAATCTGTGTTGAATTTAAGCTAACTCTTTAAGTACCTCATTATGTAGGCCAGGCCCAGTCTAAAGAGCTGGAGGTGAGTTTTGATTAGTGAGACAAGTACATGTTTTTTTCCTAACATTCAAACACACACATGGAGTTTGATGGAAGAATTGTTCTGGAGTTGAGGTTGGAAGGGAGAGAGAAAGAAGTGATTGGTGGTGGTAGGGATGAGAGGAAGTGCATAAATAGCTCTTGAGTCTCCTGGAGCTTCAAAGCATAAGCCATCCTCATACACTCAACAGCACTAAGCATCTCAGCTGTATGTACAGCCAATTGTCTCCTGTGACACCAATTTCTGAGGCTGGATTTTCTCCTCTGTATCTTTTAGCTCATTTAGTTAAGCAGGAAACAGCTCACATCAAAGAAAGAAAGAGACACAAGGATCAAGAAAAGGAAGATAAACCCTATCTGATGGGTGCATTATAAATGCCTAGGTTAACAGTAGTCAACCCATGGAACATTTTCAAAGAATCCAGGCTTTGATGCTTTTGGAGTCCAAGGATTTCAGTTTTTTGTGTCATCTCTCACCATTCTACTTCATGGTTTCTCAAAGGAAATAAAGAGGCACCAAAAAACAAATCCCTCACTTTTAAATGTGCAGCAGTAATTTCTGAGATGAGTCACTTTTAGAGACTGAAGTAAACAAAAAGCAGCACGTATGGGAATTAAAATGCCCACCGGCACTTTGCTGAACTCTTGTGAGTCCTGAAGCAATTTTATCTAGCACACAAAAGGGGGCTTACAGCTTGGCTTTCCTGCAGTGCAGAATCGCAACAGAGGTATTCAATTATTCATGTTCCCTAATCTGACTCAAAGAAGAAGTGACAAAACAATTCTGACATGCACTTTTTCAGAGACGGCTTGTCTGCTTTACTACAGGTGTTGTGACAGAAGTGCAGTTAAAATCCTGGCCCCATTGAAGTCAATGGGAGTTTTTGATGCTGGATGTGTCTACACTTTGAGCTGGGCGGTGTGATTCTCTGCTGGAGGAGACATACCCACGTTAGCTCTCATCAAGCTCGTGAGCTAAAAACAGAACATAGCCACAGCAGTGCAAGCAGCGGAAGGGGCTAGCTGCCCCGAATGCAAATTTAGCATCTCAGACTAGCAGGGACTTGGGGCGGCTAGCCCCACCCACTGCTCATTACTGTTGTGGCTACATTCTATTTTTAGCACACTAGCTTGATTAGAGCTAGCATGGGTACATCTGCTCGAGCTGGAACTCACAGCCCCAGCTTGAGGTTCAGACATATCCACGGACTTCAGTGGGGCAAGAATTGAACCCTGTATTTTTAAGAGCTTAGAGAACTAGTGTTCATGTTATGCACACAGCTGATCCATGGCCGCATGAGCTCTCAGCCTTCATGGACACAGAATCCAGGGCCTTGTGATTCAAAATGCTCCTTTCCACTAAAAGTGAAAGGGTAATGAAAGTTTCTGTATAAGTGCAACAAATTATTAAGAGCTGTAATACCGTAGTAGTAAGCCTTATGGATACTCCAGACCATCCACGCACTCTAGAGGAGGTCTGATACGCCAACCAATAAAGACTACATATATACTAGTCTGTACACACAGTATCATCAACTCTTCCTGGTCCCACCTGCTCAGTACAAACTAAACAACCACACACTCTAGAACAGAGGAAATCATGGGAAACTGCTTGCCAGAGACTATGAAGTAAGTTAGTTCCCATCCTGCTTGCATAATAATTAGAGCGGAGTGGGGAACAGTTTCCCATCCTATGAGAATTTTCAAGATTTTGACATTTTTTCCTCTCCTGAACTGGGACAAAAAGTCAAAATCTCAAACATTTTCATAAACCACAAATCCGAAAACATTTCAGACTGAGTCAGGCTAGATGTTTTGTTGAGATAATTTTGAAATGTTTTGACTTTGTCCTTTTTAAACTATAAATGAACTTAAACTTTGAAACAAAAAATCATTTCAACCCCCACAATGGAAACCTTTCATTTTCAAAATGCTGAAAAAGGACCGTTGGACAAGCTTGAATTTTTTTGAAATGGGAAATTCATCAAAACCAACCCTTTCCTGCAAACAACTTCAGTTTTGACAAGTCAGCATTTTTCAAATGAAAAAATGTTTTGTCAAAAAGTTTCTAACCAGCGCTGATAAGAACACTTAAGCCCGATCCATCAAACATTTACACTTGTCCATAAATTTACTACTGCGTGTAGTCACATTGATTTGGCATTGATTACACATTCTACTTTCACAATGTAAAATAAAGCATGTGCATATGTGTTGGCAGGATCCAACCCTTACATAGCACTTTTCACCTTCAAAGCCTTGTGTATTAATGAGTCCCCATAATACTCCCATAAAACAGTAATTTAGTAAACTATGGGGCAGGTGGATGAAATGTGCAGAGTGATAGTGTGCAAGGGATAACATCCAGCATTTAAAAGTGAGGGTGAAAGGATACATTGGCACTATTTCATTCATCTGATCAGGGAAAAGACACAATTTAATGTGACTAAGGCAGTCAGATACCAGCAACAGGTATATAAACAGTTTGCAAACAAGCTCATGCAGGCCACAGCCCATTCAAAACAAACACTACACTGGAGAAAACCAAAATCCATTCACATCATTCATGAAAGTGAGAATGTGCCACCAAGACACACAAAAAAGGAAAGGGGAAAATAATAAGGTGCTAAAAATACATACCACTTGTCAAGGAGACTGGAACCTGCAGAAGTCAGCTACAAAATGGCCACCTAAAGGCAACAGCTGCTCATTTCTCCTGGATTTAAAGGCCCAGCTGTGAGAAGAGCATGATGGGAATTGGGGAAAGGCTCTTCTAAGAGGGTGAAGCCATCCAGGACAGCATGGTTGGTATCCAGTCACTCACAGCTCCCAGAAAAGGGGCTGAATTCTCACCTTACTGAGGGCCAGGAAGCCAATGGAAGCTTTTCCCAACTGCAGGCTGTTGTGTTTGACACAGTGACATCCTTTGATATTTTGTTTCTGTAATACAAAATCCAGCTGTTTTCTGCACATCAGCCACTTCCAGATGAAGTCTCCCCCTCCCTCCATCACAACTACAAACAGTTCCCCCAGCACTAGCAAATATATATAATTGGTTCTATCTCTGGTAAACAGTCAATGTGTTCAGGACAGTGATGTCATTATAAATTGGATATCTATATTTATATCCCATTTGTAGTGGTACAGTACCACTGTCCTAGACACGTTGGCTGTTTACCAGAGATACAGCCAAGTTCAAAGGTGGGGACAAGCTTTTTATTTCCTTCTGCTAAGCAGAGCAGGTTAGAGAGACAACCTTTATAGTCTCTGCCTAGGACAACAGAAAGGGTTAACCTGTTATTGCAATCAGTTAGTGGGAAGTACTGTTTGAAATGGGACTGCATTAATGCGCAGTAGGGAACTTTAAGTGCATGCCAGCAGGGTCCACATAGGCCAGTTAGTGTGTGACATGCTGGTGCCAACTACAATGTACACCCTTCTAAACCACTGTGTAGACAAGACTTAAGTGTTATTTTCCTCCTTTGACAGATAGGGGAAGTAAAGCAAATAATGGTTAAGTGATTATCCAAGGCCTCAAAGGGAGTAAGTATCAGAGTGAGGATTAGAATTCTGGAGTATCTGTGGCCAAGGTGTGGGCCCAAATTTGTTCTCATTCAAGTCAATGGGAGAAGGAGCAAGACCCTATGGCCTCCCATATTAATAGAAATGGTGGTAGTAATTTAATAGCAGTTGAAAAATTCTTCAGTTCAAACATCATATATAAAATAGCACAGCCTGCTTCTGAGTAATGTAGGGAGGAAACTAGTTCTCACCTCTCTCCACACAAGTGAGGATCACACTGGTAAATGCTATTGGTGGCTCAGAAACACTCACTTTAAATTAATAAAACTTTATTTTATTTGAAATTCATGGTTCATACACGCAGAGAATAGGAAGAACGCTGACCTCAGCAAAATGGCCCAGTTCCTTGGCTGTGGCCAAGGAGTGAACAGCACAATTCAGGAGGGGGACTCAGAGGTGACTCTCTCAATCCTGGGCTGGCCGAGCACTGGGCCAGGCCTCTGGCATGTTAGAGTAGCCCTGAGGTTGCTCTAGTTTACATGACTGTTAATAGCCCCAACAGAAACCTACTTGTGTCTCTCCCTCCGCCCCCCACAACCACATGAAGAAAGGAGACACTATGCTGTGTCTACCACACTAGATGTCCCCCTGCACTGGGTGATCTTCCTGGAATGCCCACACTGTCTTGATGGCCACTTTGTACTAGTAACATTGTGCAAAGGGGCCTTAACACAGAGAAAAATCTGACCAATGAGTGCAGTTGTCTTTGAAATAACAACCCACCTGTGTTGCCTGCCAAGAAATTACAAATGGAGAATCATAGAATCATAGAATATCAGGGTTGGAAGGGACCTCAGGAGGTCATCTAGTCCAACCCCCTGCTCAAAGCAGGACCAATCCCCAATTACATCATCCCAGCCAGGGCTTTGTCAAGCCTGACCTTAAAAACCTCTAAGGAAGGAGATTCTACCACCTCCCTAGGTAACGCATTCCAGTGTTTCACCACAGTCCTAGTGAAAAAGTTTTTCCTAATATCCAACCTAAACCTCCCCCACTGCAACTTGAGACCATTACTCCTTGTCCTGTCCTCTTCTACCACTGAGAATAGTCTAGAACCATTCTCTCTGGAACCACCTCTCAGGTAGTTGAAAGCAGCTATCAAATCCCCCCTCATTCTTCTCTTCTGCAGACTAAACAATCCCAGTTCCCTCAGCCTCTCCTCATAAGTCATGTGTTCCAGACCCCTAATCATTTTTGTTGCCCTTCGCTGGACTCTCTCCAATTTATCCACATCCTTCTTGAAGTGTGGGGCCCAAAACTGGACACAGTACTCCAGATGAGGCCTCACCAATGTCGAATAGAGAGGAACGATCACGTCCCTCGATCTGCTCGCTATGCCCCTACTTATACATCCCAAAATGCCATTGGCCTTCTTGGCAACAAGGGCACACTGCTGACTCATATCCAGCTTCTCGTCCACTGTCACCCCTAGGTCCTTTTCCGCAGAACTGCTGCCTAGCCATTCGGTCCCTAGTCTGTAGCTGTGCATTGGGTTCTTCCGTCCTAAGTGCAGGATCCTGCACTTATCCTTATTGAACCTCATCAGATTTCTTTTGGCCCAATCCTCCAATTTGTCTAGGTCCCTCTGTATCCTATCCCTGCCCTCCAGCGTATCTACCACTCCTCCCAGTTTAGTATCATCCGCAAATTTGCTGAGAGTGCAATCCACGCCATCCTCCAGATCATTTATGAAGATATTGAACAAAACCGGCCCCAGGACCGACCCCTGGGGCACTCCACTTGACACCGGCTGCCAACTAGACATGGAGCCATTGATCACTACCCGTTGAGCCCAACAATCTAGCCAACTTTCTACCCACCTTATAGTGCAAGACAGACAGACAGACTGGTCTTTAAATACTTTTTAATGAGACTGTTACGAAAATATAGCAACATGCTCCCTAAAGCTTTGTAAAACTGCCTAGCAGAATGATTCAGGAAAAGTTAGGAGGGAGAAAAAGGCTTTTTAAGTGTTGTTAAAACACAAATTTTTCTAAGCCTATTGACCTTGCTGTTAGCAACCAGTCCCCCTGAAGTGGTGCTGGAAATTATTTAATTGCTAGTGTAGACAGGGCAAAAATCCTGCTCATCCTCCATTCCAGGTAGCATGCTTAAGTCCAGCAGTTAAACAGTTCTCAGCCCCAGTTCCAGGGGACGTGTTGCTGACTGTAGTTATCAGCAACAGATCAGCTGCCTAGTGCAGTCAGGATCTTAGAGAACAGTCCTCTCCCATGATATAGCAGGCCTCCGTTTTCTTTGTACCACCTGGGTTCCCAGCTGGTTCACACGTCAACTCATTCTTGCTGCCAACACATTTATCTGAAATTAAAATTAAACCCTCCACTTGGTTTCAAAGTTTCCATACTCTTTTGTTCTTAGTTTCTGGGACAATGATTTATACGTTGCCATTTCCAGACCCTGGTGGAACGCCCATTTCACCTAGCATTACTCCAGTCTTTCCAATTAACACCATGCTTTCCATTTCTCCATGTCCAGCTCACTTAATTGGGTCCACCTGTGTAGTTCTCACTGCAGGATCCAACTGAACCTCCGAGCAAAACATCCTCAGGACAGTGACCTTTGTCACAATTTTGGCCTTTGGAGTACAATGTAAAGTTATGGCATTCATAAACAATAACCATTCTCTATATTTCTAACAGTTTGGGTTTCTAGGTCCCCAAGAAGGTAATCTCTACCTTGAACATTTCTCTCTTATTCTGTAGCTGTCTTGTCTTTACCCTGCCCACGCGATTCAGACAAGACATAACTCAAATGGGATAGAAGGAAATGAGATTCACCCTCTGGAAATAACCTGAGTTTTTATTTAATCTAGATAAATACGTGAGAAGGTATTATGGACTAGTAGTCTGGCCACAGGACTCCTTAATTCTAATCTTGGCTCTAACAGTGGTTCCCTCTGGGGACTTGATTCTCTGCCTCAGTTTCCCCATTCATTAAATGGCATAGTAATTTTTCACCTCTTACCGGACTGCTCAGATGATTAACTAGCTAATGATTATAGGACATATGGGAAAACTCATCATTGCTAAAATAAGGATTAGAGGTTGGCAAAATAAAAAATTCCTTTGAAACTTTCACAGGGGTGGCGGAAGGTTAAAAATTCAGAATTGGTGATACTGAAGCTTTTCACAAATTCATGTTGAATTTGCTACATTGTTTCAGTAAAAAAACCAAAACGATCAAAATTGAAATGTTTTGACATTTTTCCAAAAAAGAGTTTTGTTTAGAAATTTCATTTCATTTTTTAAAGTGAAAAAATGCTCAAAAGCAAAATTAAATATTTAATTTGGCTCAGACACTGCACTTTGTTCAATCCAACATTATTAATTATTATTATTATTACTTTTTGGAATTGCTGGTGAACAGAAAAATCCATTATTCACACAGCTCCTTAAGGGCAGGGCAGTCTATAAACCCACTGATCTGGTAGTGCCTGAAGATGTAATCCTAAACACACAGCATATGAATCCATTAGCAAGCGTCTAGAAACAACAAACAGCGTTGTGCAATGCACTTAAATCAGGACTGCAATCAAATAAAAAAACGTGAGATCATGCAGCTCATGCTAAATTTGGTCATGTCATTAACTTCTGTACAGTCTGTTTAGCTTTTTGATTTTTTTAAACTGGAAAATAAAAGTCAAAGTCTATCTCAGTCTGATGTACCTGAAATCGAGATGTAAGAAGCTGTTATCTCAGGAAATGATCACTGAAAAGCAACAGATTTTCTAGAAGACCTTACTTCCTTTCATTCAAAGAGAAATCTATATTTTAAGGAGACTTAAGTTTTAATCAAAGCTCTTCTTTATGTTTGTCAAAGGCAGGAAAAGTGAACTTGAACAAAGCAATTGCTTGTCGGCTGTTGATTCTTGATGAGTAATACTATTTGAATATTATTACGGCTGATTAAATTTGCATTGCTAATAGGGACCATGCCATATGCCTCACACACCTGTAGGGTGCAGCTCCTAGTTTTGAAAGGTTATTAGCTTCTCTGTTCTGGCAAGAAAGAATGTATGAGAAGCCCGCTGGCAAATGGTGATGTACAGGAATGCATTAGGTTTTGTGCTGCCTCTCTCATTTCCAATCTTGCAAAGTGGGTGCGCTCTGCTTGTTTAGCCATAGAAGACCTGGAACACACAAACTGCTTGCCAAGATAATTGTAGCGTCAGGGGAAAGAGGAAACCTCGTCTTGGTGCAGGACAATACATCTTAACACACGGCTCTGGCATTGCAGTTGTTGCTAAAGCGGCCCAAAGCCTCATGGGGGTGGGGGAAAAGACAGATAATTATGTCTCAGTCTCCACTTTAAAAAAAAAATCTAATGGCTTGTTCTCTAAATGGCTTCTTCTGAATTCTGAATGGTGTGGGGCGGGGGCGGGGAGAACTTGATAATGGGAAAAATAAAACCCTGATTTAAGAGTTTTGTCATCACTGAAATGACCTGCTTCTCCTTTAGGTTACATTCCAAAAATGAAACTGATTCCTCCCCCCCACATATGATAGTGTGCAGGGATTTTATCCTGATTAAAATCATTTAAACATTAATGGCACAAAGACAAGTCCCTCCTGATTCTAAAGAGTAAAACAACTACATGTCTCCTCTGGTATTTAAATCTACTTACCTGTAATTAATGATACACTTCTTACACACTGGCTTTCCTTCAGGGAATTTTAAACAATAGTAACGGGACTGTTGCCCCCTTACTAACATTCAGTAGGGGTGTTTTAGTTGCTAGCTCCCAGTACTAAAAGGGAGGTCAATGGGAAATCAGGACCCTAAGACTGGTTTCAGAGTAACAGCCATGTTAGTCTGTATTCGCAAAAAGAAAAGGAGTACTTGTGGCACCTTAGAGACTAACCAATTTATTTGAGCATGAGCTTTCGTGAGCTACAGCTCACTTCATCGGATGCATACCGTGGAAACTGCAGAAGACATTATATACACACAGGTTTCAGAGGAACAGCCGTGTTAGTCTGTATTCGCAAAAAGAAAAGGAGTACTTGTGGCACCTTAGAGACTAACCAATTTATTTGAGCATGAGCTTTCGTGAGCCACAGCTCACTTCATCAGATGTGAAGTGAGCTGTGGCTCACGAAAGCTCATGCTCAAATAAATTGGTTAGTCTCTAAGGTGCCACAAGTACTCCTTTTCTATATACACACAGAGACCATGAAACAATACCTCCTCCCGCCCCACTGTCCTGCTGGTAATAGCTTATCTAAAGTGATCATCAAGTTGGGCCATTTCCAGCACAAATCCAGGTTTTCTCACCCTCCGCCCCCTCCCCACATAAACTCACTCTCCTGCTGGTAATAGCCCAACCAAAGTGACCACTCTCTTCACAATGTGTATAATAATCAAGGTGGGCCATTTCCTGCACAAATCCAGGTTCTCTCACTCCCTCACCCCCCTCCAAAAACCACACACACAAACTCACTCTCCTGCTGGTAATAGCTTATCCAAAGTGACCACTCTCCCTACAATGTGCATGATAATCAAGGTGGGCCATTTCCAGCACAAATCCAGGTTTTCTCACCGCCCCACCCCCATACACACACAAACTCACTCTCCTGCTGGTAATAGCTTATCTAAAGTGATCATCAAGTTGGGCCATTTCCAGCACAAATCCAGGTTTTCTCACCCTCTGCCCCCCAACTCACTCTCAATCTCTCTGGTCACGCAATCACAGACATGAAGGTCGCTATCTTACAACAAAAAAACTTCAAATCCTGACTCTAGTGAGAAACTGCTGAATTGGAATTCATTTGCAAATTGGATACTATTAATTTAGGCTTAAATAGAGACTGGGAGTGGCTAAGTCATTATGCAAGGTAGCCTATTTCCCCTTGTTTTTTCCTACCCCCCCCCCCCCCCGACGTTCTGGTTAAACTTGGATTTAAACTTGGAGAGTGGTCAGTTTGGATGAGCTATTGCCAGCAGGGGAGTGAGTTTGTGTGTGTTCCCCGGGGAAGGGTGAGAAAGCCTGGATTTGTGCTGGAAATGGCCCACCTTGATTATCATGCACATTGTAGGGAGAGTGGTCACTTTGGATAAGCTATTACCAGCAGGAGAGTGAGTTTGTGTGTGTGGTTTTTGGAGGGGGGTGAGGGAGTGAGAGAACCTGGATTTGTGCAGGAAATGGCCCACCTTGATTATCATGCACATTGTGAAGAGAGTGGTCACTTTGGATGGGCTATTACCAGCAGGAAAGTGAGTTTGGGGGGGGCAGAGGGTGAGAAAACCTGGATTTGTGCTGGAAATGGCCCAACTTGATGATCACTTTAGATAAGCTATTACCAGCAGGACAGTGGGGCGGGAGGAGGTATTGTTTCATATTCTCTGTGTATATATAAAGTCTGCTGCAGTTTCCACGGTATGCATCCGATGAAGTGAGCTGTAGCTCACAAAAGCTCATGCTCAAATAAATTGGTTAGTCTCTAAGGTGCCACAAGTACTCCTTTTCTTTTTGACCCTAAGACTGACAGTCCCCAGGAACAATGGGGAGAGGCCAATGCTCCAGGTCAGCCTGAATGACAGGGTGAGCAGGCTAATCAGAGAGTCTGGAGGCCAGGGAGGTCCTGTCCTCTGTGTGAGCTGGAATTGGCTGGGTCAGACAGAGTGGGGCTGAGCTAAGGAGAAAGCAGGGGCCCAAACTGAGCTGGGGAGCAGAGCTGTGCCAGATCTGGAGAGAGCAGACCCAGTCTTGGGAGCAGAGCTGCAGCCCCAAAGCCAGAGGCACAGCCCAGAGAGAGCAGACTTGTCCTGGGAGCAGAGCTGCAGCAACCAGAGCCAGAGGGGCTAGAGAAGCAGCCCTGGGAGCTGGAGGCAGAGTGGAGCTGGAGCTAAGACAGAATGGAGCAGAAGCTGGAGCTGGGGCTGGAGCAGCCCGGGGTCGGGTGTCGTGAGCAGGTGGGGAGATTGAGGGGGGACCCTGGGCAGGGGGCCCAGCACAGGGAGATGCCTCAGCTAGGAGGCTCTGCAGGCCAGACTCGGAGGGGGACTGGTAACTCCAATAAGTGCGGGGGCAACGCTGGGTAGAAGGGCCCTGCCACTGAGAGCGTGTGGCCACCACCAGAGCAAGTGTCCAACCCACAGCATCCCTGCAGCACAGCCAGGGCCTGAGCAGGAGGCCTGGGACTTACAAGGAGCAGACTGTGAACTGCCCTGACGTTCCAGAGACGCTGTGTGATGTTCCCTGCCACAGAGCAGGGTGATGTGTTTCCTTTAACCTTTCCCATTTTTCCTTATTCTTTTTCAAATTAAAGTGTTAATTAAATAACTTGCATTTGCTTTAACATGTATGTAATGATCAGTGGGTCAGAGAAGTGCCCAGTGCAGAGAGAGTACCCCGGAGTGGGGACACCCTAGCCCCTGCCCTAGGTGACCACAGCAGGGTTGGGGGTCGAGCCCCCCAGGAATCCTGGGCCCAGCCTTGTTGGGGTTACGAGGACTCTGCCAGACAGGAGAGTGGAAGGGGAGACCTCAAAGGCAGGGAGGCCTCTGGGTAAAGAAAGTGGGAGCGAGAACTCAGATCCTTTCGCTAGCCCACTTCACTGGGGTAGTGCAAAAGCCAGGAAAGTTCCCCACAATAGCGGGACTATTCCCCCACTTACACAATGCCAACTGTGGGCTTTCCCAACCTGTTCTAAAACAAAGCTCACAATCTGGGCACACTTCAAAACTCACCCTCTTTCTGGGATGTGGCTTTATTAACAGAGGACCAAACAGTATGTTAAGAAAATTCAGCTCAAGCCTTCTCCAGACTTGCATCTCATCTCTTTCAAATTCCACTCCCACCTCTCTGATATCCAAAGAAGTTAATGAGCCACATGCTGTAGGTTAACCCATTAACACTTTCCTTGGAAGGGTCAATACCTGAAAACAGAGTGGTGGGGTTTCAGGCAAACCCTGCCAGTCTATTACTATATGTGAGACACATTTGCGGCTGTGGAGGATCGTTGGCTGGCAATTGTAAACATTTCAACCAGGAGAGTCCATAAAGGCTAACTTGATGGGCCGTGAAAAGAAACCTAGACCAACCAAAGTTGTAAATACTGCCACTACCAAGAACTAATCAAACACTATGGAAACAGAATATGTGAATAGTCGTTCAACTTCCAAAGCCTTATCTGTTTCAAAATGTCATAGAGCCTATGCTAAGGGGAGTTAGGCACCAAAATACCTTTGAGGATCTGGGCCTAAACCCACATACTCAGAGCACTCATGGTAAAATTAGCCATGTGTAGATATTAAAGTATTTGTTACCTGCTTTTACTAGCTTCCAAGTAACTTCACTCTTAAGCAGGGGGCATCTTCCCACAGAAGGATAATAAATAGCCAGCACATCTACAGGATGTAAAAGTGTAACGTACAACTGGTGCCTAAGGCTCATTACTGTGGGAGACCCAGAGTCAGAAGGGAGTCTATGGTTGTGAAAACATAGCTAACTAATAGAACAAAAAAGAATGACCTTTTGAGGTTTACGAGCAAAAGCGACCACTTTCTATGAAACATCTAGGCACCTTAAACATAGCGATGGGCAGGGTCATAAACCACAAGAACATTGTTTCTTCGTATAGGTTTTCTTTACCCTTCCCTGGCATTTGTTCCTTCCTAGACAAGAAGCTAGTAACACCGGGACATGAAAACTGCCAAGTAATCGAGAGATTCCAGTGGATAACGAACACCCTTGGGTAGAGCAGCATGTTACTAATATAAACCAATCAGACCTATATTAAAACAAACTAGGGAGTAATGAAACACATGCAAGGATTTCGCAAAAAGAAAAGGAGTACTTGTGGCACCTTAGAGACTAACCAATTTATTTGAGCATGAGCTTTCGTGAGCTACAGCTCACTTCAGCTGTAGCTCACGAAAGCTCATGCTCAAATAAATTGGTTAGTCTCTAAGGTGCCACAAGTACTCCTTTTCTTTTTGCGAATACAGACTAACACGGCTGTTCCTCTGAAACATGCAAGGATTTAAAAATTAATTTCTCACAAAATACTAGAGATGCCTCACTGGTTTGGTGTTGACGTTGCCACGTACTGAGACACCTCATTAGAGAATGTTCCTCGTAATAAGTATGCAGTGTAGCTATAGCTATGTCAGTCCCGGGATATTAGAGAGACAAGGTAGGTGAGGTAATATCTTCTATTGGACCAACTTCTGTTGGTGTAGGCATAGCCTAATACAAATGAAACACTTTCTTGTCACTGTAGGCAAGTAGGCAGGTCAATAGAAGAATTCTTCCATTGACTTAGTGTTGTCTATATCAGTGGTTAAGTTGGATTAACTAAGTCTCTCGGGCTGAAGACTTTTCACGCTCCTCTAAGAGACATAGCTATGCCGATGTAACTTTTCAGCATAGACCGGCCCTTAAAAAACGTTCCTCCTTCTCCCCAAAAAACAACCATGAGACACTGCTAGGTTGGGATATGTTTGGGTTATTTATTTTTCTGCGGATGACATGTTTTGAATAAAAAGAACATCCAAAGATTTCACAATTCAGGGATGAAGGGAGGAGGTAGCTGAAAAGATTTAAGGGAGATTTAGCTGTGTGTTTCTGATCAATATATGACAGGAGTCTACTGGCTTAAACCCATCTTAAAATTTGCAGAAGCAGAGCCTGGTCCACCACTTCCCAGAAGTCAACATCTAGACTCCTCATTGACTGCAACAAGCATAGGGTTGAACCTTGAAAATATTATGTTGCAGTCTGTCTCTGCTACTTACATTGAGAGGTACCATGGGGCTGGATCCTGCACCAATTAAGGGAGGGATTTACAAAATGCTTATGTGAGTTGGATCAATTGGACTTGTGTTCCTAAGTTGCCTAGACACTTTTGAAAAATCCCCCATAAATGAATGGGAAGACTGCAGTTGACTTAAGTGGGTGCAGGACTAAATGCAAGTACTACTCACTATGAGTAACAGTGATAAGAATCAGGCTCTTTGTTTTCAGAGTCGCTAAAAATATGATTCCACCTCTCTAACTCCTGATGAGCAGTTGCAATTTACTCGCTGATTAGTCCCATTGATTTTAGTGGGATTCCATGTACTTCTCTGGTAGACTAATGGTGGCAGAACAGGGCCTTCATACTTTTGCACAGCCCTGACCTTCATGCTGCAAAAGCCATCTAGCACTTTACGTTCATGTAAACATCCTTGTTTCCTTCTCCCCCAGCTCCTGCAGTGTGTAACTGATGCAGATTCCCATTCACAAGACAAAAATGAATAAGAAAGGGTTTCTCACTCTAGCAATTAACACACCATCTGAATCAATGTAGGCTTACACAGTGCTCATTGCATATGGTGCCCCACAGCCATGAACAGTAGCAGGATGAAGGCACAGGAAGCAAATACCAACCTAAAGAGATTGTTACATTTATGTGTCATTAAAAGGAGTACTTGTGGCACCTTAGAGACTAACAAATTTATTAGAGCATAAGCTTTCATGGGCTACTGTTCTTTTTGCGGATACAGACTAACACGGCTGCTACTCTGAAACCTGTCATTATGTGTCATTGTCACTGTTCAGCTGACACTTCCTGTGGGTCTGGTGGCAGACTGAGGGATTTATAAATTCTCTTTCAATATAATGGACACGATAGGCTATGAGACAGTATTACCGGTACGGACGAAAGACCAATCTCTGCCTGGATTTATGGGATGCAGAATGTAGGGGGGATGGGAGAAAGTAAACAGCTTTTCTTCCCCCTTGCACAGCCCATTAGCCCCCTGCAAAATTCAAGTCCCTGAGGAGGGCCAAAGGAGGCAGGGAGGGAGAGGGTAGAGCCATGGCCATTCCACTATGTGCTGCCCGGCAGAGCTGGCTGGGTATGCAGGATGGTGTGGGGGGTGTGAGACTGTGCGGCACCCCGTACAGGGGTATAGCAGCATACACCCTCCCCATGTGCACCAGGCCTTCTACCACAATGCTTCCCGGTGATCCCCTTCTGTGGCAGTATGAGGCCAAAATGCCATCCTAACATTGCCTTACCCTGGTGAATCCCCCAATGGAGGCCAACTCACTGCCTTAGGGGGCTTAATTGCTGGACCCCCCCATGTGAGAAAGAGGGTGAAATTTACAATTCTCTGCACTGTCCAGTGAAATTCAGGTTGCTCTTGCTGTGCCTTCTGTCATGGTTGCCCTTGTATCTAGCTTTGCCATAAGGCTAAGAGAAGCTAATGAAACCTACTTAAAATCTTAATGACACCCTCATCTCTTTCCCCAACCTTAGGAAACTGTAATGTCAGCCCTTCTCATCCCTACTGTACAGTAAGCTCAAGGGCATGTATCGTTTCATCATGTAAATCCTTGCCCCCTCCATGCTAAATTAGGAAGGCCCTTGAATGTTCTGTTTAAATTTAATTTATAAACAAGAAACGCAAAGTTTCTTAAAAGAGCACATCAGTAAATTAGCATAAATTTTTGCAGCCTTGTCAAGGATTAGCAGTTTTAATCAATTTCAAGCGTGAATTAGGAATTAGAAAGTAGAGCTGATATATTAATAACAAATAGTTCTATATGTGCCCTTAATTTGCTTGAATTTAAGGGGGCGGTAGGAATGTTCATGCACACTGTAGAATGTGCTGAGTAGGTAAAACAAAAATGAGCTTACTGGTATTATAAACTTAATAGGACATTTGGGATAAAGCCCTGTTTTCCTCCTGGTTTCCACATCAGTCTTTCAGTGCACCCTGATTGTGCTCTCATTAACTTGGGTGTACAACACAAGTAATTCCACTTACGTCTCTGGAGTAACACAGGTGTAAAGCTGTGCCGGTGAGCACAGAAATCAGGCCTTCGGGTTGCTGTAGCATGTGCAGTCTGGTGACAATGTGCAGATATGCAGTTCAACTTTTAACTTTAAAACAGTCCTAGTGATTACTGTGAGCCTCCTTTATATTCCCATCAATTAATTTCACATGATAATGTGGGCACCTGACCCTCAAGAACGAGGACTCATCTGATATAATGAAACATAGGCACTGACTCTGTGGGTGCTCCAGGGCTGGATCACTCACGGGCAAAGAAAACAGTGGGTGCCACCAGCCGCTCACTGATCAGCTGTTCGGTAGGTCCTGGGAGAAGAGGTGGCGTGGGGGCAGGAATAGGCGGAGCGAGGACGGGGCATGCTCGGGGATGGAGGCGGAGCGAGGGCAGGAAGGGAAGAGGTAGAGCGAGTGTGGGGCCTTAGGGGAAGCGGTAGCACGGGGGCATGGCCTCAGGGTGGAGTGGGGGTGAAGCACCCACCCGGAAAGAATAAAGTCGGTGTCTGGGTAATGAAAGGTTTTAACCTAGGAGGAGACCAAGCACGTTTCTCAAGTGGAGGCTGGATTTCAGTCCTTGCTTTATTCCTGTAGTAAAATAGGGACCTCAGTTCTCCTCCTTTAAGACCAGAAGTCTCTTTTTTCACTACAAAGTGGAAGAACAAGAAGTAGTTTACAAGCGCGCACCACAACCTTTGGAGGAAAGGTTACATTGAAACCGCTGATCATGACAATTAGTATATTATATATAAACTTGTTATCTAGGGGTTTGCATAAACAAACACAATATTGTCAATATTGAAAAGAGAACCACCAAACCAAAAATCCCTCTTGACACAGCAATCCATATGTATGATACTGGCCTACAGAGATTACCCAATGAATTTCAAAGCAGAAAAATTCCCACGTGTAAATCCACTGAGACAGAGGTGGGATGATCCAGTAGCTAGGGTCAAGGCTAAGACTTGAAAGTCCTGGCTTCAAGGCTCTGCTCTGCCATCACCTTCCTGTGTGACCTTGGACAAGTCACTTAGGCCTTGATCCTCAAAGGAATTGAGGCTCTGACCTTCCATTTCCATTGAAATCAATGGATGTTAGGAGCCTAAATACCTTTGAGGACCTTGCTCTCTGGGCATCAGTTCCCCACTGGTAAAATGGAGATACGAGTACTTCCCTAGCTCACAGGGGGTGCTATGAGGATAAATTAAAGATTGTAATATGCTCAGATATTATGGAAAAGTGGGCCAGAGAAGTACCTTAGATAGATAAAGACCTGATTCCACTTTGTCAGAAATAAAGGGCAGTGTCCATTAAAATTGTGGGAAGTAAGCAGGCTTTGGAGGTCAGTGTCATCTTCAACCTCAGCAATTTGATCATCACGATTATATATAATAGATTGTTACAGAGGAGGAATTTTCAAACTTTCTCCACTCAGGAACTCTGCACCAGCCCTGGTTTCTCCTTATGATCGAACAATCTGGCAATCCTTTGCAGACTTCACAGTACAAATCATTTTTTGCATTGAAGTTAGTAAGTAAATGCTTCCTTCCCTTCTAAATTAACATGCCATTTTGCTGGAAAGGTAATTGATACTTTGGCACCTTCAAAATGTAAATGCATGTCTGAGTCTAGCGCTGAATAACCCTTATGTGAACTAGGAACTATCATACACATATGCGAACAATTAAGATGCACAGTTAAGAGATACTTCTTGTGACAAACATGTCAATTTCCTACAATATCCTGGCTTAATGAATTATGTTGAAGGATTTTTGTATCACTGTATTAAAAACCTTACAGACTAACCAATTTATTTGAGCATAAAGCTTATGCGCAAATAAATTGGTTAGTCTCTAAGGTGCCACAAGTACTCCTTTTCTTTTTGTGAATACAGACTAACACGGCTGCTACTCTGAAACCTGTATTAAAAACGCAAATGCAAATCTTATTCATTATAGTGGGATTGTATATAATGTTGTCCAGGGGGCAGATGTGACTAAAGTAACCACTGGGAAGTGTTAAGAACTTCAAAGAACTATTTGAAACCATGAGCCAGACAAGAATGAACTTTAAAGTTAAGTGAGTTTCCCAAGAAATCTCTAGAGGAAGGTGTATACAAATGTACCCTCTTCTGGTTACGTAAGAACTCAGCCTTTTGAAGCTTCTCCCTGCGGAGGAAACCTGATCACCTATTAAATGAGGTCAAGATCAGAGACTCAAACTGTATTAAGGAGTGACTCACAGAGGCTCTCGTTCTGATCAAAAGGTGTTATGAATTTGTAACTACATAAAATCCCCTGTGTGGGGTTTGAAGGACTGACCACCTGCCAGAGTCCTTGTTGGAGTTGGGGGGGATCTCTGGTAAGCTTATTAGCATGTGTGTAGTTTATTGTTTTTAATGTTTTCACCATAAGAACAAATGTGCTTGCATAGAAAGGGCGGTGTGGTAACTTACCTGTGGGTAATTATGCTGTCTGTAGCCTCCGAGGAGAAGGCAAAGCAGACCGGCTGAGACAGTATGACTTGCTGGGGAATTCACAGTGTAGGCAGGGAATGGCGCAGCCTGGAAATAACAGTCAGGAGGGAGAGAGATGCGTGTCTCCGCCCAAGAGAGGTGATGGCTGAGAAGCCAGGATCCTAAAAGTGAGTGCCCTGCGGCACCACAGATGGGGAATAGAGGTACAGTTGCCCTGAACTGTGACACTTCTAATTTATGCTCTGCTTCTCATTTGTCCCTATGGACAGTAGAAAGCAAAGAATAGCCACAGTGCAGTGCACTCTGACCCATCCACTCCCTATCTCTCCCAGCCTCCATCCCACCCTGAGCATGCCCACTCTGCTAGCCTTACTCCCAGATTACAGCAAAGAGCCTTTATGCTGGTTTCACACCAGTTGGGAGACACCCTGCATGTGGTACTGTCAAGGGGCTATTTCTGTCCACTTTAAGGTCCCTTTATGCTGCCAGAGTGGCATTAAGTGTAAATAAGACACGTCATCACTTTCATATCTAAAATTGCCTGACTGGAATTAAATTTGTATACATATTGCTTTGAACTTTTTTTGGTGGGGGGGCGGGGCAAAGCCTAGATTCATTTTTTAGCTTCACTCCCTGTTTGCAATGTACTCAGTCATGCAATGCTACACACATGGATTAGCAATAGTGACCTATTTCGGGATATACACCACACTGTATTCCTGGCATGTCCTCTTAAACATGCACACAAGCCTGGCACAAGCTTTTTGAACAACTGCCACTGTTGGTTTCTATAGACAGGATGTACCGTTTAAATGTATTGTATGGGCTGGATTGCGACTCAGACTACACTCCTCTGCAAGGGAGCAACAATTCTCCCCATCACTGTGGTCTACTCAGACCTGTGGAGCATGTGCCGTGGAGACAGCAGGGATACCCCCCCCCCCGCCAAAGTGGGTGGGAAGAGAGTAGAGAGGGAGGGTCAAAGAATGGGTCGAGTTTTGGCTCCAAGAAGGTCCCTTTCTTTGGCC
This sequence comes from Caretta caretta, assembly GCF_965140235.1. NCBI lineage: Eukaryota > Metazoa > Chordata > Testudines > Cheloniidae > Caretta > Caretta caretta. The sequence goes on from NC_134214.1 coordinate 91,726,594, forward strand.
TGGGTAACTGAGCCAGCCCAGGTAATAACTTAGCGCTGGAATAGAACCAACAGTTAATGATCACAGCAGCAAGGATGGAATCCTGACTCCGAGGTCTTTCTCCAGGCTACTCCTGGGGTGGTCCACTTTATCCACCAGCCCTTGCCCACAATTGTGACTCAAGACACACTCTGCCCCAACATCCATGTTGTCACACCAGGTGTCACACTGTGATTGTTGTCACACCGGGTGTCATTCTTCACTGTGAAAAAAGAAAATAAAGACACATTTGTGTTGTTGGTTCCTCTACCCTCAGAATAGAATTCTAAAGAACAGATACACTTAAGACTTTTAAGCTGATCTTTAATGTTTTAGGGAGAAAAATAACATGGCTTGTAGTCCTGGAGATCACCCACAAAGAATGCTTCTCCCTAATGAGGCATCACTGATTTAATGAGGTTGAATAGGCTGGCACTTTTCATGCTTTTCTATCAGCACAAAATGTTCACTCTTTGATAAACTACCTTGATCATTTAATCTACTAATTATTTTTAACTCTCAAGATGTTCTATGGACTGTCTAAAAGCAGACCTTGTGACGTAGCATGGTGGTATCCATTAGAGTTCTCTAAACATCTGCCAGCCAACTATCCAAAGTTTGTCCACAGCTGTAATAATAAAGTATGATCAATATGGATTAAGTTTCTGTTTAAGCTTCCCTCCTCCTCCTCCAAGATTATTGTAGATGAAATTTAGATAAGTCAGCCACAGAGGACTCGACAAGAGCAGAACATCAAGGCTGTAAATCAGAATGTCTTGACATCATGACCTCCTGTCCTATGTCCATTTTCCGCTCTTATTACATTCATCATCGCAAAGAAGGTACAGGCAGCAGCAGCAAGTTTAGCAAACTGAGAAAGGATATAAAGGAAAATTTAACTGGAATGTAAAAATATTTGAGAAAGAAGGTTCTATCTTTAGCCATAAGTAAGGAGTATGGCTCTCTACAGCTGGGAACTCACACCCTTGGTTTTTATCCTGGCTTTGAAAGGAGAGTGGAGGTCGTTACTTGCTCTTGCAAACCTGAATTTGTCTCCCCAGTATCTGTTTTGGTTTGCATGCCAAATGGACTGCGGGAGTGGTACAGAGGACAGCTTTCTTACTTACCAGATCAGTAGTCGTGGGTCACCAGTGTGGTTAGATGTTCGGCTGCATGTGTGTATTCTCCCTGTGTGCTGCCCCAGCTCTGTGCAGACAGCCGGCACAGCAGACCTTGAGTGAACCGCCTAATGACCACAAGATCTGTTAAGGTATGAAGGCACTAGCCAGGTTTATTGTTGACAAAGCACAGTAATAGCCCCTGGCACACTCTACGAGGATACTAAGACATGTATGCCTGTGACAATGGACACAGTTCAGTGAATGGCAGGACTTTCCATTCCCCTATCAGCTGACCAAGACACACTCTCAGAGATACCTCTTTATACCCTGATACAAACAAGTTACATACTGCCCCTCTGACATAGTTGGTTACTGCCCTCCGACAAGGCTCGTTATTTTTACCCATCTCCTTGTACATGTTGGTTCGATTAGAACATTTCTATTCATCGCACTGTCATCCTGACCTTATCTTTTATGAGGGGTTAGTGTGTTCCTGTTCTCCTTAGGGAATGTTTTTGTACCATCCTTGCTATCGGGATGTTCTGGTACCATTCTTCTGGAATGTGTTTGCGTGAGTGCTCTGTGCCCTGAGCACTGCTTCGGAATGCACGTGTGTCCGCAACCTCAGCCCTGTGCTTGCCCGATGCTGTGAACTTGCACGCAGGCAGAGCCTGTCATTTGCTCACAGCCTGACTTGTGCTAACTTTGCTTTAGATCAGCAAAGCTTGCCCACGACTTTCGCTCAGGCCTCCTACCAGGCCTCTGATAGAAGGGCTGATGTCTCAGGCTCTCTGCCTACTATACGTACCTATACTGCACCTTCCACCAAGGATCTTCTTTTAAATTGAGCCACTGAATCTGAAACACTACCTCATAGCCCTAATTGAGAACGGGGCACCACGAACCTATCTTAAGCTTTGCGCTGGTATTTTTGTACCCTGTTCTTGACATATATATTGCTCATATAGCTCAGGGCTCAGCTTTATGCTGGAAGTGGGGCATGGCAAACGCTAGGGCAATGGTTGCAAATTCCTGACATCTGAGGCATTCCAAAAGTCATAGAGTTGCTCTTCAGAAGTATTTCAGGAAGCTCAGGGTTAAGTCACCAGTGGCAAGGACGATTTAGCAGTGTTCAGACAGTGGGGTGAATTCCAGCACAGCAATGCAACCACCCCCATCTCCCTTTCAGTTTGGTGGCAGAATTTTAACAAGGGGCTCCCCGGTGAGTTGCTTTTCAGCAATAGTGCAGGAGGCGTGAGCTCCGTGGGGCTTACTAGAGCCAGGAGAGTGCATCGTTGCCAGGGGAGAACAATGGAGGGATGCTCACTGATGCTCTTTAAAAGAAACAGCTGGAGCCTCTGCCCAGGCTGTGCTGTGCACTACACCCTTTGGAGAGCAGAGGTCCTAGCCAAAAGACCTTGCGTCCCTGCAGTTGTGGTGTACCAATGGGAATGGTATCTGGGTCTGGCTTTTAGCACAGAGAGCTGCCTCAAGCCCATCACGTGTTACTTGCCATAGCCAAGTTTAGCAACCGCTCTTGCTGCATGTTAAGCCTTTAACAGGAATGGTTTCAACAATTAAAATCAGCCAGATTGCTGCCTACTGTACCCTTTGTCCTCGCTCTGCCAGTACTGTTCAGACGCTCTTTGGAAGATGGGCACTCAAAGCAGTTAAACTCCTTTCCTGGGACAAATGGGACAGCTCATTAGTCCCATTCATCGTGAACAGGCTTCGGAAAGACAACCACTAAAAGGAAAGACAAGAAGTTTTCCCCACCCATAAAGCTATACCATACACTCCTCTCTACCAGTATAGAAACCCTCCCAAAAGTTAGCAAAACTTAAAAAAAATGTTTTTTAAACTAAAGACAAGATTATCTGAAACTGTATTTATGCTGTTTCAAATTAATCTTACTACACCTAGTGATGCTGAGATAAACCACTAATTCTGGGCTGGAATAGAGGGAGACAGTGGAATGCAAACCAGCATATAGGAAGGAAATTCTTTTCTATGTTTAAGAAGAGATTCATTTCTTTCCCTCAGCTTCATTTTGTGTTTTGGAGACGTTGGAGTCATTCGTAACAGAGTGGAAGCATGTCAACCAAAATAAAGGCATCACTTGTGTCATCCCTAACTGAGAAACAGTCATTAAAGCACGTTGAGTAGAAATGGTTATTCCACTTTAGCTATAGTTCCAGGACACGCTTTCAAAAAAGAACTAGGTAAGTTCATGGAGGATAGGTCCATCAATGGCTATTAGCCAGAATGGGCAAGGATAGTGTCTCTAACCTCGGTTTGCCAGAAGCTGGGAATGGGCGATAGGGGATGGCTTACTTGATGATTACCTGTTCTGTTCATTCCCTATGGGGCACCTGACATTGGCTGCTGTCTGAAGACAGGATATTGGGCTAGATGAACCTTTGGTCTGACCCAGTATGGCCGTTCTTATGTTCTTCATTAACTTTATAACAGGCCACATCAGCTTTCAGTTCTTCAGCGTTGTTACTACTGTTCCAAAAAGTAATCATGTTTCGTTGTAGAAGAGGTAGATTGATGGGTATCTATTTTGACGGACATGATGATGCCGCTAACCTCAGGTTTCCAAGGTTATAGTTTGACAGTCATTAAAAAAGTTATTTCTTGCCTGTCAAGTTTTTGATTATCACAGAAAAAAATCTTATTTTATAAAATAAATTGTTTTGAGCTACAACACCACAGTTGTTTTATTAGCAGACCTTTGTAGTAACCTTCTCTTGTGCAGTGGATTGGATCTGGCAAGGACGTGCTGTTTCCATAACATGAGGGAAATTTATGGAATATTTCATAACTCGTAGGGAAAGATTTTTCTTTTCTAATACACTTAGTGCTGAATGACATGTCGGGCACATCCAGGAAAGCTTCTAGAGAGGAGAGTAGCGTGATGCATGCCAGAACATCACATCGGATTGGGTGCAGCCATCAGGCTCACTCCCGAGAAAAGGGTGCTGCATAGCTCTGCCACCCCAGAAAGACACCTGATGTAGAGTCATAGCTGATCCCTTCTGGCCCTTTGGGGGAAATAAGCCGCAACACCCCTTTACAGGAGGGCAGCTTTCAGCATGTTGCTGGGAAAGGACACTCTGCACTTCTCAGGGTTGGGCCCTAGTCTTCTGAGAGAGGTGAAGGAAGGGTCTCAGGACCTGAGCTCCAGGCTGATCAGGAACATCTACACTTGTATTTTTAGTCCCATAGGCGCAAACCCTGCGAGCCTGAGTCAGTCGACCTGGCTCTGAGACTTGCTGTGGTGGGTTGGGTTGGATTTTTGCAGTGTAGACCTATCCAAAGTCACAAAGGCCCAGCAGGCACCTAAAGTCAATAGTAGTTGAGTGTGTAACTCACATGTGTTGAAGATCCCACCCCTAGATGGCCATCTTGGCATGGGTGTAGCAGAGCAACGTTAGAGCAAGTTTATATTTAAAAAACTCCAGGTTTATTTAATCTAGGATTAATACCAGAGATCAATGTGTTTCTTATTCCTCAGCTCTCATTTTTCAGTCGATAGATTTCTATGATCTATATCCAAGTGCAATCCGTGGACCCCCTGTGCGTCCATATTAGTCACTGTTTTTTACCAACTTCTAGAAGACAGGCTTGTAGCAATTGCACCACTTTATCATTATTAGAGAAAAAACATATGGGACTGTATCAGAGCCAGGCAAACTACAGATCAGCAGCTTTGTATTTCTACTTGTAGAGGACAAATACCTCCCTCTTTCAAGCAAGTATACACCTGAACTCATTTCTTTAATAAGCCAATTATAAGCTCGAAAGCTTTTCTCTCTCACCAACAGAAGTTGGTCCCATAAAAGATATTCCCTCACTCACCTTGTTTCTTTAATAAGCAGCATTATATGTATTTTTGAATATAAAGTGGCTTAGGAGTATAGTTAACTCCCATCAAATGACATCATATGATGAGCCTGGGGCAAAAACTGGGGCTTGATCCTGCTTTGAGCAGGGGGTTGGACTAGATGATCTCCTGAGGTCCCTTCCAACCCTGCGATTCTATGACTCTATGAGACAACTATCTATTATACTTATATAAAGCATTAAAGGTTTTACATGTGGAAAATAACCATTCAAAAAGGGTACAACCATAGGGCCCAATCTTTCATTCCTGGCACACCCCAACTGCTCTTTGATTTCAATAAAGTCTTAATCAAGTAAAGATTTCTTGTGGTCTTTTGGGGGTATGCAAGGAGTGCAGGAAAAATAAACCTCCAAAGCTACAACCAAATAAGGTTTATAGGAAAACACAAATGGGAATCCCATCAGTACCTAATGAATGGAGATTTGACCCTTCAAACCTTTGCTCACTGGAAAACCCCTAATGGAGATTAGATTGAGTGAAGTCAATGGGTCAAGTTTGTAAATACACCTGAGTGATTTAGGGCATATACAAAGGGACTTAGGTGCCTAATAGAATTTACAAAAGGATTTCAGTAGGCTAGAAGCCTAACTCCCACTGACTCCAATGGGAATTAGGCCCTAAGCACTTTTGTAAATTCCACTAGGTACCTATCTGCATCTTTAGACCCCAAATACACCTTTGTAAATCTGATCCTTTGCAGCTTATGTCATTTTTGTGCTTTTGAAAATGTTAACCATAATCCTTAACTGGAAAATGCCCTGCTTTTGCCAAATTGCAAATAGGTAGAATAAAAAACAAACATGACCTATACCTTTAATGGTGAGCATGTTTTCATTACAGTGTCTGTAAACGCTTACAATATGGGTTTAAAATGGGAACAAATAGACCTTCAGAGACACTGGTTGTGTGCAGGAATTCTAAAACTATTTTAAATGCATTGCTTATTACAATCTCCCTTCTCTTTATGCTCCATTAAGATACAATTTAGGCACCATTCCTGCAAAGACTTATGCACGTGCTTAACTTCACACACAGTCCCATTGAATTTTATTCACAGTGCATACAATTAAGCATGTGTGAGAGTCTGCAGGATCATGGCCTGAACATGGAGTGGATATTACTTCAGGTGTGCAATTACCAGGATCACCATTATACAGGTCAGCTTCTGCCAATAGTCTCTACACTGAGACCCTGCAATTTTCCTCTGTACTAACAGTAAATAACTTTGGACCCCTACTCCCAGGAGCAGTCCTTCCTCATGCAAGTAATCTTGCTGAACAGAACGACTCATATGAATGGTGACGGCTTGCTGAAGGTGATAGCATCTGTATTATTATTTGATTTATACAGTGCTCAAGTTGTGCTGGTCCCTGCACACCGCTATCTCAGCCCTGAAGAATTTAAAATATGAACAGAGTTGGCACAACAAACATGCACACAATTCAAAGGAGGCAAGTAGGGGAAGGAAGGACAAGAGTTGAAACAATACGACTGTGGGGGGTCTATTAGAAGTGTGCAGGAGGGTTAGTTTCATAGAATATCAGGGTTGGAAGGGACCTCAGGAGGTCATCTAGTCCAACCCCCTGCTCAAAAGCAGGATCCATACCCAATTAAATCATCCCAGCCAGGGCTTTGTCAAGCCTGACCTTAAAAACTTCTAAGGAAGGAGATTCCACCACCTCCCTCACATTACAAATATATGTTCTCATGTATTGTCCTGCAATTACATGAAAGCTACAGAGTTGTGGGTAGAGAAAGGTTCATGTGGGCTTTTTTTACTGTTGTGGCTTCACATGGATTCTCATTCATGACACAGTTTTTGTTAATTTTATACATTTTTACATTTGGAGGCAGGCACTGAGGTTAAAAAATGACAGTTTTTCTGTATGCAAAAGATGCCATTGTAATAATGGCCACTGTACTTTGAATATATGACTGAACTACGAAATTACTTTTGACGGTATTCATTTTCCCTCTTGCGTTGTGGTTTAGTCTTTCTCGGGAAAATGTATTCCACCTGGAGTCATAAAAATTCAGAATGACCCAAGATAAGAACCTCTGCCAAGTATATTTATCCTTAAAGAAAGATAGATGAAATAAAGTAACTGGAAATTAAATGGGATATTCTCGTCTTGGTGCATGAGAATTTATGAGGTGAACTCCCTTTGGAGTGCATAAAAATTGCATGCATTAATTCTTGTGCATCAATAATCTGTTTCTAATTATTTTTTTAAACACTAGATTGATAGGTTGCAAAATAAATTAAATTTTAGGCCCTGGCACGGCAAAGATTTATGTTTATGTTTAACTTTACACACTGGGTAATTCCTTTGAACCCAAGTTAAAACACATACATAAGTCTGAACTGGAAGACAGCCTCAATACTTCTGCAAATACTTAAGAGCACTTGTGATTTTACATGGGTGAGTAATTTATAAGTGAACCTGGGTGACATTTATTTTTATCAATAAATCTTTTTAATGAAAAATGGCTTTTCAACCAAAGCATTTTCATGGAAAATGTTTGTGTTGTTTGAAATTTTGCAGGTTTTCATTTAAAAACAAACAAAAAATGAACATTTTGTACTGAAAACCAAACTTTTTTCATTTTTGAAAGGGTTTTCAGTTTGTTTCTGTTTTCTTGTCAAAAAACCTAAACCTAAGCAGCCTAAAATGTGGGAAACAGGTGAAAAAGTGAATATTTTAAAAAATTTCCCATGAAAAATAATTACCATTTTTGACCAGCTCTACCAGTAAGGGCTAATTTCATGGAACTAATCTGTTTTATGAGGCAGTTAGCATTTATTTTTATTCAGTATTTTGTTACCCAGCACACAGTAACCACAATACTTTGACTCCTTATGTTGGAAAAACAGTGATGTACAAGTATATACTATATTGTATCTCTTAGTATATTTATTGTATATCTATTATTACTCCCCCTATTCTTATCTCCTCCCTTAATTCTTTTTTCGATTAATTAAATTAAACAGAAGTTAACAGGGAAAAGTCAAAGTACAAATAAATATAGGCTGTCACTCTGTGGTCTTCAGTTTTTAAAATCACTCTATTTTACCCACTTTGGAAGGAATGCCCATGTCCACTATGGCCCCTGTATGCTGCTCCACTAGTGTGCTGAGGTAAAAGAACCTTTGCTGGCTTTGGGAGAATTCCTCCAATGCCCCTGTGTAAATCAGTCTATGGATGGCTTGTGCAGAGCACTCCTTACAAACGTTGGCATAGAGGGTTTGCTTGAGGCTATGGAGACTGGGGCAGCTCTAGGTTGTGACTCATGGATGCTGTTGTAACTTACAACCCAAATCTCCTGGTTCCAAGAGGCTAAACTACTAAATGACACTGCTTCCTTTCACAGTGAACGTTCTCTGGTTAGCAAGTGTGTCTTTAAAAAAACAAAACAACAAACTTCAGCTTGCTGGAGAGAATTGAACACTGAGGTAAAAGCCCTGGATGCTCCCCAAATTGTAACATTGCCCAAGATTTTAGCTTCCAGTTCAATGGAGTTTAAAATTAGAAAGTTCCAGAATGTGGCAAGAGTGTTTGGAGAATTTGCGGCCCCAATTCAGCAAAGCACTTAATGTGTTCTTACGGCTGAATCGGGGCTTTAGTTAATAACTTTAAAGATAATGAACCAATTTTCTTCGACTTAGCTCATTTTGAAGACCTCATTTGAACTTAATCAAGCCAAGCTGTCACTGCCTTGTAACTCACTGTATGAAAGGTTATATAACTTTCCAACTAGGATTATATTATATATATTATTAAACGGCAAATAACTTATGAGATAAAGAAAATCTCTTATTTTAAAGGTTTAAGAGCTGAAGGAAAGAACTAAGGTAGAGCTTTCAACCATACCTCTGCATTTTTGAGAGCTTGACTTTTCAACCTCAGCTAAGAGGGCAAATGCAATCCTTAGATGTATATTCAGGAGAATATTAAGTAATAGTGAAGCGTATTACCTCTGTATATGGCATTATGAGACCAATACTGGAATGCTGTGTCTATTTCTGGTATCCACTCTTCAAAAGGCTGTTGAAAAACTGGAAAAGGTTCAGAAAAGAGCTAGAAAAATGATTACACTACTTTATAATGCCTCTAGAAAACATGCCTTATAGTGAGACTAAAAAAATTCAGCCTATTTAGTTTATCCAAAAGACGGTTAACAGGTGACTTGATCATGGTCCACAAGTACCTACACAGTGAAGAGATTTCTGATGATTAAAAAGGCATAAGGAGATCCAATGTTGGAAACTGAAGCTAGATACATTACGACCAGAAATGATGCACAAATTTATAATACTGATGGTAATTAACCATTGGAACCTACCTAAGGATGTGGTGGATTCTCTATATGATATGACATCATGTGGAAGTTCACAGCTTATTGAAAACTTCAGGGATCTTGGAAGGGAGCTGAAGAAGAGGAAAGTCTAAGTTATCTTTTCGCAGAGCCTTCTGGTCCCATGAGCAAGAGAAAGCAGAAAACTCCAGAGGTGAACCTTTGGCTACACAACTGGCATAAAGCTGAAGATTCTGGTTTTGTGAAACACTGGGCTACATTCCAGTGGGGTGGAGGGACTGTACAAATGGGACAGCTTGTGTCTCACAGGTGAGGGGCCATTATTCTTGGCTAGAGACTAGCTTGAGTAACCAGGAGTGCTTTAAACTAAAAACACAAGGGGAAAGAACGAATGGTGCAAATGCAGTACAAACTCAAACTCAGGGTGTCGCGAACAAATTGAACTGAGGTGGCAAAGAATGAAGAGAAGACATTTTCCCGTTGATTATACACAAATGCAAGGAGTCTGGGTAATAAGCAAGGGGAATCAGAAATTGTTATAGAGAAGAAATGTGATGTAACTGGAACTTGGTGGGATGAGTTCCACAATTGGAATGTTAAAATCACTGGTTACAACCTGTTTAGGATAGTGTGGGTAAAACAGTGGGAGTGGCATTCTACATGAAAGCACCATTACCCACTTTATAGTTATTGATCATTTAGAACCACAGAATCTCAAATGCATATGGATCAATGTTCTAACTTTTTATTATCAGGTTTTTTTTCCATTTCATGAAAAATGTTGATAACCATTTGATGATTATTTTGATTTTTTTTCCACACTCCATGCTACCTCCTTTCTCGATCACTGTGGACAACACCATCATCCTGCTGGCCACTCAGGCCCATAACCTGGGCATCATCTTCAACTTGGACCTCTCTCTTGGTCATCACATCCAGGCTAGATCTAAATCTTGGAGGTCCTTTTTCTGTAGACCATCTCTGATATGGCCTTCCCTATCCATCCACACAGCTAAAACTCTCGTCCGGGCTCTCAGCATCTTACATCTTGACTACTGCACTATCCTTCTTTCTGGCCTTGACAGATACCATTTTACCGTACTCATATCCATTCAGAATGCTGCTGCAAAGATCACTTTCCTAGCCCGTCACTTGCATCATTCCACTCCTCTCTTTGCGTCTCCCGCACTGGCACCTCTTACATCAAATATAAGCTTACAGTGAGACTAAAGAAGCTTCACTCTCAAGGCCCTGTCCCCCACCCTGGTCATCTTTCATTCACTATTGTGATGTGGACTCCCACCTCCAATCGGCTCATGACATCAATTTCCATCACCCACTTGATATATTTTCAAACCAGCATCTTTGTGCTTTCTTTCATGCTGCCCCTCATGCTTGGGAGGAGCTCCCCAGAAACACCCACAAAACACAATATTTTCCTTCAAAACCCTCCTTTGCCGTGATAGCTACAAAAAAAAAAACGTAACGGTTAGGCTCCTGGTGTGGTAGGACCACTGCCTGCCATGTTGACCAATATTGTCTCATTGGTTTCTTTATATTCCCCCATCTGTCTGAATTCATCTGTTGTCTCTGCTTTTATACTTCGTTGTAAGCTTTTGGGGGCAGGGACCATCTTTCTGTTCTGTGTTTGTTCAGGGCCTACCACAATGAGATCCTGGTCAATGACTGGGTATGATCAGTCATTCCTGAGCCTGAGCTGGAGAGTCATCTGAGATAATTACCTGCGAGTCCTACGATAGGCACATCCCAATTAACCAGGGCCCAGCCACTCCACAAACTAGGGTCTAACCAGGTACATAGGCTCCTAATGTAAGCAGCCACTCCAATCTGCTGACTGTCACTACCTGGGAGGAAGAATTCCCAGCTGCATAGTACTTCTAACAGACTTCACCAGTCTCCCCCAGCTATCCTGATGCTGGGGCTCCTACAGTAACTACATATACACATCATGAAAATAGTCTATTTCCTTCCCATCTGAAATAATTCATATTGTCAGAACATTTTTCTAGGCATAAATTGGAAAGATTAAAGATAACATCTAATTTTCCAGCTACATCTGGAGGCTTAATCTTAGCATCTATAACAGCATCTTGACCCTTGTGAATTTTAATTCTTATAGACATGAGTGTGAACCCAATAACAATCATGTGCCCAACATTGTTCGAATTTTGCCCAGATGGACAAGGACTAGTGGGCCTAACTGAAATCCTTATATAAGTAAATATAGCCTCCGGATTGTTAGATCTGCTCAGTATGTTCCCCCTGGAGGTTTCAGAAAACATCTCTAAAAGGATTGTCAGAGCTTCCATTTGGCTTGACAAACAAGCCTCCAATCTCTAACATTGAAGTGCAGACTCCCTGAAGCATGGAAAGCCATGTGTCTTTCTAACCTTCATCTTACTTAGCAAGCTTATCTCATGGAGCCCCTAAGCAGATAGTTCTCTTCCTCCTCTCATGCCTATATAGGTTTGCGAATAACGCATGTCTGTTGTGTTCATTAGATCCACCACCCTGCCGGGAGATTCCTCTGCTAGTCAATAAAATCTTCTTTTAAATTCATCTCAAGAGCCTCTTTGTGTGGGGCCCCTGGGAAAAATCCTGAGTTGTTAGAATATGCAAAAACACTAGTTGATTCCATTCGGGAACTGCAAAGTGTCAGAGCTTGGGACAGGTCTGCTCAGGCCGTGTCTACACCATAGGGACTAAAGCAGGTTTGGCACCATAGCTACACTGGCATAACCCTGTAGTATAGATGCAACCTATGGAGATGGAAAGGGTTTTTCCAGCACTGTAGGAACACCACCTCCCCAAGTGACGGTAACTAGGTCAATGGAACAATACACTGGGTGTTAAGCTGGCATAGCTACAGCACTCAGGGGTGTGAACTTTTCACATGCCTGAGCAATGTAACAATGTTGACCTACATTTTAAGTGTACACCATGACTCACACAGGTGAACTTAATGTGTACGAGTAAGGCCAGCAGGATTTTGGTGCTGGTGAATCATCACAAGGCTTTGCCATTGACTCCATTCTACAACCCTACTCAAGCTGATTCAATGGGACTGCTCACATGAGTCAGTACTAATCAGCATGTAAAATCAGGCCCATTGAGAGGCAGCCTCAGGCTTCAAAACTCCTACCATTTTACTGGGATGGCAGATTGGCTCCAAACGCAGCCCTCAGGGACCTCAGTCCTGTCCTTTAAAAACCCTGATCTCCACCACCAGCCCTGCCCCAGAATAACCAATTTTACTCCCATTAAAAATCAATAGGAACTTTGCTAACTAATCCAGTGGGAACAGGATCTGGACTTTAGAAAAGAGAGCAGGAAATAAGAGGAAAAGAAAAAGTCACATACCTCGTTAAAACTTAGCTGAGTTTGGAAGAGAAAACTCAGTGACTCCATTTCTGCTCCACGCTGGAGACATAGGGCCAAGGTTAGAAGGAGACAGGTCTAAAAAAAGAAATAAAGTGTTATTCAATAACTAATGTTGAACACACTTTGAAATTAAATAATTCTGCACTTGCAGGGAGACAGGGTTCAAAAATCATTGTGTCTTAATACATTTTTCTCTATAAAACCCACCCATTTTATTTACATTAGACACCAACTGACACTAAAAAACTGGTGCTCTGATACCTAGCTTCTCCCTTTCCCTCCAAACCCATTCATTCAAAATATTCATTCCTGATGCACAGTAAACCTACTAATTCTTCCATTAAATAGCAGCGCCCAGTGTAAATTGGGATTCTCTCCAGCCGGCTAACTCCGTTTCTCTCCAGGCTTGAAAGAGTACGCTTTTCTTCTGGGCAGCACCTGTATAAACAAGTTTCAGAGTAACAGCCGTGTTAGTCTGTCTTTGCAAAAAGAAAAGAAGTACTTGTGGCACCTTAGAGACTAACCAATTTATTTGAGCATGAGCTTTCGTGAGCTACAGCTCACTTCATCGGATGTCATCTGATGAAGTGAGCTGTAGCTCACGAAAGCTCATGCTCAAATAAATTGGTTAGTCTCCAAGGTGCCACAAGTACTCCTTTTCTTTTTGTATAAACAAGGTCCAGCTCTTTCCCCTACAGTGATAAAGATCAAATTCAGGGTTATCATCGCAAAGGGATGTGAACTAAAGGGCACAGTTTCAGCAGTGAGTGTGGTGGATGGATTAGCTAGCCAGTTTCAATTAGTGCTAATAGGATTTATGTATCTATTCCTCTGAGGATTGTGTTGAAAATCTACACCAAACTGACATCACCTTTGGGTTTGTTTCTTAAATGTAGCTGAGAACACCCTGCTTTTATAGGCAGACGCATTTAGAAGTGTGGTGTGTACAGACCACAGCCTGGGTTTTGGACGAGTGGCCACTCCTCTGCTTCTGCAGAAGGTATGCTTTTGTGCAGAAGCTCCTAACCCTTACAGTGGTGAAGCAAACCCTCTGGATGCAAATGGCTAGGAGCCTGTCTTCCTGCCTTCACATAAGGCTGGCCTAACAGCTTTGGGAGAGGTGCGAATTAGGCCCACTTGTCTCAGTAGTGGGGGCTAAGTGTGATGTCATTTGAAACCTTAACATTGTTAACTATTTCCTGGCTGATCATTTTAGCAGAAGTATCCAGCTACCCTGATTGTCTAATTAGGCTAGATTTCCTAAGTGCTAAAGGAGATCAATGGAAAAGGGCCAGAGCCTGACCTTGGCTTCCGTGGAGGAAGAAAATCGCAGTGGGAGTTGGGGAGGAGCTTAGGGAGCGATAGATAGGCTGAGCCCCTGGGGAGGGAGGCCCACCACCAGCAGAAGCAGCTAGCAGGCGAAAGGGAAAATTTTCAAAAGTGTCTCACGGCAAGATATGTAGTCACATGATTTCAATGGGAGTTAGGCACTGGGGTTCTTTTGAATAAAGCAAACCTACTGGGCACCTATCTACATCTTTAGGGGCTTCAATCTGGCCCTACCTGATTTAGGAACCTACATCCCAGTCTCAAACTGAGATTTAGGCACTTAGGACAGTGACTTGGAAAGTGGTTAGGACGTGTAGGCTCCTATGTGACGTAGGCTTTTAAAAATGTACCCTAAGTTTTTGCAAGCTTTACCAGTCATCTTCAGGATTCTGGTTTTAGAGCCTTTTTCAGACTTTAGATCCAGGTTTAGTCCCAGATAGCATTTTCTCGTTGTGATGCAACAATCCCTTTAAGGCATCTGCATGCTGGACATTATACAAATACCAGTGACTGATTCACTGATTGAGCCTTCCTTTTAACTTCTGGAGTAGAACCTGGTGAATGGTAATTTTCCAATGTACCCTATGGTTTTATTGTTGCAAAAATAGTCAGAATGATTTGTTCTGAGAGCCTGTGTCTTATATTCAGTTAATTCTTCTTGAAAATGTAGCTTATTTGCCAGAATACACACTGTAGTCAGAGCCCAGAACACTTAATCCACTCTGGCAATATTGTTTCAGTGTAATATGCAGTCAAAGGGAAGATCCACACAGCTAGGACTGGACTATCTAAAGCAGTATTAACTCAGATGGGAAGGGAGAAGCATTCTGTGAAATAAAGAGAGAGGAAGATAATATTCTACAGAGGGAAATAAACTTATGGTTTATACCGAGACCCAGGGCAAACTTCTGTTCTGAAGAACCATGAACCCCTTTGAATCTCACATGTATGTGCATTTCACATTTGAAACCCTGCATCCAAACACCTCCCACATAATTTTTATTCCAGGTTGGATCCAAATCAAGAAAGGGCCTATTTTCCAGTACAGGTTTGGCTACAGCTAAAATCTTGAGCTGTCAGTCATATCAGAACCCTGGATTCTGGCCTTGATTTGAACCCATAGCCTAAACCTACCCCTGATCCAGCTCTGAGCACAGTCACTCTTTGGAGCCCATTTCTATTCTTCCCGGAATGGAACACAGTGTCTAAGCTGAGTATTTGTCTTGACATGTTTGTGTTCACTACATATTGATAAAGCCAGCTGGCAACTTTAGGAAGGCTGATAAGCTAAGATCCATTTTAATCCACCTTTGAACATATGCTGCCTCTTTTCCTAGTCTGTTAGGATTGTCAAGCACAGACAGGAGATCATTCACTATGAAAACTGTACCTCTTATAGCTTTCTCCTCTAGCAAAATATACAGTGCTACCTCGTTTGCTTATCTCCAATATTTATGCTGTAATGATACAGTATAGAGATCACAGGGTGGTGTGAAGCAGTAAATATAGAGATGACACCAAAAAAGCCATTTGGCTGGCAGGTGGAAGAGACATTATCAGACAAGTAGGCATTGCAAAGTGTCATGAACATTCTGGAGGTGAATACATCTTTTGTAACTATCTTCCTGGTTGTTTGGGCTGCTTTTTACTTCCTCTATTTTTTCAAACTTTAGCAACTTACCCCTCAGCTATTTTAAAATCTTTTCTCACCTTTTTAAAGCTTTAGCCAGCTGACATTTCCCACTCTGCATGGCACTCGCCTGCCGTTTGCTGGATGTGCTAGGAAGACTGTTGGAATTATTATTTATGCAGGATATTATCACAACACTAATGTAACCATAAATTCCTTTATTAAATCCAAAGGCCAAATGGTATTTACATAATTGCTCCAAACATGCCTAAAAAGCCTAAATAATAAGCACTTTACTACATCCAAACAATAACAAAAAGTTGATAAACATTTAATCAAGATACTTACAAATGGGCTTTAAACTCAGGGGTGCTTAGAGTGATAGTGGTTGGCTCCAGCATGGCCAGGCAGTATTAGCAATGAATCCTTTAGGAGTTCACTTTTTCATACCCTTAAACTAGCAAGTGATGGAATTGCCAAGTGCTGACTTCAGCTAAAAACCAATTTGAGACAGTTCACTCTTATTTCTAGTTTTAATCCAGATACGATTTAAAACCCTCTTTCTCCACATGACCATTCCTCCCTATCTCTTCCTCCTCCTTTCTGCTGACCAACAGCTTTTCCTTTGCACCTGAGTTCACCTAAACCCTAATTTTTGAGATAACACTGGTATGTGGGGCGGCCCTTTTTAAAGACAGATTCTCTTTGTCTTATTTAAAACCATCTGGAGTCACCCCCTATTGGTCAGAGTCTCCTTTTTAGAAACTTGCCCTGACTTCATCAGTTATTCTTTGAACCAGACCTCCTCCCAACTTCATTCCTTCTGGCCATATAACTCACCTTCAAGGCCTTCCTTTTCAGCACATATTTCTTGAACCAAATTTAAGCTAAGTTTGATTCTCTAATTTCCCATTTATTCTACAAAGGCTGATCCAGGCTGTGTTTTCTCACACATGAGAAATGAAAGGGGTTTACGTGGCCTTTCTACAAATCTCAGGACCATTCCAGCCACCATCGCAGCTTGAAGCTGATGAAAGACAATGAAAGGGATGGCTCTGAAATACAGCCCAAGGTATCCACGGCCTTTGCAGTTCAGTAGCTACACCATCACCCTAGGCACTAGTGACAATGTGGCCCTGGCCATCACTCAGCCTAGCTCCTCAAGAGCGCCACATCCCCGACACCACAGCAGAGGAGCTATGAAAGTAGAGAGCTGGTACAGAGGAGAGGCAGAGCTGAGACGCATGGGTGTCCCAGACCTGTTTAGTCCAAACACTGCCCTTATAGAATTATAGTCAAATGAATGAGACTTAACATTATTTTTATGCTTTTTGTTCAGAGATCCATTGCTCACCAGCATGAAGTTCCACATGGAATTTTTCCTCAAGCAGGTGAGTCAAAGGTCTAACGAAATAGACCCCCTTCCATCCCACGCTCCTGACAGAAACATTGCTAGATCGCTTGGTAAACTAGGCATAAGCAAACAATATACATTTTAGCATGGCTACAGGTAAATGTATGGAACTAGGAACAAAGAGTGTAGGCCATACTTCCAGGATGAGGGACTCCCTTCTGGGAAACAGTGACTCTGAAATAGATTTGGTGGTCATAGTGTATAATCAGCTGAACATGAGCTCCCAGTGTGCCACTGTGGCCAAAACAGCTAATGTGATCCAGGGATGCATAAACAGGGGAATCTCGAGTAGAAGTAAAGAGGTTACTTTACCTCTGTATTTGGCATCAGTGCAACTGATCCTGGAGTACGGTGTCTATTTCTGGTGACCACAATTCATGAGGGATGTTACCACCTTGAAGAGGGCTCAGAGAAGAGCCACGAGAATGATTAAAGGATTAGAAAACCTGCCTTATAATGAAAAACTAAATAGATTGAGCTCTTTGAGTGTAACAAAGAGAACATTAACTGGTGACTTGATTACAGTCTATAAGCATCTACATGGGGAACAAATATCTTATAATGGGTGCTTCAATCTAGCAGAGAAAGGTCTAACATGATCTAATGGCTGGAAGTTGAGGCTAGACAAATTCAGACTGGAAACAAGGAGTACATTTTTCACAGTGAGAATAATTAATCATTTGAACATATACCAAGGGTCATGGTGGATTCTCCATCACTGACAATTTATACATCAAGACTGGATGTTTTTCTAACAGATCTGCTCTAGGAATTAATGGGGAAGTTCTATGGCCTGTCTTGTACAGGAAGTCAGACAAGATGATCTCAACTGCCCCTTCTGATCTTGGAATCTTTGAAACCTAGCTAGCACTTAAAGGATGCAAATTGCAGTATAAATTCTAAGTGGCATTGCTAGTGACCTGGCGGGCCAATGCACTGAGTCTGCTCTCTCTTTTCCCACAGACAGGAGACTGGTAGATTGCATACTCACAGACAGCTCCCATGGAAAAAACCCAAACACTTGTGTTGGAATCCTTTTGGCATAAAATTGAAATTTCCAGCCGTAACAGCAAGTGCAGTGCTGCTGGGAGTGTCTCTTTATTGTTAGCTTAAGGAGAGAGAGTTTCCCCATGAAGAATAGTTAAAGAAAAGGCTCTTAAGCCTGAAATGGCAGCTGTCAATCTCTCTCTCCAGATTACTACACAGGTTCTCTTGTCTCAGTCCCCCCCCCCCCATTAAAAAGCTTATCCAGTATGGAGTATCCACAACAGAGAGACAGTATATGTTCATTTCCTCTGGGCCCCATTCTATCACACTTTCCCCTTACTTTGTGAGTAGATCCATTGATTTCAATGGAACTACTTGCAGAGTAAGTTACTTACTACTCAGCATCAGCAAGGGTGGCAGAAATGCTTTGAGTGTGTCTGATTTATTGGGTGATAAATGCTAGCTCATCACTGAAAGAGGTGAAAGAGAATGTCTAGTGTGTAGTGCTCCATGAAATCCACTGATCTACATTCAGATAGGTCCAGCAAAACAAACCCAGCACGTTCAGTTCATACCACCTGCTTGGCTCCTTTGCAGGTTTCAGCAAACAATGCAGGTTTCATGCAACAATACATGCAAGTCTCAAAGTCAATTCCAGGGAAACCAGTGAGTTTAGCAGAAACAAATATGGTGACTTTGATTACTTGCTATGCTCCTTGGGCCGCCACTACTCCTTGTGTCTTACAGAAAAAAAATAGCCTTTCTGAATGGACTGTGGATGAGTAAAGGCAGAACTTTGCCTTGTTTGAGCTTCTGTCTTGCATGACATTTTTTACTGATTGAATTGTCTCAACCTTCTTCCATAGCTTTTATGACCTGTAGATATGTCCTTGGTTCCTCAAAGACATTATTCTAGTCCTTACAGAACCATAGCTGGATCTAAAAACAGATCTAAGAGCATTTTTAGCTGATTCCAGAATGCAGATCATGTAAGATCATACTGAAAATGTACTTATAAGCCTCAGTCCTGCTGCATTAGCCAGACCCTGCCATGTATATCATTAAGCCCAAACTCTGATTATTCACTGGGAAACAAACATGCAAACCGATCCTCATGGAAAATATTACTAAGCTGACAATTATCAAGTGGCATTTTAGCACTGCTGATGGGTTCTGCAGAAATTTCTATAATAAATCATTATCAAGGCAATTTCACTAGGGTTCTTATTTTTATGAATATGTTCTCATCCTCATCACTATTAAATGCAAAAAATGCAATGCTGAGATGGAGCAGGGAACATTTAAAGAGTCATAAATGCAAATATATTATTCTTTCCTACAGCAATCAGGACTTCATTTTTTATTCTTTATATTGCAGTATTGCCTAGAGGGCCCATCCCAAATTGGGACACCCCTGTGCTAGGCATGAGGAAAGTCTATGGAGGAACTTATGCCCAGATCCCAAGAATTAGGCACCTATATACTTTGAGGATCTCGGCCCTAGAGTTCACCTAGACCAGCTAACTCATGTGAAAACTACAAATGGCTGTGCCTTCACTAGATGTCACCTCGTGGTAGCTAAATTGAGTTAAGAACACAACCTTTCCCCTGGGAAGAGAAGGTCCCCGGGGCTCATTTGCAGAACAAATGGACTGTTGGCTGAGAGGGATGTTTTCTAGCCTGCCAAAACGTGGAGAGCGAGCATGAAGCAGCACTGCCTGCCATGATGAAGACGAACACTGAAGAGGAAGGAAGCGGAACTTGACACAAAGTTTAACTTTTTACTTTTATTTTAAATTTTCTCACCGGAAGCCCCAGGCACTGGGGAGTTCGATGCCAGCCATGGTTAAGCGAGAAGCATGGTTAAGCAGAAGCACATTATCTGAGGCTCACATATCATTGGACGCCAACCAAGTTACAGCTGCCAAACTGATCATTTGTCCAAATAGCTGGGGCCAGCTGGCCTCTGTAACACAAAATGCCAGATGGGACCTCGTGTGTCTAGTGACCCTAGCTAGCAACAACAATGCTGCCTGCAAGCTGCGGCTGACACATTCGGCTCAGGAAAGAAGTGAAAATGACGGAGTATAAGAAGAGTGGGGATGGGAGTCTCTGAGGACTGCTCTGGGCCCAGCAGGGAAGCTCTATTCCCAGACCACTGTCAAGTGACTTCCAACCCCTGCAGGCCCACAGCCTGTCTGGTACTGATGGAATTAGTCAGTTACTCTGCTACCACAACCAGCCCAGTCTAGCTTTGACCTCCCAACCCTCCAGCCTTCTGTTCTGCTGTCATTTACACTCGTGAACGTGGGGAGCAACTCCACTGAAATCAGCTCCTAGAGTTAGCTGGAAGCTACTGACTAAGCAATGGTTACCCCTGAGTTTGGCTTTAATTATTGTAAAAGGTGTAGTACTGGCATGATACTTGTTAACACAATAATACTGTCTAACTCAGTGGTTCTCAACCTTTCCGGGATGGGGACCCATTTGTAAACCCTTGATGGCCTGTCACAACCCAGGGCTCCCCCCACACCCCGTCCCATACAGGGGTCCCTGGCTAGGGCCTCAGAGCTAACATTCCACCCACTATGGTCAGACGTGAATAACTAGAGAAACCCCCCCAACAACAAGTGGGGGAGGGGCAGTGAGCAAAGACACCACCCAAAAACACAGTCCCCTCACCCCCTTGGGGGCAGAAGGTAAGGGGTGGAGGGATTTAGAGGCCTAGTGGGGAGATCTGGGGATGTAGTGAGGAAGGATATAGGGGCACCAGGGTGTGGAGGAGGCATGGCGAGCTGATAGTGCCCTAAAACCACTCACAGCCTCCACACATGGCCCATTGGAGGCAGAGGGTAAAGGGATGGGGGAAGAAGATGGAAGAGCAGGGAAGGAAGATCTGGGGGGCTCGGGGCCAGAATGAGTGGTACGAGAGAGGAGAAGTTGCCCATCTACGAAAGAGAGGTAGATTGGGAGGCCCAGGCTGGGGGTCAGGTCAGAGGGTATGGAAGACAGGGTGTCTCCTGGCCACAGGGCATATATCAGTGGGGCTGGTGCTCACTGGAGAATGTGACACCAACTGCTTCCTCCCAGCTCCTGTCCTGCAGGGCTGGGTCTCAGCTCCCCACTCTGGGCATTGAGAAGTGGAGGGGACCTGAGCCCACCCAGCCCCATGACCCTGTAACACACTCTGGCAACCCAATTTTGGGTTATGATCCATGGGCTGAGAAACCCAGATCCAACTTCCTTTTTATGTCACATTGCCATTATTGTGGAGACCATGATTTGGGGCCTGATTCTGTTCTCATTTTATGTGGTCATTAAGCAGTTAAGCCCAGATTATGAAAGGTATTTAGGCACCTAAACTCTACTTGACATCAATGGCAGTTAGGTTCCTAAACACCTTTGAGGATCTGGGCCTTAATGCCATAGCCCATGAGAAAGAAGCCTGAAGCTTTAACAGCATCAGGACCAGTCAATTACCACATGACCACCTCTTTACACAGGTTGATACGATGCCTCTTCGTAACCTTTGTATTTCACTTTTCTTAGATGGTAAAACTCTTTGGGGGCAGGGACCATTCCTCCCTTTGTGTTTGTACAGCCCCTAGCACAATGGGACTCAATCTTTGGGGCACTATTGTAATAGAAAGATCAATCTCGTACTAAGAAAGGCACGATCTGTATATTTAAATTGAGAATGCATCTATCCAGGAAAGTATTCCTAAAAGTTTTAGCACATGACCATCTATCTACAGTGAATTAGATTACAGAGAAACTTCTGGGGATGCCGAGTGTCTGAAGCTTGCTCAGGCTGGTCACATTTTAAGCAGAACAAGATACTTTACAGCAGACCTCTTTTTATAAATAGATCCCCCCAAACTGCTTCAGGTGGATGGTGTTGACAACCTGAAAAAAAAAAGAATTCAGCAAGTATAATCGGAGATGAATTTAAGGGAGTACAGTTGTATAATATCAGTGTTGCTTGTGAAAGTAAACAGAACTACAGAAGAGATCACCACAAAAACCGGAACTGCTGGAAGTAGTCTAAATGCTTTAAAATTCTCCTGTCCTTCCCATCTAGCTTGACTTGTGGTACTAATGCCAGACTCCAGGCTTGCCTACACTAAAGAGATGGTCACTCTGAGAATCACTTGTCCCCTAGATCAGGAGTTCTCAACTTTTTTCTTTCTGAGGCCCCCCTCAATATGCTATAAAAACGCCATGGCCCACCTCTGCCAAAACAACTGTTTCCTACATATAAAAGCCAGGGCGTTAGGGGGTAGCAAGCTGGGCAATTGCCCAGGGCCCCATGCCATAGGGTGCCCCACCAAACTAAGTTGATCAGGCTTCTGCTTAAGCTCCAGGTGGCAGGCTCAGGGCCCCAGGCTTCAGCCCTGCACAGTAGGACTTAGACTTTCTGCCCTGCGCCCCCGCGAGTCTAACTGTGGCCCTGCTTGGCAGACCCCCTGAAACCTGCTTGCAGCCCCCCAGGGGGCTCTGGCCCCTGGTTCAGAACCACCTACCTAGATCTCCTGTAGAAAATCTCGTCTCCACAGATGGAATTGCCTCTAATGGTTTACATGCAGATCAATTGCTATCTGGATTAGACTTACTTTCAGCAGGGCTTAAATACGATTCCAGTCTGAACAACATTAATACCAGTGTGGATGGAGGTCGCTGGCCTAATAGCACAAATGGCTCAAAGATCCCTCCTATTACTGTCCCACAATGCCTCAGTAGCCATTTGAAATCTCCCAAAATCCACTGCTTCTGGGGCTCATGCTATAGGTATCCAGACACCATGGCCACTGAGGGCCAAATTCTCAGCTGAGTGTGAATTGTCCCCAAGGGAATGTTTGCACCACCTGAGCTTCTAGCTCTGAAACAGTTTAAAAGAGCCCTACTATGGTTACAGAACAGCCATGCCAGTTCAGAACAAGACTCAGCAATGTATAATGTGGAAAAAACTGAAATGTTTGTGCTTACACCAATTTTATCCTGCCACTTCCATCAGAAACAATTCAATTCTTTGATTAGACATGGCAAAAAAAAAAAGTGGCTAAATACAATTTCTTGGTGAAATCAGAAAAAATCAAATAGGCTTCCATCCAGCTCTTATACTATACTACTAATGCATTTGGAGCGTAATGATTTCCATTCCTACCGAATCCCATTCCTAGGGACATTGAATATCATTATAGTACTTTCTTTTTTCATTAAATTTTTCACTATGTTGCAAAATGCCAGGAAGCCTTATAAAAATTATTTGTAAAACAGAGTGTGGGCAACCTACACAACCTGACAGGAGTAGAGAGGACAGTTTAAAACCATTTTGTGATAGGCTTTGAGTTGCATGGATACACAGTTATTAGTTTAGCAGGTGTGCTGAAACCTCTCTTTTCCTAGTAATTTCATGATGGGATGCTAAATGCAAGCAAAACAAGAGAATTACGAGACCAACACGGAAAACCATGCACCCTTGCAATTCTTT
Source organism: Caretta caretta (assembly GCF_965140235.1). Lineage (NCBI taxonomy): Eukaryota > Metazoa > Chordata > Testudines > Cheloniidae > Caretta > Caretta caretta. The sequence continues at coordinate 91,750,213 of NC_134214.1, forward strand.
TTAGTGAAGGATGCTTGCAATTCTCTATTCGTTTAATAACACCAGTGTTCTTTAGACCGAGCAACTGATTCACAGTCGCTTGTAACTTTCATGTGAACTTGAAACTGTGATAGGAGAGAAAGGTTCTCAAAGAACCTTGTCGCTCTTTTGCCAAGTGGTAGCTGATTTGGGGGCCTCGCAGATTGCTCTCCCATGGGACTAGATGCGAGTGGGCGTGGCAGCTGGGTATTTTCATAGCATGACCGGTTTTAGTTACACCACTCCTTTACCAGAGGCGGTCACAAAGGTCACCCAAGCAGTCCCCTCTTTCAGAAATCCCAGCTAACACTGCAATGCACCACTCCCAAGGAAGCAACAGTGTCCCAAGGCCTGATTCTAGTCAGAGAGCCGAAGAATGATTTGGAGGAAAGATTAAGACAATTAATTACCCTGCAGATAGTTGGGCTAAGCTATGGCGAAGGGGTGTGTGATAGCAGTCTACAAATCGATGAAGAGTGTTAAGGGAGAGGAATTAGAAGGGAATAGACAGAGAAGCATCGTGGACTCATCATTCAGGCATCAGAAGACCTGGGTTCTAGTCCCAGCTCTGTCATTGGCCTTCTGTGTGAGTGTGGGCAAGTCATTTCATTACTCTATGTCTCCTTGTGTATTTAGATTGTAAGCTTACGAGGAGCAGGGACAGTGTCTGACCATGTGCCTGTGCGGACTCAAGCACAACGAGACCCTGATCATGACTGAGACCGCCAGGCACGTAATATACATTCTAACATAATAAGGAGGAATAGGATATAATTATAATTTAGCCTGCAGCACATGAAATGTCCTCAGAGGGGATACAGTCACCAGTGAAGCTACATTCAGAGAATCACCAATACAGCCATGGCAACAGAAATCCACCCAAACTGAGGAGGGCAGGAGCAAGTCAAGGGAAAATTGCAACTTGGCAGAAAAACAGAAGCGAACAGCAGAAACGCCATGGAAATAAACACACCAGCTACAATGGAAACATGTGCATCACCATCAGAAGGAAAATAAGTGTCCCTCAGGGTAATGCAGGCACAGAGGAAGAATCAATAAAGGTAAACAGACTCGTCACAGTAGGCTCAGAACAACTGACAAACAAACAAAACCAGACCGGCTTCTATCAGTAAATTCATCAGCCCCATAAAATCCCCAACCATGCTATGTATTGCAACAGAAATTTCCCTAGGAAGCATATAGACAGGAGTGTTCTCTGGTGGTTAGAACAGGGGACTCCAAGTTGGACTTCTCAGGTTACCTTCCCAGTTCCACCACGAATTTGTTATGTTTGACTTTAAGAAAATTATTGAATCCCTCTGTGTTTCAGTGTTCTCATTTATATAGGGGGCGTTATAACACCTGACCTATTCTGGAGGGTATTCTGAACATTCATTAATTAATTACTGAGAGGTGCTCCAAAAGGATATTGTGATATTCATTAGAACTAACTCCATGGTGCGGCACATTTCAACAGCAGCAGTGGGAGTTGTCTGGAGAGTCTCTTATCATCCTTGGAAGCACAACACATTCTCATTAAACTACACTCCACACTTGCCCCATGGAATCTGGGGTACTATAATGAACCTGGTGTAGAAACAAAAATAAATGCCAGATTAAAAAAAAATCCTGCAACCAAGTGAATTTCAAGTTTTAGTTCCTAGTCTGGGCAGGTGCTGCATCCATGCCTCCTACGTGGTGCTGAGTACTTTCAATTTGTATCGACTTCAAAGGGAGTCGAGCTAGCAGGAGGAAATCCACACTTGCAAGCAAGTGGAGTTTTGAAAATTGGTGATTTCATGAGATGCATCAGTGTGTCTGTATTTAAGCCACGGACTGGCAGGCGGGAACTACACTGTGTCGTCTGAATAACAGTCCATCTTCGGTGCCTAGTGGGGATTAGCCGTAACCAAAACTTAGCTATGTCATATAATAATGGCATGTTTCCTGAGGTTTTGTAGGGAGCTTTTATAAAATGTCCTGCTCATGAGCAGTTCTGCTCTGAAAACTGCTGTACAAAGATGGATGGGAATGAGGTGGCCTGGGTATTCCAGTCTGGCCTGCAAGATCTTTATCTTGCACATGGGAAGGAAAGACCTCAAACTGACTGTCAGATCCCAGGCTGAGTCTGCAGGGCAGGTAGTTGACGGCGGAGGGAAAAAATCATTTTTATACTTGTAAATTGAGTACCTTTGACATGGATTATGCCGAGAAACAGTAAACAGAGTGTCATTAGTATGCCATTTTTACAGTCATGTTTCAGAGAAGAAATACACTTTTAAACCTTCACAACTATTCATATTCCTACTTCATGCCAACTCCCAGCCTACTTGAAAAGACAAGACGATACATTACAAACGAAGTGGCTGGAGCAGTAAAATATTAGGGTCTCACAGTACCTACTATACATAATACTCACCAGGCTTCATTGAAGGAGGAACCTCAGGCAGAGTTAGCTGGTAAGCTAGAGTTCCTATTTCATACAAAAAAGGACATCTGGGGCTTTACTGAGGTCAGTCACCATAAGTGCAGCTGAAGTCTTCTTATTTGCAATTCCTAGTGAGATACCACTGCAAATTCAAAGGATTGATCGCAACCAGCAGTCTGTCATTCTAAGTGATGAGGGAAGCAATTGCTCCTGATCTCTCGAGGATAGAAAGGAAGAAGCCAGTCAACATCCTTTTCCTTCAGAGACAAGCAGCATCTGACAAAAAAGAAAAACTCATTGATACCCTTATCTTTAGGACAGACAGAGAAGGCACAATGCAAGATTCCCGCTATTACATAACAAGTGGTTAGAAGTCTCTTCTGATCAGAGGTGTAAATTGAAGGAATTAATAGCACTTCTGTTTCTGTGTCCCTGCTTGACATTGTCGTGCTGCAGTGCTCAAGAATAAAATATGAACAGTGTTCCACAGAAGAGGCATTGGAAATTCTTAACCTCTAGTCTGCAGCTGTACGGTAGGATGGATAAGGCTCACGTCACTAGAGGACAAGCAGGGCTGTGCTGTTGAAGACTTTAAGTGGCAGAGCACTGAAGACAACAGGTGATAATGGTGACAGAAGAGTCACCATTTAAGTCTTTATAACTGCCTCGTCAAGTGATTCATATTCTCACAGCATTCCCCAGACGTCCCCAATACGAATAACATGTAGTGAAGTACAAGGACTACGGCAGTAATGTTATGGACTTGTAAAGGAAAAGCAGTAAAGATGTTAATGGAAACCATTGGACTGACTGTTAACTAGCATTTTAAAAAAAACAAAACCATTTTTCAAACCCCAAGTGTGAGCAGCATTATTAAATGGGCGCACGAGGATCCCATTAGTCTATCCTGAAACAACACATAATGCTGTGGTCTGAAGTCAGCTGGCTATCACAGGCCCCCAGACTTCAGGTCAGGTTCAGACCTGCATGTTCTAATCTAGGGTTTTGTTTGAATCTGGGCGCAGGTGCTGTTTCCAGCCTGCTCTCAAACAGTCCACACACAGTGTCAAGCAAACATGCTCCTTTCCTGGGATTTGGCTTTAGTTGTCACGAAATAAGCAAGGATACAAAAAAGTTCAGCTTGGATTTTTCCCCCCAGCTTGGCTGCTCCCAAGGATCGGGACCATTCAGTCCATACTCTAGATCCTCTCTCTAGAGAGTCACTACTACCTCTTATCTCCAAGTAGGTTGGTAAGTCATCTACTTCTGTGAGTCACTAGAGCCCATTTAACTTTCCCTAGCACAATCAACAACTGCTAATGTAACCTCCACACCTCCTGGGTGTGGTGCTCTGTCCCTCTAGTGGCACCGAGACCACTAGAGATTAATGAGTCTGCTACAGCCTTAGCTAAGTGGCATGTGGCTTTTAGCTCATGCAGTAGAGGGTCATGCACTAAGATCCAGAGGTTCCAGGTTCAATCCTGCCCATCAACCACTGGGGTCTGTCAGCGTTACAAGTAGGGGGCTCATCTGGGATATCAACTGGGAGGTCTCTGAAGCTTGGGATGCACTTCCTCAGCTGGGGGAAGTACGTGACCCACATGCCTCTTGGGTGTGGTGTTCTATCCTCTCTTGTGGCACCGAGACCGCTAGAGATTAACGAGTCTGCTACAGCCTTAACTAATGGCCATGTGGCTTTTAGTTCATGCAGTAGAGGCTCATGCACTAACCTCCAGAGTTCTTGACCTAACTTTAGCCTAAGAAGGCAGGGGTGGCTAACATGAAGATTCCTGCCACCACCCAGACACACACACACACACACACACACAGAGTATGCTGAGTTAGTTAGATCTGGGTATTTACCAACCCCTGATTTTGTTAAACCTCCCAGAAATCCTCAGGCCCCCTTTACACCCCTTTAAGGATGTGATCTTAGTGAACAGAAGTTAGTCATCCATAGCAGTTAGCCTAATACAAGACCAAAACCTGGGGAAAAGCAACGATACCCCATTGTCCTATGGCTCAATACTGAAAGGTGCTAAGCACTCTGGGCCTGATCCAGCAAAGCCCGTAAGCACATTATGGGACTGCTCATGTGCTTAAAGTTAAGCATGTGCTTAAGCGCTTTGCAGCATTGGAGCCAGAAAGCTCAACACCTTGTGAGATGGAGCCTCGAATCATTCCACGGGCTGTAATTTTAGTCTGAGTATATTTATTTTTTTTTACATACCATACCAATTCTCATTTTTGTTTTCTCTCTCAGTTATCCTCCTTTTATGGACCAATAAACAATGAAGTAAATTCAGCTGGATTTTCATCAAGGCTTGTGGGCATGTGGAGCCCGGTCTTTGCTTCTGCTGAAACCATTCCACAATCTTGGAGCTGTAGCTCATGAAAGCTTATGCTCAAATAAATTTGTTAGTCTCTAAGGTGCCACAAGTCCTCCTTTTCTTTATGTGTCCTGTGTAATTAGACAGTATACTGTAGAGTGAATGGCGTGGTCAGTGAAATATTTTATAGGCTGAAGTAGTGCTTAGTGTTGGAATTTTTGCATTTAAATGAGCGGACAGAGTGTCATACAATCAGGAATGCTTCCCTAAACAGCTATACAGCGAGTAGGTCTCAGTTTACTGGCTAAGTGGATCAGATGTTGCCCCAGACGGAGCTAGCATTCTAGCTATTTGTGGTTAGCATATCAGGAGAGCAAGAGGGTTCAGAATGTTGGGTAGGGATAGCTCCGGGGAGGTGACCAGATAGCAAGTTTGAAAAATCAGAGTGGGGGTGGAGAGTAATAAGCGCCCGTGTAAGATGAAGCCCTGAATAATCGGGACTGTCCCTATAAAATTGGAACATCTGATCACCCTGCCTGCAGGAGAGAAGAAAGCAAAAGCTGCAGGCAGAGAGTACGTCTCCAGGCTTCTTCTAGCCTAGGAACAAAAGTGCAGCCAGTTATTTAAAAAGGAGAGCAAACAGGGAAGAAAATAAAGCACGATTCTTTTTTTCTGCAGCCTATCAGCTTTGGAATCAGACAGCCTCCTTGTGGGGCAATGGTCTTTGCAGGAATAAAGAGGCTTATGTTGAGGAAACAGTATTTCTGTGGCAGCGAAAAGGGAGGCTTGGTCATATCAAAAGTGGGACAGGTAGCTACAGCATGGGGCATCCAATAAACAGACCATTCACTATGGAGCACTGAATGAAGCTGGGGTTATTGTTCATTGCTATTCATGACATTAATACGTGATTTGATATTCCTGGGGGAGATAGGAGGGTCAAGGTTAAATGCAAACATGTAAATTAATGCAACATTCATGTTGCACAATTACGCACTCCAAAGAGAGATTTCACGTTGAAGGTATATGGTAACACAGCTTCCTATGTATATGGCACATTATTATGTAATCATATTAAAAAAACGACAGGTATTTTTTAAAAAGAAAAGGAGTACTTGTGGCACCTTAGAGACTAACCAATTTATTTGAGCATGAGCTTTCGTGAGCTACAGCTCACTTCATCTGAGTGAGCTGTAGCTCACGAAAGCTCATGCTCAAATAAATTGGTTAGTCTCTAAGGTGCCACAAGTACTCCTTTTCTTTTTGCGAATACAGACTAACACGGCTGTTCCTCTGAAACCAGGTATTTTTTAAAAACTCTAAACTATTAGAACTATCACATGATCACTGCCTACGGAAAGCTAATCTTGAGTTGATACAACTTACACATTGTCCTGGGCTGCACTTAGAATCAGAATCTAGCCCTTACCTATAGGTGTATCTATATAACTCACAGATATCATTAAAGACTATATTCTTTACTGCATACGTGCAAAGGGGAAGTTGAAGTTGCACAGGTGGAAAGGCAGAAGTCAGGAAATATGAAAAGTTAAGGTTGAATGTGCAACTTTAATGCTCTGAATTTAAATTTTCTACATTTGTTAAGGAAAAAAGATAGGGTGACAGAAAAGCCAGAAAAAAAGTCTCCTGCAGTGTTCTAACACAAATGTGCTCTAGTGTGTACCAACGTCATTAGTAAACAGAACATTAAGAGACTTAAGAAGCAGCAGTGAGCCAAACATTGACTTGAATCTATTAATAGCATAGCAAAGTTTGCATTTCCATGATGTGCATGTCCTAGAATATAACATTAAAAGCATAGCATTCAGATGATCCCAGGACTTGCTGTAATGCTGTGGTTCACCATGGTTAAAAAATTTTAAACCCAAAAGAGGTCATTTCTTTCCCATCTTTGTCAAATTAAAAAATAATGTACAGGAGTTTTCTACAACTTAAAATAAAAATTAACCCAGGCAGAGGCCAGGCACAGAACATTTCAGCTCAAAAGCTGAACACAGCAGATACACGTAACTTTCCAAGCATATGGGTTGATCACTGACATTGTTCTAGAGGTTGCAGTAGGCTATGTAAGAGATTTACCGTTCAACAGAATTCCTCTGAGTTCATTACCCAGTGGGTTCCCCATTTCAGTGGCTTGACTTTGTTTGAGTATGTCACAGATTCATGAATTTACTTTAATTTACTCTTCTTCATTTTCTATGAAGCCTCTAACATTAAAGACTGCACATGGATAGTAGACCAAGCTCTTTGGAATCGAAGCAATCAGACAGCATGTTAAATTGACAGCTTGACCATATCAGCAAGAACCATATGTTTTTCTTGCCAAAGCTCAAACAGGTCAAGGCCTTTTAATTTCATGTGGGCTTTATCTGTATCCTTAGAGAAGACAAAAATGTTAGCCTAGGCCAGCGACATCATCACAGAGCATAACAACACTTCAATATTCCAAAGATGATGTTTTGATTGACATCACGTTCTCAGTATTGAACCCCCCTGCTGGAATACTGCAGGCAGACGTACTGTGCATTAGAATTGTGGCACCATGGCACTAACACACAGTACCACACTGATGATCATATATCAAACCCAGAATGAACAAGGAAGTATTATCACAGACGGGTTATGGTACAAGAACGCAAAGATCTCGAGTAGCTAACAAATACTCATATTTAAAAATGATCTTTTCTGAGGCTCAGTGAACCACTGAGGTCGATTAGCCAGGAGGAAGACAAGCTGATTTAAAAAAAGCTTTGACAAGCTAAACACCTCTGGGAAGAATAGTTAATCAGGAGAAGGGAAAGCATTGAGCAAAAATGTAAAAACACAGTTTGATATCGTATGAGATTTTTAGGACCATAACATGACGGTTTTGCGTAGAAAAAAGTGGGAGAGAGAACGAAGAGAAATATTTGAATGAAACATTAATAAAAATATCAGCAAGAACAATTTGGTTTTAAATTTAAAAAATTCCTCTACAATTTTGGAAGCCCTAACACAATAGCATTGTGCCAGGAGTACATAAGAATCAGAAAGTAAAACTGCCTATAAACAAAAAGTGAAAAAGACAAGCCTAGTTTTGCTGTCCAGTCTCAGTGAAATGAAGAGTGTGTAGCATGAGGACACAAACACAAAAACAAAGAGAGGGAAGGCTTGATTATCTTGATTAAGCTCCTCCTGCAACACATCGTCTCTGGTAACTGTGGAGGACCAGTAACACTATAACCACTCCATAGAGTCAACAAAATTTTTTAGATGTATAGTTTCACTTATTTCTGTTAAGAACAGAAATAGAGGGGGGGTTTGTTTTTTTAAAATCACTTTTGTCTTGACAAGTGTTCCTAAAAATAATTGACTTTTTAGGGCCTAACTAGACTTGGGAAATTTTCTAACTGATTTTAAAGCCATTTCCAATTGAATTATTTAAGACGGGTTGGAGCTGTAGTATAGACTTTTGACAGTTTAAGATGATCTGAGCCATTTTTACCAAACTAGTTTCACAATCACTTTGAAGACTGTCTTGAGGCCAGTTCAGTGAAATTGCATCATGCCATTTTAAACCACGCAAAGGAGGGTCTGCATTATGGCGGCAATACTTTTAAAATGAGTTTAGTTGACCCGGTTTTAAAACCAGTTAGACAATTTCTGAAGTATATGCAGGCTCCTAGAGAGCTCATGAAGGCCAGATTTCAAATAAAACAGGTGGTTTTCTGTAGCAGTACCAGCTCAACCAGTGATTTAAATGCTTTATGCACACAGTTCCATCGACTTTACATTTTCAAAGTACAGATCAATTAACATCACGTAGTTTCCAATTTGATTTTTTTTAAATGAAAGTTGAAATGAAGTTGAACCTACCAATGGCCCTATGCATCTTTTACAGTGGGAATGTTGGGCAACTGAAGCAGCTGATGTCATTGACTTGTCAACATGGATCTATTTGTTTGATTTTACTCTATAGACTGCTTAAGTGTGTACTGATCATTTCATTAGAGCTGGGTGGAAAACAGTTTTCCTGACTTGCAAGAATTTGAGATTTCAGAAGATTTTCCCATCCCAAAAATCGGTACAAAAAGCTGAAATCCCAAATTCCCACAAACCAAAAATAATTCAGATCAGGTCAAAAGAAACACTGTTCCAATAATTTTGAAATGTTTTGATCTTTAATTTTTCCCCTCTAATTTAAATTTCAAAACAAAGTCATTTTGTACGAAAAAACATAACTTGTTTCAAAAATGTCAAAATATCCCAGTCTCAACAAATTTCAAAAAAATTTCAGTGTCCCATTTTGACAATTTCAAGGGTTGTTTTTGTTTTTTAAAAACAAAACAAAAACAAGAAGAGGAGGAAATTTGTTGAAACCTGTGAACACTTTCAGTTTCAACAAATGAATATTGTCTGACAAAAAAATATTTTGCCAAAAAATTCATGACCAGCTCTAGAATTAATCTCACGTGTCTTAACCCTGCCTAATTACAATGTATTACAGCCATTTTACCTTTGAAGGATTCATCTGAGCTTTGGATTTGACCATGATATTGTGCTGGGATTGCAGAGAGTCTTCATTATATCTCTTTTCTGATACTGACTGAGGAGTTTTTTATGTTTTCTTTTATTAGACCTTATGGCAACATTCCATTCAGTTGATCAAGGATGGGGTTCTATTCCATTAGACCTAAAAGAGAATTTTGTAGATCCAAGGGCTGCATGTGTTCTTTGTACAATTTGATTTATGTCTTTCCACACACATTGCCTGTTTGGCCCATAAATGTTCCCCAAATCCTGTGGCAGCTAATGAAGAGGTTCTGCTTTTGGGCTAGCTATGTGCTTTCTTTGGCATCTGGTTTTCAGTTAAAAAAATCAAAAAAACAAAAAACCCACACATAATTGGCATGCAAATCACACCCAGATCCATTTCAGTGCTCTTCAGTCTCATCCAACCCAGCCAAGGCACTCTCTCTCTCTTCTGTCATCATGCCTGGCAGAGAAGCAAAATATGGATGCCACAAAATTTCTTTCAAGGAATGATTGTTGATAAAAGGAAACAAACAAAAAATTATGAGTGTTGGCTGCCTGCACAAAGTGTACTTCTAGTCCTTAATTTTATGTGATAGCGTATGCAATTTGTCTCTGTCAATACCACCAAGAATTAAAAATGCAGTAAGCAACCCAATTCTGTTTTTTGAGGCTCATCTATTATTGTTTCATGATCTGTTTGCTGTCCTAGAACCATTATTTATTTATGCAACACTGATGTGGTGCAATGGCATTTGTTTCACCAAGTGTTGGGACTGAGACATTATTAAGGGCGCAAGAGACATTATTAAGGGCGCAAACTATCCCACTGCATATGAAAGATAGGAAGTGTGGCAAGAGACCACCCTGGCTTAACCAGGGGATCTTCAATGATCTAAAAATCAAAAAAGAGTCCCACAAAAAGTGGAAACTAGGTCAAATTACAAAGGATGACTATAAACAAACAACACAAGCAGGGACAAAATTAGAAAGGCTAAGGCACAAAACGAGATCAAACTAGCGAGAGACAAAGGGTAACAAGAAAAAATTTTACAAATACATTAGAAGCAAGAGGAAGACCAAGAACAGGGTAGGCTTGTTACTCAATAAGGGGCCGAGGGTGGAATAAATAACAGAAAATGTGGAAATGGCAGAGGTGCTTAATGACTTCTTTGTTCTGGTTTTCACCAAGAAGGTTGGTGGTGATTGGATGTCTAATGTAGTGACTGCCAGTGAAAATGAGGTAGGATCAGAGGCTAAAATAGGGAAAGAACAAGTTAAAAATTACTTAGACAAATTAGATGTCTTCAACTCACCAGGGCCTGAAGAAATGCATCCTAGAATACTCAAGGAGCTGACTGAGGAGATATCTGAGACATTAGCGATTATCTTTGAAAAGTCTGGAATCTCTCCTGTCTTCCAGGAAGACTGGAAAAGGGCAAATATAGTGCCCATTTTAAAAAAGAGAAATGAGGACAGCCCAGGGAATTACAGACCAGTCAGCTTAATTTCTGTACCCGGAAAGATAATGGAGCAAATAATTAAGCAAATAATTTTGCAAACATCTAGAAGATAAGGTGATATGTAACAGTCAGCATGTCAAATCAAGCTGATAGCTTTCTTTGACAGGGTAACAAGCCTTGTGGATGGGGGGAAGCGGTAGACGTGATATATCTTGACTTTAGTAAGGCTTTTGATACTGTCTCGTATGATCTTCTCATAAATAAACTAGGGAAATGCAAGCTCGATGGAGCTACTATAAGGTAGGTGCAAAACTGGTTGGAAAACGTCTCCCAAAGAGTAGTTATCAGTGGTTCACAGTCATGCTGGAAGGGCATAATGAATGGGGTCCCGCAGGGATCAGTTCTGGGTCTGGTTCTGTTCAACATCTTCATCAATGATTTAGATAATGGCATAGAGAGTACACTTATAAAGTTTGCGGATGATACCAAGCTGGGAGGGGTTGCAAGTGCTTTGGAGGAAAGGATTAAAATTCAAAATGATCTGGACAAACTGGAGAAATGGTCTGAAGTAAATAGGATAAAATTCAATAAGGACAAATGCAAAGTACTCCATTTAGGAAGGAACAATCAGTTGTACACATACAAAATGAGAAATGACTGCCTAGGAAGGAGTACTATGGAAAGGGATCTGGGATCATAGTAGACCACATTCTAAATATGAGTCAACAGTGTAACGCTGTTGCAAAAAAAGCGAACATCATTCTGGGATGTATTAGCAAGAGTGTTGTAAGAAGTAATTCTTCCACCCTGATTAGGCCTCAACTAGAGTATTGTGTCCAGTTCTGGGCGCCATGTTTCAGGAAGGATGTGGACAAATTGGAGAGAGTCAACAGAAGAGCAACAAAAATGATTATAGGTCTAGGAAAAAAGACCTATGAGGGAAGATTGAAAAAATTGGGTCTGTTCAGTCTGGAATAGAGAAGACTGAGAGGGGACATAACAGTTTTCAAGTATGTAAACGGTTGTTACAAGGAGGAGGAAGAAAATTTGTTTTTTCTTAACCTCTGAGGATAGGACAAGAAACAATGGGCTTAATTTGCAGCAAGGGAGGTTTAGGTTGGACATTAGGAAAAACTTCAGGATGGTTAAGCACTGGAATAAATTGCCTAGGGAGGTTGTAGGATTTCCATCACTGGAGATTTTTTAGAGCAGGTTAGACAAACACCTGTCAGGAATGGTCTAGATAATTAGTCCTGCCACAAGTGCAGGGGACTGGACTAGATGACCTCTCAAGGTCCCTTCCATGCTATGATTCTACGATCATCGAAACACGTATCTGTATGGGTTTCCTGTTTGGCCCTGAAGTGCCTACAGATGGCTCAGATTACTTCAACTAGGATACTCAACCAGACTGGATGATCTGGTTATTACTTCCATTTTGCAACTGTTTCATTGGCTTTCTGTCAAGTAATATGTGGCTGATAAAATTGCCTCCCTGACTTCTTGTATAAGACAATGAGATGCCTTGTTCCTTCCTGTTTAATGGATTCACTTTTCCATATGTTGCAGTCTTCTGAGGTAGCCCATCCCCCCAGATTATGTGTACCTTTCTGTTGCTGACGGATGAACTCATCCAAGTCACTAAGATGCCCTTACTCTCTTCAATCAAACCTTAACCTTTGAGCTGAAGGCAAGTTTTAGTTAAGGGGCTCCCCATTTCCTGCTCCCATTCTCTATCCAATTTCTATCCCTTGCTGTAAGCTTCCTACCACTCCAATTCCCACCCTGCAGAATTCTTCCCCAAACACAACCCCCCCCCTCACTCGGTGATCTTAAATCCCTCCTCAACTGCAACTTGGCCCCTCACCCACGCTGAGATCAGGGCCCAGCAGGCCTGCTTGCCCCCATTTCACCTCTCTGTACTCTGGGCCTTCTTTATTAGGTCCATACCATGGGCCAGATGCTCAAATTCCTCTGAGCTATGCTTAACACAACCCAGGAGAGGATCCAAAGGTGGCTTAAAGCCAAATGTATGTCCCACTTCCTAATCGTGGGGCCATCTGACAACTGGTCCAGTCCCCAACATAGAGCAGCCTTTAGAGGCGCTCTACTATATACCATAGACAATGGCTCCCAAGGGCCATTCTGATAACCAGAGATCACAGGAATTCCCCATGGATGCCCCTTTCCCTGGGTTGACACTCCTGCTCCATGTGATTATACAGAAATGTCTTTTAGATAAGAATGCGACAACAAGGGGGAAAAAAACCCAAAAAATTAAACTTCAGATTAAAAACTGTCCATATTTCACATAGTGTGTTGACTGTTTGCTTTCCTTAATGTCGAATTTCCTGGCTTCTGTCAGTTTATTTAAATGTAAAATGTGGATCAAATAACTACAGCAACAAAACCTTAAGTAAATATTTAATCATTCTGTATTTTTTCAGGCATGTCTCCCAGACCCTGTGTTGTTTTAGCATTTCTAACTATTAATTCCTGGTTCACAAAGTCAGGGAATAATTTTTATTTGTTTTTCTTTAGCCTCAGTGGATGCAGAAGTCATTGAAATAATCAAGATAAAAGAGCTTGCCCCTAAGTAATAAAGGACAGTTTTCTTATTCGTTCCAAAAGACTCTCATAGTAATCCTTCAAATGCTGTTGCCCAATAGCTTAGAGAGAAGCCAGAAAAAGAAATCCTCACATAAAGTCATATGTCTGAGAGCGTCTAACTGACATATGGAACCTACATGCAATTCAGAAAGCCACAGAAATCCCAGACTCTGAGAAATATTGGAGATTAAACTATAAGGAATAATGCCATACTGTACTTTTAATTCATCCATGAGCTATCCATAAAACAAAGTCATAACTAAAACACAACTTGTTATAAATAGGCCACAATCCTGCAAGCACCTATGTACATGTTTAAATTTTACACACAGAAATAGTCCCATTGAGTTAAATGAGGGTTTATTGAACTAAAGGGGACTTAAGCACTTGCTTCAATGCTTTGCTGAGTAGGGATGAGATTACGTACATGCTTAAAATTAAGCATGTGCTTAAGTGCTTTGCTGAATCTGAATCTTAAATCCCATATTCTAAGAGGTCAGAGGAGCTGCTCTGGATCTATCCTAGTGTAACTGAAGGCAAAAATTGATTCAATGGGACTAATAGTGAGTTAAGTGCTAATACACATGCATAAGGGTTACAGAATCAGGCCCTGTGTAAGAAGGTAAACTCTTACAGTGTTAGTGAGGACAAGGGGAAGTTTAATAATTGGAGCTTCTAGATCATTGGGTGGGCTTTTATAATTACACCATCTCAGCTCTACTAGATTTTAGGGAGAATTTCACATAAAATCTGCAGGATTTTGACCTTACTATAAATTTATTGTCAGCAGTAGTGCTCTGGACCATTACTGTAGAATATGGTAGTATTTTCCTAGTGATAATAGGGGAGATATGTTTGAAGTATCTGACTGTGATAAGTTACACAGTAACTAGGGATGAGCAAATATCAAAAGCTAGACTTGAAGTCACACATTATTGGGCATATGTTCTTCTTAGGGCTGGACCAATGCCTGCTAAAAAGTCAATGAAAAAGTTCCCACTGACTTCAATGGTCAGTGGATCAGATGCTAAAGAAGCAGAGAGAAAAATTTCATTGGGAAAAAACGTGATGAAGCCAAAAACTTCGGAGTGAAAAACAAATAGAGAAAGACCAAGAAAAAATGGCAGAGGAGCTGGGGAGACAGGAAAGTTCTTATGGACACGTAGCTGCAGTGTGGGCTTTTTGTAGGGCACTCATCTGTACCAGGCTAACTTTTCAGAAGGTTTGCTATCCCTAGCACCCAGCCAGCCTTTCATTTAAAAAAGCATGATTAAAAATAGAATCCCTTTTTAATAAAACATGGCTTTGAGATTCCAAGTAAAAGGGTTCAGGAACTCCGACTAGGCTTGAAAAGCCCCAAAATAACATGAGAGCTGGCAAATCACACAGCACAAGAGGTTCACCTCTCTCATACTGAAATGATTTGGGCCACCTTAGTTCTACATGCATATGACACAGTCTTTCATTCCAGGATCAGGTCAGGAAGTTTGTACCGACTATTTCCAATAGAAATAAATGGGGCCATTTATTTCATAGACACCTGAAACCTTAACACAGCTCTCATTCAAAAGCTACTACTTAAATTTATAACAGACACAAATCCACTATGGGCTAACTGCATTAGGGATACAGAACTAACATCTCACCTCTGACAACCACATTTTCATCTACCCCTGGGATGTGCATATGTGAAGTACTTTGGTAACATTTTTCAAAGGCCTTTTAAATGGGCTTTTCTTGCAGCCATGGTGACCAACACCTAGATCCTCAAAGTCATTTAGGCACCTAGTTGCCACTGAAATCCAAGGTTTGACTCACCAAAAATATGTCTGAGACACCCTACCACCCCAATATTCACCACTGTCATGTAATTAGGACACGTTTAGTACAAAGTAGGTCTTGTGAGGTATCATTCTAAAAGCCTTGATCTGCTAGACATTAATATCTCGTTGGATTGTGTGTGCTATCGTCATATGTGAAGTGATGAAGTTTGGCTCTGTATGTGTTACTGAAACATGTTGTGAGGTTGAGAACACCCACAAGCAGCCTTTCAGATACAACAGTAAAAAGGGGCAAATAATGTGAATTGTTCACTGAAGAAATGCACACAAGCACAAGGATTACCCCAGGAACTGTGTACAATAGAAACCTCTCAGAGATAGCACTATACAATGGGAACTGTTTGACCCAGGTCACAGCAAAAGAGCTTTCTAGCAAGTGGGAAGAAGATATAAAAAGGGGAAAAAGACATCATGATAGGACCTCACTCTCCCTACAACACCACATCTGGAAACACCTGAGGAATGAAGATTGAACGGGGGAAGGTGATGGTCCCATGCTAAAGGGATTTCTAGCCTCTGTATGAAAACCTGGGAAACCCAAGCTGCAAAACCAAGACAGCTTGTGCCTTAATAATCTGGCAGCCTGTTTATCACTCAGGGTGAGAATTTGCTAATTCATATCCTACCTATCTAGTATATTAAGCTTAGCTTGCGTGTTTTGTTTATTTGCTCATTAATCTGCTTTGATCCGTTTGCTATCCCTTATAATCACTTAATCTATCTTTTGTAGTCAATAAATTTTCTTGCTTTGTCTAAAACCAATGCATGTGGAAGTCATAACTCGGGACAGAAAGCTGTTGTATATTTCCTCTCCACATGGAGGGAGGAAATGAATTTCATGAGCTTATGCTCTACAGTTCTTTGAGCAGCGCAAGATGGTATAAGTTTGGGTTTACACTCCAGAGAGGAGGTGCATGCCTAGGAACTGGTAGCTGATCACAGCACAGTATGTAACTACAGCTGGGTATGTCCCTACCTGTATGTGTACTGGTAAAGTGCAGGCTGGAGCCTGGGAGAGGGCTTGGCAGGCTGGTCACAGCAGTACAGTGTAAAGGGAGTCCAGGCTGGTGGGTCAGGGAGGCACAGTGGTACCCCAGTTCCAGGTGGCACCCTGGGAGGGAACCCATCGCAATGTCACTTTAAAATGCTTACAACAGATTTACTGGAACAGTCTGAAAATAAAAATCATTCTGTTCTTAAATCATAATCGTGCTGTAAGTGCTTGGGTAGGACAAGAAGCAAGGTCTTAAATTGCAGCAAGGGCAGCTTAGGTTGGACATTAGGAAAAGATTCTGAACTGCCAGTCGCTGGAATACATTGCCTAGGAAGTTGTGGAATCTCTGTCATTGGAGATTTTTAAGAGCAGATTAGACAAACACCTGTCAGGGATGGTCCAGTAAATACTTAGTCCTTCCATGAGTGTAGGGGACTGGACTAGAAGACCTCTTGAGGTCCCTTCCAAGTCCTATTGTGATGCATGACCAGAAAGGGTTAAGCATCCTGCAGGATGAATGCCTTCAAATTCAACCTTTAAAAACATATGGGGAAATAATGTTTGTGTATTTGCATATATATTGGAGTAGTCAACAATGTAATCAACAGTCCCTGACTATGCTGTTTTCTGTTAATTCAGAGATCAAAAGAACATCTTAGCATTTAAATGAACTGTAAACATAGGATGTTGCTGTATTCATCTCTCTTTGAAATGTGTAGCCAATCAGCTGCGAAGCGTCAAAAAACAGGAAACTGCCTTATGTTAATTCATGTCTCTAAGTACTCGTGAGGGACCTACTTCAAAGTCTCCCTGATTATCTATTGTAAGACAAAGGACTCCGACCTGTCAAAGAAGGCCTGAAACTGTATGATAGATCCTTGGGTCCCAATCCTTTTTTATCTCAGATCTGCTTAAGCTTCATCAGGGGAAGTTTGAGTCACAAGATTGAGATCCCAGTTAAGCTGGTACATCCTGAATATAATACTGGACATTGGACTATAACCTATGGACTAAATTCTAAAAGAACTCTTTGCAACTACAAAGCTCACCATCTCTGCTATGAATCTGAACCTTAAGAACTGGACTCATGTCTATATGTATATTGATCTTTTAACCATAGTATCTCTCTTTTTTAATAAAATTTAGTTTAGTTAATAAGAACTGGCTGTAGGTGTCTATTTGGGTAAGATCTGGAATATTTATTAACCTGGAAGGTAATGAGTCCAATCCTTTAGGACTAGTAGAACTTTTTTATATGATGAAATAAGATTTTCATTAATCCTCATCATATCTGACTTGGGTAACTAGGTGGAAGCCCGAGGCTGGGTTACTTTAAGGGAACTGTGTTTTGGACTTCTGAGTAACTGGTAAGATATAATAGAAGCTGTTTAGTGCTGGCTTGGTAAATCTAAGTATTGGAATATCCACCAGCTTTGGAGATTGTCTGCTCCATTCTTTGCAGTTCACCCTAATTGAGTGACCTCAGCTGGCTCCCCCACGACCCCGGTCACACCTATGAGTCTATAAGTTTAGGGAGAACACACCATACCAGAGAAGTGTATTCCCTGCTTTAAGTGTAAATCTCAAGTATGCACCACTATAATACAGAAATTCTCATCCCTCAGGAGTTAGTCAATTTCTTAAAACAATTAGTTAAGGAAATTTCAGAATGATGTTCTTTCACAGGCTGGAGACTTTAAAATGCTGGCAAAGAATTGGCAAAAAATTCCAATGCAATTTTTAAAAACTCCCAGCTGACTTTGTATTTTGATTTGAGCGGTCATGTCAGAGTACGCTAGTCATGTTGGGCTACATTACATCACATAACTCAATGCGCCTTGCAAAATGCAACTTGATGTTTTCACATTCGACTGTCAGAGCGTGATGCAGGTATTTCTGTGCATTGCCAGAGGGGAAACATACAGAGATCTGCACAGAAACACTGCAGCTGACAAGACACACCAGTAACTGGGACAGCTAGTACATGTAGATGTGGTGTGCCATTTGGCTGGGCTACCGCAGGCAATACACTACACAGAGAAGGGTATATTTGGAAGCATGACGCAAGACAGCCTTGGGAGTTGAACAGAATTATACACTCAACATATTCAAGGAGCAGCCTTCAACAATGCCAGACTTGGTGTTGCTTATGTTTCATAAAGTTTAAGACCAAAAGGGACTATTAGGACATCTCGCCTGACCTCCTGTATACCACCAACCATTACAGTTCACCGCGATACCTCTAAATCGAGCTCATTGGCTTTAGTTAGACCAAAGAATATCATTCCTCAAGAGAATGAACTGCTGAGTGCCATAGGCAGAGAACAGAAGAGACCAAGGAGCACCAATGCCAGAGGCCCTTGCAATGGCAGGGGATTGATTAGGTGAGATACCCTGATGATCCCAGCAAGCAATCCATGTCCCATGCTGGACAGGAAAGCAAAACATTCCCCAAGATCCCTGCCAATCTGACCTGAAGGAAAAATTCCTTTCAGACCACAAAACTGGACTCTGAGCACATGATCACCAGCCAAGCATCTAGGAGGATTTTCTGTCCCACCTCAGAGCACTGATCCACCAGTGTCCCATCTCCAGCTGTGGCCAATCCCGGATTACTTCACAGGAAGATGAAAAGATCCAGAACACATCTGGCAAATTTGGAATTGTGGGTAAAATGTCTTGCCTGAACCCTACAGACAACCAGCTGAAGCCCTAGAACATGAGATTGGATTATAGTCATTGTCTTAATGCAGAACTCTAAGTGTTATGAACATGCTGAAGGCACTGTAGACAATCCTCTTCTTCCCATGGCTTCTGGAGGAAGAGGATGAGAAGGGGGATATATAGATTCACAGATACCAAGGGCCCACTAGAACCATCCCGCCTGACAGCCCACGCACACAGGCCAAAGAACTTCTCCCACAAGATGAATTAAAGCATCTCTTTTAGAAAAATATCTAGTCTCATTTTAAAGACTCCAGGTGATGGTGCACCCACTCCTCCCCTGGTAAGCTGGTCCAGTTCTTAATCCCCTTGCTGCTAGGAAATTGCATCTTATTCAAATTCAGCCAAACATCTAAACACGTTGTCTACCGAGAGGACAATATTTTAGGTGGAGGAGGTGATGTTAGCATACATAAGAAGCTGTTAGTAAAGCTCCAAAGAAGCTTAAAGTTGTTGTTTAGCTCACATTGTGAAGAATTATAATACACATTTGTACTTTGACAAGCTCCGTAAAAAACAAATAACCTGAGCACTCCTTTTCTGTATTTACATGATAGCATAACTGTAAGCCCTTCAATATTCAGGGTGTCATGGTGTCCAGTGAAGGTCTGCTGCTCCCCTCATACTCTCAATCCGTTAACACTCCCTCAATGACATCACAGGGATTCCGTGTTCCTCCTGTCCTCTCTGGTGTCACTGAGCACAGCTGAATGGAGCGGCTAGCGCTCCCATTGAAAGCAAAGGCAGGAGTCCCATTAGCTTTAGTGGGAGCAGAACTCGGGGCTCAGAGCGCTCCTAAAAGACTGAGCTCAAAATTAGGTGTAGACCGGGCCTTATCCTCTTGTGTGTCCGAAAGCACATTGAGCGAATCTGCTCCTGGAGTGGCTTCCATCCGTCCTCTTGATTCTGGCAGACACAGGCTGCATCAAAGCAATTTTCTCTTCATTCATTCCAAAGTCAATTCTCTACAGCAACGGATTATTTTGTTCTCTGGCCGTTCATGGAGAGAAGTAGCTGAAGTGCAAAGTGTCTGTTTTTTCATCCTGGATGGCTCAATTACACTCGCTTTCAAAAAAAATGCAGTTTCCAAGGTAACGCATGTAACTTTCAATCCTAAAAGAAAAATCCTGAGTAATTGCTAAGGTCTTCTTTAGTGTGAAGCCAGAGCCCCAGCATAACCGGATGAGGCTGATTTCAGAGATGGCACTGATGTTTCTGGGTGGGCTGAAAAGCAGGTCCCTATACTAACACTGGGTTCTTAACCCTGAACTTTTGGTCTAGTTCTGTAGTAGTCAGCTCTATAAGAGAGAGCTCCTGTTCTCCTGGGTATACTGACACTGACTCATCTGTTTGGTTTTTCCAATTTATTTTCCTTGGGAATTTTATTGGAGTGCGATTCTGAACAATTTTCAGTAAACGTTTTAAAAAGAGCAAGTTGCAGTGCGGACGGCGCTTAAGAGAAGAAAGGAGAAAGCACCGAAGAACAAGCTGGGTTTGTATTGTACAAGGATAAAACATGATGATGCAAATTGATCAGAAGAGCCGTGTGTGGAGGTGGGGAGAAGGGACAAATTGTGATGAGTAATGAAAAACATTCTGCACTGTAACCACTCTAGCTGGCTGCTGTTAAGAGGAAAAGGAAAGTCGATAAGAACACTGTTAATCTGGAGACTAGTTAATGATGTTGGCCTTAATTAGGCTAAAGCAGCATTCTAAAGTTTCTCAAACAGTAAGTCATTAGATACCTTACATGTATGGTCCAAAAGCAAACTTTCTCATTCATAGCTCTCAGCTGTACTTTACTGATAGCTATGATACTCACTTTAAGTCCTCACAAACCTGCTTTTCTCTTGCTCTTTATTACCATCAGGTATTGATGTCACATATACTGATTATTAAAAATCAGTGAAAACTTGAATCCCACATTTTTTCAAAAAGAAAAGGAGTACTTCTGGCACCTTAGAGACTAACAAATTTATTTGAGCATAAGCTTTCGTGAGCTACAGCTCACTTCATCGGATGCATTCAGTGGAAAATACAGTGGGGAGATTTACATACATAGAGAACATGAAACAGTGGGTGTTACCACACACTGTAACAAGAGTGATCACTTAAGGTGAGCTATTACCAGCAGGAGAGTGTGGGGGGGGGGGAACCTTTTGTAGTGATAATCAAGGTGGGCCATTTCCAGCAGTTGACAAGAACGTCTGAGGAACAGTGGGGAGTGGAGGTGGGAATAAACATAGGGAAATAGTTTTACATTGTGTAATGACCCATCCACTCCCAGTCTTTATTCAAGCCCAATTTAATGGTGTCCAGTTTGCAAATTAATTCCAATTCAGCAGTCTCTTGTTGGAGTCTGTTTCTGAAGGTTCTTTGCTGAAGAATTGCCACTTTTAGGTCTGTAATCGAGTGACCAGAGAGACTGAAGTGTTCTCCGACTGGTTTTTGAATGTTATAATTCTTGACATCTGATTTGTGTCCATTTATTCTTTTATGTAGAGACTGTCCGGTTTGGCCAATGTACATGGCAGAGGGGCATTGTTGGCACATAATGGCATATATCACATTGGTAGATGTGCAGGTGAATGAGCTTCTGATAGTGTGGCTGATGTGATTAGGCCCTATGATGGTGTCCCCTGAATAGATATGTGGACAGAGTTGGCAACGGGCTTTGTTGCAAGGATACGTTCCTGGGTTAATGGTTCTGTTGTGTGGTGTGTGGTTGCTGGTGAGTATTTGCTTCAGGTTGGAGGGCTGTCTGTAAGCAAGGGCGGGCCTGTCTCCCAAGAATGATGGGTCATCCTTCAGGATAGGTTGTAGATCCTTGATGATGCGTTGGAGGGGTTTTAGTTGTGGGCTGAAGGTGATGGCTAGTGGCATTCTGTCATTTTCTTTGTTGGGCCTGTCCTGTAGTAGGTGACTTCTGGGTACTCTTCTGGCTCTGTCCATCTGTTTCTTCACTTCAGCAGGTGGGTATTGTAGTTGTAAGAATGCTTGATAGAGATCTTGTAGGTGTTTGTCTCTGTCTGAGAGGTTGGAGCAAATGTGGTTGTATCGTAGAGCTTGGCTGTAGACAATGGATCATGTGGTGTGGTCTGGATGAAAGCTGGAGGCATGTAGGTAGGAATAGCAGTCAGTAGGTTTCCGGTATAGGGTGGCGTTTATGTGACCATCACTTATTAGCACTGTAGTGTTCAGGAAGTGGATCTCTTGTGTGGCCTGGTCTAGGTGGAGGTTGATGGTGGGATGGAAATTGTTGAAATCATGGTGGAATTCCTCAAGGGCTTCTTTTCCATGGGTCCAGATGATGAAGATGTCATCAATGTAGCGCAAGTAGAGTAGGGGCATTAGGGGATGAGAGCTGAGGAAGCGTTGTTCTAAGTCAGCCATAAAAATGTTGGTATACTGTGGGACCATGTGGGTACGCATAGCAGTGCTGCTGATTTGAAGGTATACATTGTCCCCAAATGTGAAATAGTTATGGGTGAGGACAAAGTCAAAGTTCAGCCACCAGGTTTGCCATGACATTATCGGGGATACTGTTCCTGACGGCTTGTAGTCCATCTTTGTGTGGAATGTTGGTGTAGAGAGCTTCTACATCCATAGTGGCCAGGATGGTGTTTTCAGGAAGATCACTGATGGATTGTAGTTTCTTCAGGAAGTTGGTGGCGTCTCAAAGACAGCTGGGAGTGCTGGTAGGGTAGGACCTGAGGAGGGAGTCTACATAGCCAGACAATCCTGCTGTGAGGGTGCCAGTGCCTGAGATGATGGGGCGTCCAGGATTTCCAGGTTTATGGATCTTGGGTAGCAGATAGAATATCCCAGGTTGGGGTTCTAGGGGTGTGTCTGTGCAGATTTGTTCTTGTGCTTTTTCAGGGAGTTTCTTGAGCAAATACTGTAGTTCCTTTTGGTAACCCTCAGTGGGATCAGAGGGTAATGGCTTGTAGAAAGTGGTGTTGGAGAGTTGCCTAGCAGCCTCTTGTTCATATTCCGACCTATTCATGATGACAACGGCACCTCCTTTGTCAGCCTTTTTGATTATGATGTCAGAGTTGTTTCTGAGGCTGTAGATGGCATTGTGTTCCGCACGGCTGAGGTTATGGGGCAAGTGATGCTGCTTTTCCACAATTTCAGCCCGTACACATCAGCGGAAGTACTCTATATAGAAGTCCTGTCTGTTGTTTCGACCTTCAGGAGGAGTCCACCCAGAATCCTTCTTTTTGTAGTCTTGGTAGGAAGGTCGCTGTGGGTTAGTATGTTGTTCAGAGGTGTGTTGGAAATATTCCTTGAGTCGGAGACGTCGAAAATAGGATTCTAGGTCACCACAGAACTGTATCATGTTCATAGGGGTGGAGGGGCAGAAGGAGAGGCCCTGAGATAGCGCAGCAGAAGAATCTGTCCTCAGAGTATAGTTGGATAGATTAACAATATTGCTGGGTGGGTTAAGGGAACCACTGTTGCAGCCCCTTGTGGCATGTAGTAGTTTAGATAGTTTAGTGTCCTTTTTCTTTTGTAGAGAAGTAAAGTGTGTGTTGTAAATGGCTTGTCTAATATTTGTAAAGTCCAACCACGAGGAAGTTAGTGTGGAAGGTTATTTTTTTTATGAGAGTATCCAGTTTTGAGAGCTCATTCTTAATCTTTCCCCGTTTGCTGTAGAGGATGTTGATCGGGTGGTTCCGCAGTTTCTTTGAGAGCGTGTGGCACAAGCTGTCAGCATAGTCGGTGTGGTATGTAGATTGTAATGGATTTTTTACCTTCAGTCCTTTCGGTATGATATCCATCTGTTTGCATTTGGAAAGGAAGATGATGTCTGTCTGTATCTGTACGAGTTTTTTCATGAAGTTGATAGATTTCCACTCCATACATCTAAATTCAGTGCCTTGCATAACGACAGGTTTCAGAGTAGCAGCCGTGTTAGTCTGTATTCGCAAAAAGAAAAGCCATTATTTCAAGGCTCCTACTGCATCAATGTGTGTATCTGTCATTATGAGATTAAATCACATTGCAGGGTGTTTAAACCAAGATCCTTGGGGCAGGGATTTCCTTTCTTATTGCCGTGTTAGGTACTGCGTGCGCACGCACAAACACAGCCATCCATCCTGACCCCTGGCTGGGGAATCTTATTGCTACCACAATACAAATAAAATTAGTAAATAATAATGAAGTATAATACGATTGAGACTGATCAGGCAACACACAGCTCTGGACCCTTAGTCATTAAGAAGTTGAGATTTGGTGTAAGCTTAGACCACAAAATATTTTTTAAATATAAGAAGGTTTTTATGAATTATACTTTGCAGAGCCCTTGAATAAAATTATGGAGGCAGAAAACAAACATGGTACTAGTGCATAAGAAGGGTAACCGCATACTGGTACTTTTTGCTAATGTTTTCACTAAAATTTGCAGAAGTGCCTAAGTGAATTAGGAGCTAGAGTCCAATTGCTATTCACAGAGACTTTTGCTAAGTGACTTAGGAGCTTTTTAACGTTGTACCTTTGTTATCGATGTGCCCTATACATTGCCACTGAAATCAACAGGACCCTTCCCATGGACTTCACTGAGTGTGGAATCAGGCCCCACACCCTTATCATTATGTAGTAAAAGTTCTCTCTGCCATGGACTCACTCTCTGCGATACTGTTGGGGGAGAAAAGAGACAGAGGGTGATTTCAGTAACAGCCCATTTCCTGTTCAAGGCTGAGATCTTCAAAGCTGGCTAAGGGTTTTGGTCACTCAATTCTCATTGAAATTATTGGGAACAGGGCATCCAAATCCCCTAGGCATTTAGAATCCCACCCTAAATTTTGCTCATTAGATTAAAGGATTATTCCCTGAACTACCAAATAAATTACACTTTCACTGTTTAATTGTCACAAGCCTCTTCAAAATCATGTCAAACTGAAGAACAGATTTAGTGCTGGAGAGCCCCCTCGTGGCTTGGTATGGTGTAGCAGGTTCTCTCCTCCTTAGCACCCATACTGACAGTTATTCTCCAGGCCCACGGTGGTCTGCCTCCTCTCCCTACTCAGCCCACTGCCAGGTCATGTTTAGTTCCATCCCTTCTGGGGCAACAAAGTCCAGCAAAAACAAATGTTGAATCCCTCCATCTGGCCTGCCACCCTCTATTCTGGGCCCAGTGAGTCATACATCCTAAGACCTTTATTAGTCCATATCCTTGTCTCAGGGGCTTCACGCATCCTTACCAGTGAGCCAAGGCTGCCCTCTACACTGGGTTCTAGTCCAAGGATCCTAGGACAAGCGTTCAAGGTTCATTCCACCAGATTACTTGCCGCTGTCTCCCGGGACGATCTTCCAACCCAACATTTCTCTGGCTTTCTCCTTGCCTTTATGAGCCTTCTTGTTCCTTACACGTCTCTTCCTCCTTACTATCTGGAGAGTGATTGCGGTTTCTCCCTGCAGCCTCCTCCTTTTCTGTTTGTTTTTTCACGCAGCGGCCTCATCACAGAATGCTATGAGCACTATTTTCTTCATTTGTTTTTAACCAGTTGGTTGGTGGGGGGGGTTGGTTTTTTTATATATCCTTTCAATCAGCCTGCTATCCTTAAGAAAACTTGGCAAGGCTCTTTTTGCATTACTGCATTTTCACAAGTCCCTTTAGTGAAAAAAAAAATCTTTGATTCCACGCTGACTCAATTTTTCATAAAGGAACTTTCTTTCCTTAGAATATTGCCCACTGTGATTTCACTCACCACTCTAGCACCTCCTGCTGGCTGTCATGGGAATTAATTCTGCTTGCCAGGGTGCCCTCCTCTGGTCATGCCCCGTTGCCCTCACGTTTGTTCCAGGACCCCGCCACTCCCAGGACTGCAGCGCCCTCTTCAGTGACACTGCCCTATGGGCTGTGCCACACTCTGTGTTCTTCCCTTCTGGGGGATCTGCAATCTCTATCCAGCCACTCCCTCAGTGGCAACTGCAGCCTATTGTCCCAGGGCCGCTTCCCATGTGGCTCCAGCACCCTCTTCTGCCCTTACCTCAGGGCCACAGCCTGTAGTGCTAGCAGCCAGCCGGGAGCTCTCTCGAGCTCTCCTGGTCCCTGCTTGCAGCACTGCTCCGTCCCAAGTGCTGGCACTCCTTCCTCTTGCTCGGAACCTGGTCTTCTCCCCTCGAGCTCCAGTCAGCTACTGAACTCTACTCTGCCCTGCAGCCCTTCTTCTATGAGCCTGTCAGGCCATGATTGGCTGCTGCTCTCAGCCCCTTTCTAATTACCTGCCTCCAGCGCAGCCTCCCTAGGGCTGCTTTCAACTCTTTTACTGCCAGTGAGGGGCAGCCACCTCATCACACCCACAATGCCATAGAACACAATCAATGGTGTCTTTGGTTTTGCACACATTACACAGCCTATCTG
Organism: Caretta caretta; assembly: GCF_965140235.1. Taxonomy (NCBI): domain Eukaryota; kingdom Metazoa; phylum Chordata; order Testudines; family Cheloniidae; genus Caretta; species Caretta caretta. Next base: position 91,776,523 of record NC_134214.1, read on the forward strand.
CATGTATTTTTAATAAGTTTAATTGATCACTTGAGGCTCAATGACTGGTTAACACTCTAAAAATGACTACTTCACTTTTTCTATCGTGGCTATGGAGTATAGCATTAGCTTTGATTTGAGCATATATTATAAAATCTTTATCCTTTTGTTTTCTTAGTCCATAGTTCTTGCCATTTCTTCACAAGCTCTTTCAGGACCACACTTTTAAATTCTTGACTACTTATGGGTATGTTAATACCTAGCCCCTCATTTTTTAGCGCTTGTTTGCTGCTTTGTCAGTCATTTCATTCCCAGGTATTCTGCTATGTGCTGGAATCAGTGCTATAGTTACACAAATCTGCTTGCATTATTTCCACAGTTAGAAACACGATTTCACTTATTATGTCGTTTCTGGTTTCCAAAGTCCCTGTTCTCATCATCAGAATGCCTGACAAGGAATTGGATAAAATTACAGCTGCAGCCCGTCGAACATCTCTAATTCAGGTTGGTGACAACATTATCTCCATTAGGAGAGCCATCAGCATGGTCACATAACTTGATAGCCTCTTAGATCTCTGGATTACAAGACTAGAAACACAGAAGGTTGTTCCCACTTTACCTGTTCGGTCATCTTTTGATCCATCTGTGTAGATTTATTGTTCATAAATAAATTCAGCAGTGTCAGTGGTGATAATGTGTGGGCTTTTTCCCTTCCCTTCGTTTCTTCATATGGTTCCAAATCCACAAATGGGGGAATAACTGTCCAGCTGAAATTTGACTTCTCATGATTAAAAAATATTTTGTTTTCTCAATTTTTTTTTTTTTACATATCTCCTTTACGCATTTGTTGACCCTGACAGTATGAAGAAGTCTGTGGCAATCCATATAGTTTTATTTATTAAGGTCCCAGCAATCCTCATAAATCTGTTGTGTATTTCTATTTTCATGATCCCCTTGTACCTTTTGCCCAAAAAGATTAGATCTAATAGTTGCATCCTTAGATTTATATGTGCTTCTCCAGTGGCTATTTGCTTCTTTTTAGCAGTGCAATACATTTTACTACCTTCTAAATCTCTCTAATACGTTTTTCATTAATGAACAGGCTTTAATCTTCCCTTATTGATTCATCAAGCAATTCCCTGCATTGATTCATCAAATCAGATGAAATTAAACTCTTGGTTACTGTACATGTAGAGCACATAACTTCAATTTGTTATTGGTTCCTTCCACCCATTAAAACCACCAGGCTAACACAAAGTAGATGGGGGGGGGGGGGGTCTGTGTAAATTGCTATTACGCTTTACTTGCTGTAGCAAGGCAGGGACACTGGGCTTGAGCATTACAGCTGGTGGTGAGATCCAACCAGCAAAGATCCTGGCTATGGGGACTCTGCTATCCTGGCAGCTTTATCAGAAGTTGAGAGTTGTGCAAATCCACCTTAGATGAAGCCAATATAAGCGCCTGGGGAGATGGAAGTAGAGAGCTGGGTAAGACTACTGAGATTTCTCTCTTTGTACGTTTTGCCTAAATACTGCTTTTCCATTTTGCACATCCTCCTGGCAAGGCAAAAACGTTGCCAAGCTCACCATCCTAGGATGGCTTTAATAATGTCTCTAAGGAAGGCAGCAAAGCATAAGGAATTGGTGCACAAGATTTAGAGGAGCATCACCCCCCCATCACTCAAATTAACAATATGATCAAAAAACAACCCCTTATGCATCAAATCCCTCTGATGCTCAGGAAACAACATCCTCCATGGCACGCTCAGAACTATACTCTCCTCCTTCCCCTAGCACTCAGGTCTCAATCTTGCCCCCCAAATAATTCTCTGGGATTTTTCCCCTTGATTTCAGTGGCAGCAAGAATAGGCCCTGGCTTGCCTAGATCCTCAATCTTCAAGTTTCTGAGAGGCCCAATCCCACTGAAATCAGTGGAAATAGTGAGCGCTATCAGAGAGTTGTTACAGTTACCAAATTCTCTGTGCTATATTAGAGATGGAACCATATCAAAATCCCACCTCCAAAGTTTTTGTAAAGTGCAGCAAAAAGAACTCTCTGCTCACAAGACTCCAAGCTGAGGAATTTGCTGCTTTATCCACCTGCAACAAACTGAAGCCTGGTCTACACCTAAAATTTAGGTCAACCTAGCTACATCGCTCGGGGTTGTGAAAAACCTGACACTCCTGAGCAACATAGTTAGCCTGACTTAAACCCTGGTATAGACCCTGCTAGGAAAGAATTCAACAGAAAAATTCTCCCTGCTAGGGAAAAATTCTTCCATCAACCTAGCTACCGCCTCTCGCAGGGATGGATTTACTACAGCAGCAGAAAAACTCCTTCCATAGCTGTAGCAAGTGTTTACACTACAGCGGCATAGCTACAGCTGTGCCACGGAAGCATTTGTAATGTAGACATAGCCTTCTGGGAGGTAGTGGAGGGATGTGTAAGGGGGAGGACTCCCACTGAGAAACAGGAAGTAGGGAGGAATGAAGCATAGCTCCATCCCGTAATACTCTGGGGTAACCCAGTTAACGCCATGGTGGCCACTTGACTAAATCCTCAACCTTTGGAGGGAGAGAAGTGGGGTGAAGAATCAAAACCTGGACATGGATTTGAATTTCACAAATGGTCCCTATCTTTACAATAGTTTTAACCAAAAGCCTGGATACAAACGCTGGCGTTTTCTTGATTGGCGTCCCGATCACAATTCTGCAGCTTGAGTCCATCTCTAACCAACACGCTTGTTTTTCTCTTTAACAATTTTAGACCAAGAAACTTCCATAGAATTATGCATTCCGAGCATGAGGGCTTGAAATAAACGTCGGTCCACAGGATCAAGACCATTTCAATCATCCTCTCTATTATTTTCCCCAGCAATCGCTATTTTCCTATGTGGCGTAAGAATGTGGATCACCCATACTACAAGCTTGACTAGGGAGATAAGTAATGTGTCCGGTTTTTTTGGCAAATTAAAATTAACATTTTAGGCCAGGGATGGAACATTTTTGCTTAAAACATATTTGGGGAAAGTCCTAATCCACGTGTGCACACACACGGCATGCCACGTTCAGGTTTAGATCTAAAGGCCTTTAAAGCATTTCAGATCCAGTGAGAATCGACCCAAAGGGCCGTAAAGCATTTCAGTTCAAATAAGCACAGATTGCAGTGGCTTGTTCCAATGTGTCAGAGCTACACGGAGCCTCACTTCTTATTAGCAGATAAGAATGCACTGAGTTTCAGGGTTATTATAGTTATAATGTTCCCAGTGCAGAAGTATCCAGTACTTTAGAAATAATACATTGAGTCTTAAGAGACAGCTGGGAAAACCAATTAGCTGAGCTAAATCTGCATATCAATCACGGAAAGAGTATCCCTTGTTCAGCTACCAGGCAAAAAGCATCTCAGAAATTCAAGGTGCACATTTATAATGTTCTCATCCCCCCGCACCAGATTAGTCGTTGTGTGGAATTAATGTCTGGAATAAAATAGAAAGAGATGGGCTAACATGTGGCAGATGTACAGTGCACAGCTCAAGCCAGTGCTCCTGGTCCAACTCTTCAGGAGCAATAAATTCACCCACAGTTATTTGCAGCTGTCCAGCATGAGGCTTTCTGTGCCATGTTAATCCTGCAGGGCTCCTGGGCCCAGATGCATAGGAAGTAGGGCTGTCAAGCAATTAAAAAAATTAATCACGATTAATCGCACAGTTAAACAATAACAGAATCCAAAAATATTTAAATAAATGGTATGTTTTCTACATTTTCAAGTATTTTGATTTCAATTACAACACAGAATACAAAGTGTACAGTGCTCACTTTATATTTATTTTTTATTACAAATATTTGCCCTGTAAAAACAAAAAGAAATAGTATTTTTCAATTCATCTAATACAAGTACTGTACTGCAGTCTCTTTGTCCTGAAAGTACAACTTACAAATGTATAATAATGTACCAAAAAATAACTGCATTCAAAAAAAAAACAAGGTAAAACTTTAGCGCTTACAAGTCCACTCAGTCCGACTTCTTGTTCAGCAATCGCTAAGACAAACATGTTTGTTTACATTTGCAGGAGATAATGCTGCCCACTTCTTATTTACAATGTCACCTGAAAGTGAGAACAGGCGTTCGCCTGGCACTTTTGTAGCCAGAGTCACAAGATATTTACGTGCCACATAAGCTAAAGACTCATATGTCCCTTCATGTGTCAACCACCATTCCAAAGGACATGCCTCCATATTGATGATGAGTTCTGCTCGATAACGATCAAACGCAAAGCAGACCAACGCATGTTCATTTTCATCATCTGAATCAGATGCCACCAGCAGAAGGTTGATTTTCTTTTTTGGTGGTTCGGGTTCTGTAGTTTCCGCAACAGAGTGTTGCTCTTTTAAGACTTCTGAAAGCATGCTCCACACCTCGTCCCTCTCAGATTTTGGAAGGCACTTCAGATTCTTAAATCTTGGGTTGAGTGCTGTAGCTATCTTTAGAAATCTCACATCGGTACCTTGAGTTTTGTCAAATCTGCTGTGAAAATGTTCTTTTTTAAAAACATGGGCCTTAACTAGAAATGAGCTCTGTTTCAAATGTGTGGGTCCCCGCTACTCCCTGGGGGTGTGCTAGAGTGACCAGATGTCCCGATTTTATAGGGACAGTCCTGATTTTGGGGACTTTTTCTTATATAGGATCCTATTACCCCCCACCCCCTGTCCTGATTTTTCACACTTGCTGTCTGGTCACCCTAGGGTGTGCACATGTGTGGGTCCCAGCTGCTCACTGCCCCCCTCATTGAAGCAGGTGTGCAGGGTTACTGCCCTGGGAACTGCAGGGCAGCAGTGGACATGGGGCAGCTGCAGACAGGGGCATGGGCCAGGGCTAGCTGGAGGCTGGGGGGTGTGGGGCTAGCTGCGGGCAGGACAGGGGGTGCGGAGCTGGCTGGAGACGGGGGTGTGGGGCTGGCTGGAGGCAGGGGCTGACTGGAGGTAGGGGCTGCTGCAGGCAGGGCAGGGGGTTGCAGGACTGGCTGGAGACATGGGATGTGGGGCTGGCTGACTTCGGGCAGGGCTGCAGGGGGGTGTGGCAGGGGTTGGCTGGAGATGGGGGGTGTGGGGCTGGCTAGCTTCAGGCAGGGGGTGAGTGCAGCAGGAGTTGGCTGGAGACAGGGCAGTGGTGCGGGGCTGCTGCAGGTAGGGCGGGGCTGGCCGGAGACGGGGGGCTGGCTGCGGGCAGGGGGTGCGGGGGCAGCTGGAGGCAGGGGCTGGCTGCGGGCAGGGTAGGGGGTGCGGGGCTGGTGCAGGTAGGGGAGGGGCTGGCCGGAGGCGGGGGGCTGGCTGCGGGCGGGGGGTGGGCAGGGGCTGGCTGCGGGCAGGGGGTGTGGGGGCGGCTGGGGCTGGCTGCGGGCAGGGCAGGGGGTGCGGGGCTGGTGCAGGTAAGGCAGGGGCTGGCCGGAGACGGGGGGCTGGCTGCGGGTGGGGGGTGCGGGGGCGGCCGGAGGCGGGGGCTGGCTGCGGGCGGGGGGGCGGGGGCGGCCGGAGGCGGGGGCTGGCTGCGGGCGGGGGGGCGGGGGCGGCCGGAGGCGGGGGCTGGCTGCGGGCAGGGTGGTGGGTGCTCATGGGGAGAGCAGCAGGACGCAGCCCCAGCCCAGCAGAGCAGCCGGGGACCCACCAGGCAGCAGCGGGAGCCCCAGGGCCAGGGGAGCAGCAGCACCAGCCCCAGGGCTCGTGCCCAGGGCCAGGCGGCAGCCCACGTGGCTCCCGCAGCGCCCCCGGTGGCCGGAGGAGGAATCACATCACTTCCCAGCCGGAGCCCATCAAACCCTCAGCGCCCCCTGCAGGGAAGCGGGTTAACAACCGGCTCTAAAACGGCTTCAAAATTTAACCATCGGTTTGCGCGAACCGGCCCCAGCTCACCGCTGTCCACATGCACATTGGTCTCTCTGAGATCTGAATCGAACACCCTAGTATAACTGTTTCCCATCAGCACGTATGCTGATCCTTAGCTGTATGGGTCATCTTTACTTAGTATTTAAACTTCTTATGCTTCGAGCTGCTGCTTTCTTCTCCCCACCCCTGGAGTCATCTGGAACCTGTAAATACTCCACGTTACCCATGCACTTATATTCAGGATGGGTCATAGTCATCTTATGCAGGTGTTTTCCTGTTCTCATTGACTTCAGTAGAAGCAGGATTGAACCCCGAGCTCTACTGAGCATTTGCCATTAAGATAAATGCAAAGGGAGGGTTTTCCATGGCAATATCTGATGTATAAACACATCTATACTGAAAGCACAAAAATCTCCTCTTTTTTTTAAATCTGGCCTTATTTTAGCCAGCTTCAACCTGTTCTTTCTTTAATCCATATCCATCTCCTCTCTGTTTTGCACTTCTGGTTTTTGTTCAGATGACCTCGTCTTACTGCAATGACCAAAAAAAAAAAAAAAAAAACCAAAAAACCAAAAGAGCCCATGTGAACATCTTGCAACTTCCTATGTCTTTAGGATAGGAAATTAAAACCATGTTTTATTTACTAGCTGAGCGATCTGAACATCCTGTATCCCAACATCTAAGTGTGGTTGGTTACATATGGGCTGATGCAATACTATGTTTAGAGCATGACATCACAATTTTATCTATATTATTACTTCTGACAATTGGCCATAGGAAAATTAACAATTCTATCAAAACATAGAAACGGAGCAAGGGATGTGTTAGGATAATTGTCAACACCATCTCTGAGACAGGTTTTAACTGCCAGCAGCATTTGTGCTTGTATTGATATGTCTGCCGGCACATCAACCTATTGCCAACACTTAATGACTTGAATGCTTCCAAATGAGCCTGAACAGATCATGAAAATCATCTGATTATATGAAAGTCACACAGGAAAGTGGCAAGTCCTTATTCCTTTAATATTGCCCTACAGCTTTTGTAGCATCTCTCTGCAATGTTACTACCTAAGGTTACCTGAGTAATGCCATTAGAAGCCTTTACTTTCCAGGTTTCATGACTCGTTCTCAGATATTCACTTGGGCAAACAAAAGCTACAGCTGAGATTCACTTTTTTTTTTATTACATTTTGTCTATTTTTAAATTAAGATTGTAAAAAAAATTGGCCGGGTTGTGATGGCTGATTCTGCTTGTAAGCTTCCAAAATGGCTCTGATTTGAAAGACAGTTTGCAAGCAAATAGCCCATTTCATGGTCCAATGAGTTTTACGCTTTTGAAAAAAAAAATGAAAACAAAGAACAGAGCTGTTGCAATTTAAAAGTCGGCTGCCCTGTTTAACCAGTAAACAACTCCGACGAATTTACACAAGTGATTTGATTATGTGCTTAAATACATATTTAAATTTTAGAGCTGTTCCAATCTGTTGAGTAAAGAAGGACTTTTACAAACATCTTCTAAAATATAGAGTTCATTAGGTACTCTGGAACGTATCTATATATTAAGAGGTAGTGTAAGGCACTGGCATGGGACTCAAAAGCCTTGGGTTCTATCCTCAGCTTTGCCTCTGACCTGCTGCATGACTTCCTTTCTCTGTGCTTTGGTTTCCCCTCCCACTCTCTGGCTTGTCTATTTAGACTGTAAGCTCTTTAGGGCAGGCACTGTGTATGAATATACACAGCACCTAGCTCAATAGGTGAAGCACATACATAAAGTAAGAGATGCTTCTGTAAACCCTTACACGTGAGAAGTCCTAATGCACCCAATGGGATTACATCTGTGAAGAAGGGTTGCAGGATGGGGCTTCTTAAAGGCTGGGAAAAGACACCAAATTTAAAAAAAAAATTACTGGCATGATCCTGCTCCCTGCAAAAAACTCACCTTGACTTACATGGGAGCAGGATTGGGCCCCCTGCTAGTGAGAGATTGGTTTATCAGAAACTAGAATCTATCAAGACAGGACTTGACTCAGTAAACTGAATGACAAAGGCCACACCGCAGTCCTGATCCTAGTAAAGTCCATGGGACTTAGCAGCAGATAAGCCCCAAGCCTCATTCTACTGGTGCAGTGGTACAAAATACCCACTCCTAGGCAGCTTTGGCGAGAAACTTTTGAAAACCTCTGTCCTTGTCAGCTGAAGAGGAGCAAGCACACTTACACAGACTGGTTCTGGATGCTGGTAAAATCCACAACACAGAAAACGCTAAAGAACAAAGCTGATTTTGTCCATGCTGTTTATATATCCCTGCTGGCTATTAAAACAAACAACAATGCCTGGAACAGCACTAAGTTGTATGCAAGTAAAGATCCCCAGGTCCCATTAACATCAATCCCCACACCCATGCAGAGCACAGGGGTCCGTGCTATCTGATCCTGCTATAGGATCAAGACCTAAAATTGCATTTCCTCCCCGATGTCAAAAGACCACAAGCAAGACTGAAATAAGAGGGGACATTTTAGGTAATGTCCTAGGGTATGTCTACACTACGGAATAAGGTCGAATTTATAGAAGTCGGTTTTTTAGAAATCGGTTTTATATATTCGAGTGTGTGTGTCCCCACAGAAAATGCTCTAAGTGCATTAAGTGCATTAACTCGGCGGAGCGCTTCCACAGTACCGAGGCTAGAGTCGACTTCCGGAGCGTTGCACTGTGGGTAGCTATCCCACAGTTCCCGCAGTCTCCGCTGCCCATTGGAATTCTGGGTTGAGATCCCAATGCCTGATGGGGCTAAAACATTGTCGCGGGTGGTTCTGGGTACATATCGTCAGGCCCCCGTTCCCTCCCTCCCTCCGTGAAAGCAAGGGCAGACAATCATTTCGCGCCTTTTTTCCTGAGTTACCTGTGCAGACGCCATACCACTGCAAGCATGGAGCCCGCTCAGGTAACCGTCACCCTATGTCTCCTGGGTGCTGGCAGACGCGGTACGGCATTGCTACACAGTAGCAGCAACCCCTTGCCTTGTGGCAGCAGACGGTACAGTACGACTGGTAGTCGTCCTCGTCGTGTCCGAGGTGCTCCTGGCCATGTCGGCTGGGAGCGCCTGGGCAGACATGGGTGCAGGGACTAAATTTGGAGTGACTTGACCAGGTCATTCTCTTTAGTCCTGCAGTCAGTCCTATTGAACCGTCTTATGGTGAGCGGGCAGGCGATACGGACTGCTAGCAGTCGTACTGTACCATCTTCTGCCAGGCAGGCAAGAGATGAGGATGGCTAGCAGTCGTACTGTACCATCTTCTGCCGAGCAGCCATGAGATGTGGATGGCATGCAGTCCTTCTGCACCGTCTGCTGCCAGCCAAAGATGTAAAAGATAGATGGAGTGGGTCAAAACAAGAAATAGACCAGATTTGTTTTGTACTCATTTGCCTCCTCCCCTGTCTAGGGGACTCATTCCTCTAGATCACACTGCAGTCACTCACAGAGAAGGTGCAGCGAGGTAAATCTAGCCATGTATCAATCAGAGGCCAGGCTAACCTCCTTGTTCCAATAAGAACGATAACTTAGGTGCACCATTTCTTATTGGAACCCTCCGTGCAGTCCTGCCTGAAATACTCCTTGATGTACAGGCACCCGCCGAGTACATAAACCGCAAGGGGTACTTTTCGATAGTGCTGCAAGCTCTGGTGGATCACAAGGGACGTTTCACCAACATCAACGTGGGATGGCCGGGAAAGGTGCATGATGCTCGCATCTTCAGGAACTCTGGTCTGTTTCAAAAGCTGCAGGAAGGGACTTTATTCCCAGACCAGAAAATAGCTGTTGGGGATGTTGAAATGCCTATATGTATCCTTGGGGACCCAGCCTACCCCTTAATGCCATAGCTCATGAAGCCGTACACAGGCAGCCTGGACAGTAGTCAGGAGCTGTTCAACTACAGGCTGAGCAAGTGCAGAATGGTGGTAGAATGTGCATTTGGACATTTAAAGGCGCGCTGGCGCAGTTTACTGACTCGCTTAGACCTCAGCGAAACCAATATTCCCACTGTTATTACTGCTTGCTGTGTGCTCCACAATATCTGTGAGAGTAAGGGGGAGACGTTTATGGCGGGGTGGGAGGTTGAGGCAAATCGCCTGGCTGCTGGTTACACGCAGCCAGACACCAGGGCGGTTAGAAGAGCACAGGAGGGCGTGGTACGCATCAGAGAAGCTTTGAAAACCAGTTTCATGACTGGCCAGGCTACGGTGTGAAAGTTCTGTTTGTTTCTCCTTGATGAAACCCCCCGCCCCTTGGTTCACTCTACTTTCCTGTAAGCTAACCACCCGCCCCTCCTCCCTTCAATCACCGCTTGCAGAGGCAATAAAGTCATTGTTGCTTCACATTCATGCATTCTTTATTCATTCATCACACAAATAGGGGGATGACTACCAAGGTAGCCCAGGAGGGGTGGTGGAGGAGGGAAGGAAAATGCCACACAGCACTTTAAGCACAGCGCTTTAAAAGTTTACAACTTTAAAATTTATTGAATGACAGCCTTCTTTTTTTTGGGCAATCCTCTGTGGTGGAGTGGCTGGTTGGCTGGAGGCCCCCCCACCACGTTCTTGGGCGTCTGGGTGTGGAGGCTATGGAACTTGCGGAGGAGGGCGGTTGGTTACAGAGGGGCAGCAGTGGCAGTCTGTGCTCCAGCTGCCTTTGCTGCAGCTCAACCATACTGCAGGACCATACTGGTTTGGTCCTGCAGCAGCCTCAGCATTGAATCCTGCCTCCTCTCATCACGCTGCCGCCACATTTCCCGCCACTTACTCTCTTCAGCCCGCCACCTCTCCTCCCGGTCATTTTGTGCTTTCCTGCACTCTGACATTATTTGCCTCCACGCATTCATCTGTGCTCTGTCAGTGTGGGAGGACAGCATGAGCTCGGAGAACATTTCATCGCGAGTGCGTTTTTTTTTCTTTCTAAGCTTCACTAGCCTCTGGGAAGGAGAAGATCCTGTGATCATTGAAACACATGCAGCTGGTGGAGAAAAAAAAAGGGACAGCGGTATTTAAAAAGACACATTTTATAAAACAGTCGCTACACTCTTTCAGGGTAAACCTTGCTGTTAACATTACATACATAGCACATGTGCTTTCGTTACAAGGTCGCATTTTGCCTCCTCCCACCGCGTGACTACCCCCTCAACCTTCCCCCCTCCCTGTGGCTAACAGCGGGGAACATTTCTGTTTAGCCACAGGCAAACAGCCCAGCAGGAATGGGCTCCTCTGACTGTCCCCTGAAGAAAAGCACTCTATTTCAACCAGGTGACCATGAATTATATATCACTCTCCTGAGGATAACACAGAGAGATAAAGAACGGATGTTGTTTGAATGCCAGCAAACATACACTGCAATACTGTGTTCTACAATGTTTCCCGAGTACGTGTTACTGGCCTGGAGTGGTAAAGTGTCCTACCATGAAGGACGCAATAAGGCTGCCCTCCCCAGAAACCTTTTGCAAAAGCTTTAGGACTACATCTAGGAGAACCGCAAATGCCAGGGCAAAGTAATCCTTTCACATGCTTGCTTTTAAACCATGTATAGCATTTTAAAAGGTACACTCACCAGAGGTCCCTTCTCCGCCTGCTGGGTCCAGGAGGCAGCCTTGGGTGGGTTCGGGGGGTACTGGCTCCAGGTCTAGGGTGAGAAACAGTTCCTGGCTGTCGGGAAAACCAGTTTCTCCGCTTACTTGCTGTGAGCTATCTACAACCTCATCATCATCATCATCTTCTTCGTCCCCAAAACCTGCTTCCGTATTGCCTCCATCTCCATTGAAGGAGTCAAACAACATGGCTGGGGTAGTGGTGGCTGAACCCCCTAAAATGGCACGCAGCTCATCATAGAAGCGGCATGTTTGGGGCTCTGACCTGGAGCGGCCGTTCGCCTCTCTGGTTTTCTGGTAGGCTTGCCTCAGCTCCTTAAGTTTCACGCAGCACTGCTTCGGGTCCCTGTTATGGCCTCTGTCCTTCATGCCCTGGGAGATTTTGACAAAGGTTTTGGCATTTCGAAAACTGGAACGGAGTTCTGATAGCACGGATTCCTCTCCCCAAACAGTGATCAGATCCCGTACCTCCCGTTCGGTCCATGCTGGAGCTCTTTTGCGATTCTGGGACTCCATCATGGTCACCTGTGCTGATGAGCTCTGCATGGTCACCTGCAGCTTGCCACGCTGGCCAAACAGGAAATGAGATTCAAAAGTTCGCGGTTCTTTTCCTGTCTACCTGGCCAGTGCATCTGAGTTGAGAGTGCTGTCCAGAGCGGTCATAATGGAGCACTCTGGGATAGCTCCCGGAGGCCAATACCATCCAATTGTGTCCACAGTACCCCAAATTCGAGCCGGCAACGTCGATTTAAGTGCTAATCCACTTGTCAGGGGTGGAGTAAGGAAATCGATTTTAAGAGCCCTTTAAGTCGAAATAAAGGGCTTCATTGTGTGGACGGGTGCAGGTTTACATCGATTTAACGCTGCTAAATTCGACCTAAAGTCCTAGTGTAGACCAGGGCCTAGAAACCTCAGCTCTCAAAGCACTGCAAGCAAACAAGACAGCAAAACTACACAAGGAGCAGCAGGAACATTTTTCACAATTAGTTTAGTTGTGATACATTACCTGAAATGTACAAACAATGGGACTTAATTGGTACGTAGGAGTTGGGCTGGCTTTCTGCATAGCGGTGAATTTCACCCGAAGGAGAAATATAACTATGTATGTACAGAGGAAAAAATGTTTTTATGGTTAAGACAGCAGAACAGGAATCAGGGAAAGTGTTCAGATTAGGGAATCCAAATCCCACTTCTCACTGGGAGTTTCACTTGTTGGGGGGAAATGGGTCTCAAACATTTTCCCACTAAATTTCTCATCCAAAAAAAAAAAGAAAAGAAAAAAAATATGATTGTGGTAATCCAGACACTGAGGTAATTTTTCACTGGGAGGGTGGTGAAACACTGGAATGGGTTACCTAGAGAGGTGGTGGAATCTCCTTCCTTAGAAGTTTTTAAGGTCAGGCTTGACAAAGCCCTGGCTGGGATGATTTAGTTGGGGATTGGTCCTGCTTTGAGCAGGGGGTTGGACTAGATGACCTCCTGAGGTCCCTTCTAACTCCGATATTCTATGATTCTAAGAGGAAGACTTCATCGCTAACAAAATGGCGTCAAGCAATGTGGTAAGTGCATTCAGGCTCACACAAAGAGGATGGGGTTTGGATGAGGGAGTTTCCCTGAGGGAGGGGGAGGGAAAAAGACTGGGGAACACATTCTCAGGAAGGCAAAATGAGAACCGGCTAGGTAGGATAAAGAATGCAAGTTAGGTCTGTTCTGTCCCTGTATCTCAAGAGGGCAGCCCGATCCAACATAGCTTTGAGTGAAGTGTAAGATTATAGGAGACTAACCATACATGTTGGCTGTTTTGAAATTATTTTCTCTAATGCTTTGTTCCATTCTCTAGTAAAGTGTTTGTTTTCTGAAAGCAGTTGATCTTTCTATAGCATGGATCACAAGGCACAGACAAGGTGTTGTACCTACAGCCCACTCAGAGTTGGTCTATACTTGGAGCTAGGGGTTTGATTCCCAGCTCGTGTAGACATACTTGTGCACGCTCTCAATGAGTGTAGCATGCTAAAAACAGCAGAATAGCTGCAGTAGCATGGGTCACAGCTCAGGCTAGCCGCCCAACTACACACTCAGGGGTCTGGACAGGTTTGTACAGGGAGTGGCCCTTCCCACCACTACCCATGCTACCTCAGCTACATGACTATTTTTAGCCTTCATTGAGCTACCACAAGTATGTCTCCTCCAAGTGTTGATGTACCCTGAGAATGGGAGAGTGGTAAAATCTTCCCCCCTACCCCATACAGATAAGGACACAAGGCTAAACATCTGAGGGAGTGCACACTGAGAAACCAGAAAGGAGACAGGTGTAAGCAGCACCATAACCATGTCAGCTTGCATATGGTAAGGGGCCAGGGTGTAGGCAGTATGGCCTAGAAGCCACAGCTGGGCTGTTGTCCACAAGTCAAGGACAGCCACAAGGTAGCAGTCAGTGAGCAGGGAACAGAGTAATCACTAGAGCTGGGATCAGCAGGTAAGAGTCAGAAACCAGAGATCAGAGGTAGTTACTAGACTGGAATCAGGAGTCAGGCTGGGGTCAGGGACTGGCGATCAGAAAGCGAGGGGAGGTTTGCAGTCAGAGCAAGCCAACAGCCAGAATGTGTTGCCCAGTCAACTTCCTGTGCCACTCTCCAGGTTTAAATACTGAGCACAGGCCAATCAGAATGCCACAGGGTGCCATTGCTCTGGTCCCTTTGCGTGGTACTTCCTATGGCATCTGATCTTCATAGTGTTCCTTGGAGATGGCTCTACAAAGCCTTCTAATGGCCATGTAGGGACATCAGCTGTCCTAGGCTCTAGAGATCCCAGTTCTAGTCCCATGGTTTACATATATGCTTTACCTTTACCTAAAAGAGCTAAATCCTTAGCTGCTGTAAGTGTACATAGCTCAATTTGGCCCATTATCTCAAAGATAAATACAATTGCTATAAATTGAGGCCACATTTCAAAATATTATGATGCTGATTACTGGGTAGATACATCCAGTTACCTAGAAGATTTTATAAACTTTTTGAGACCTGTAAAATTTGCTAACCAGTGCTATGTAAACTAGATTGATTTTTTTTTAAATGATCTGTAAGAGAAACAAAATTTCTGGAGGAAAATATATCTTGAATAAAATAATTACAGATTCATGAAAACTACTAACAAACAGATGCTGTACAATTATTATAATTTACAGATTTGATGGGTGACAGGGGTGGAAGCTCAGGCTTGTCATGATTAACTCCTTACTGCTGTAGAAACTATTTCAATCTGCTCAGCGAATATCCAGGCCTGATGTATTTCATCCAAGAAAAGCAAAGGTTAGAACTAGTGGTATTGATCCTTCCTTGTAAAAATTGTTAGGGAGGTGATCATTTGGCTATGAAGTTCTGGTATTTCTATGCATCCATTTAATATTCCTTTTTAACATAGCCTGCAGTCAGTGAATAGCATAATTTTAACTAGATTTAACTCACCATCCCCACCAGGATAAAGCCATGGTAGAGAATACCATCAAATCAGTGACATGTGTTGAAAGTTTATGTTAATGTGCTCACCTCCTTTGTAAAGCGCTTTGAGATCTATTGATGAAAACACTATTTAAGAGTTAAGTATTATTGATACCATTTTTCAATACCATGTCTACTGAAACTTTATGAGCCAGGCCGCCCGCAGAATTTCACTGGCATTGGGCTAGCTAGGAGACGTACAGCACAACACATTCTTGTTCACTGTCACTAGACTGAGTTGGATCCAACAAAATACCCTTTAATTGAATTATTTCTGTCGCAAATACAAGCAGATTCATTGATGGGAACAAAATAAAGGAGGAAAGTCAATTAAATTAACCTACTCACGACTCCTACTTCTGTGATCAAGGACAGGCATGGTCAGACCAGGCCAGGGCTTGCTTTCCCTAATAGCGATTTAGACTTTTGCTAAGATGTTTTGCTAAGGAGTCCTACACTCAGAAGCTTCGCAAATTATGGGTTTTGCACCTGAATCCCTTTGAGGAACACTCGGGAAGCCTGATAACAGCTAAGGTAAAATGTATTCCCTTCACTCTTTCACAGAGCTCACATTCTTCCTTTCCTTCTCCTGTCTCTTCTCCTCCCCCACTGCATCCTGGTGATGTGCGGCAGTACAAAACTCTGTGGCAGGTAGGTAGCTAGATAGATAGGTGGGTGGGGAGCTGTGGGAAGCACTGTTTACCTAAGCCCGGGAGAGGAAGGGGAGCTTTTAGCAGAACTGGAGAAGCTGTGTATCTCCCACCCACACCACAGTCCTCCTTACTGTTGATCAATGAAAGCTACACAAGCTCAGAGCTTTGAAAAATCCAGCGTTTAATTCAGGTATCTTTCATACGCTGCAGGCCAAGTTCTCCCCTCAGGTATACAGAACCATGCCTGTGTCTCCAAAAGCCACCCTGGACCCTGTATACCCATCTTAATCCACATAAAAAAACAAATGTGTTGTGAGCGAGCAAAACATTCCTCCAAACTCAAATGTCTTTGGAGACCTAAAATGCCCAGGGAGATTAAATCCACTTCATCCTGCACGAATAACTGTTATAATTTGTGACATTAGAGACATTACCCCAGGAAAAGAGCAATGTCGGCAACCCAAGGCTGAGACTTCACTGCTTATGAAGCAGACATTTTATCCAAACACAGTAATAATGACAAAGTGAACAGAAAATTAGCAGCAAAGAAATTGCTTTGTAGTTTTGGGAAGGTTCCACTGAAGTAATTGTTCTACGGTGTGACACTCCAATGCATTCGGAACAGTTTGTGAATTTTATTTTTATGTAAAGTTTCTAAGATGAAGTGTGAACACATTGTGGCAGATTAATTTATTAACGAGTATTTATAAGTAGTTGGATGGGACTGTAACTTTTTCATAAATAATAATGATATACTTATGTAAATATGGGACATAACTAATGTGCATCTAACAGGGCTGTTTTGCAGCTCAGGATCTGCTACTAACAGTTACCTGGCCACATTTTGCTCTTGAGTTTTACATCAGTGTTAAACTAAGACTTACTCAAGTACTAGACAAGTGCAAGTGACAGCAGAATTTATCCCAAAGTGATCACAAAGGTGACTATTGCTTTGGTTCTATATCCAAGTTTTGCTTTATTTCTGCTGCAATGCTTTACTCCCCAGCAATCTAGAGTTGGCTTGGTATCCCCACTTGCTCTGCTGTTTTGTTGAGCTGAACAGTTGTCATTAATCCCCACAAGCGCACCATCGTGGCTCATCCTTCCCTTTGCTGGAGCCTTTAACTGAAAGCACAGTTATTTGTACTGCAGTAGCACCTGGAGGCTTTAATCGGGAATCAGGGTTCCACAGTGCTAGGTGCTGTACACGCATTAACATAGAGCTAATTCCTACCCAAAACAATTCACAATCTATTGAATTTGCAGCATCACTTAGGGTGAGGAATGCTTGTGTAAATACAGGTTTTCAAGCTCAGGCCATTATGCAAATAATAGAGAAGCCGAAGGGAAGACTACGCAGCCATTCTAAGGGTATGTCTACATTGCAGCCAGAGGTGTGAATGGCAGCTGGTGTAGACAAACATGCACTAGCTATACTCCAGCTAGCTCACTATACATAGTAGTGAGGATGCCAGGGTGTGGGCTAAAGGGATGTCAACATGAGCTGCCATTCACACCTCCAGCTGTTATGTAGATCTACCCTAAGCATGGTAGGAGCAAACATTTAGTTGTTCCAGACCACTGGCTCCCAAAGTGTGTGGACTACCAGTGGTCTGCAGAGCACTTGATGGTAGTCTGAAAGGGACTGGGTGGTCAAATGGTGCTGGCTGTACTTCTTGGACCAGATCCAACTCATCCCTGACGTTAATCAAACTATACAAATTAACTGTACCTGAGGATCTGGTCCCTTGTTTCCAGCTGTTGAATTGTACTGAAAAAAGATACATTCAATATTTCCTTAATATTACTTAGAGAGATCTTATTCGACTAACAATGGGAGAGGAGGTGATCCATGAAATCACAAGCAAGTTGATCGCGAATGGCACAGGAGATGCCATTTAAGATTTCTTCCCCCTGTTAAAATGTGGTCCACAGCATAAAAATGCTTGGGACCCCTTACTGCAGACACTCCAACCAGCAACACATTCAAAGACATGTAAGAAATCCTACAAAATCAATACCTGTTGATTGCAAAGCCGTTTTGTTCACAGATAAGAAAACAGCAGACAAATCTCTTGTAAGTCATGTAACAGATAAATGAAAATTAGCTGACCAATTGCCACTCAGGTGATGGTTACACAATTGGGATGGGCTGAAATATTGGGGGAAAATTCCTTTTTGTTATGCGTGATTTAAATTTAACTAAAAGGAAATGTCCAAAACAATTTGCCCTCACACACCACAGGGTTGAGCATCTAAAATTACTTAGACAAAGAGAAACAATGTGAACAGCGGATACCTGTGGCGTGGAACGGCAACATTCACTTAATGCAGCACACAAGACTCAGAGCCTGGTCCAAAGCTTAATGAAGTCAATTAAAATAGACTCCCATTAACATTAGCCCTCATTATATAAGCAGCCAGAGTTTTTTCATTGCTGACGGCATCCTTCTCAGACTCAATGAGAAATTGAGAAAGCTGAGCATCTCAGTACAGTACAAATTCCAAATATCTGGAAATGCTCATGAAGATACATGGTGAGGGGTCGTTTTTGACAAATGAAATCACACAAACAAAATCCTCCTTGGAGTCAGATAAACCTTATCTCACAACAGAAACAGCTGTCAAGCTATGTGGGGAACAGAATGTCTGTCTCATGGAAAATTTTGCATTTCAAATTGGAAATGAAAATTTTTCCCTTAGGATGGGAATTTTCAAAAACTTTCATTTTGGAAGATCCAAAATAGAATTTTTTGAAAATGTCCTCGGCGGCCATGCCCCAGCTGCCTGCCTGGCTTGCAAGCTGGGTAGCATGGTGAACCAGGGAGCCAGTGTTAGCTGATGGCCAAGGATGTTTGGTGAGGTGCCAGCTATGCCCGTTTTATACCATCCGTGACTTTAACCGCTAGGACGCACTGTCCCTTCGCGGCGGGCAGCCCGGGCTAGGCTGACGGATGCCCCAAGGTCCTAAACACCCGTGACTTTAACTGCTAGAGCTCAGAGCTCCTTCACAGCGGGCAATCAGGATTGACTGACAGGTGCCCCAAGAGTTTGCCCCGTGGAGGCGGCACAACTCAATGCTAGGCTCTTAGTACTCTCACCTAATGGTCAGGCTTTATAGCCAAAACGGCTGAGGTTCTTTAATTGTGTTGGCTGCTTTACAGTAAACCAGAGAAACAAGTCAGGCTTATGCACAAATGGTTACCAAAATTTATTAAACTAGATTCTAATCATGTGGTTACAAAATTGCTAGTGCCTACTTATTTAAATGTAGAGATGTTACACACACAAACAAGTTACAAAACTGAAGCCACAATCCCAAAGAAAGAAAACAAAGTATAGAGCTCTATTTCAAAATATGTGTACACTAAAGATAGGAGATCAGGTGTGGGTGCTTCTTACCCTCCTTGCATCTCTCGATTCCAGCGATGCCAGGCCAGGATCGGTCACTCAATTCCGCGGAAAGATGAATAAGGGGCAAGGCTTAGGGACCCTCTTAGCTGCAGAAGCCTTGGGAGGCTGTCACTTATCTGACCAGCAGATAGATAGTGAAAAGCATTCAAAAATCATGGTGCTGTAGGTCCCATACTTATACCTCTGTACTCCTTTATTCTCTTTCTCCTTTCTTATGCCAAATTGGGGCTGGTCTGTCTGGGCGACGCCAGCTCTCACAAGAGTAGTTTACACTTGCAAGGGAGAGAAACAATAAGTGTCGACTAGTGGACATTCCTTTTATCAGGGTAAATATTTTCCCACCTAGGATGTTGGGGTGTGTGCATCACGCTATTTAGTAGGGGCTAAGAGCCATGTCTGTCACAGCTTCTCTGTCTGCTGTGAGCCTAATCGTTGTATATGTTCCCAGAGGCACATTGGAGCAGCACACCTGGGCTTCTCACAGCTTCAAAGGCTGTGCTGGAATTTATGTTAAGTGCCCTGTTGTTTTGGCTCCCTTGTGTTCCCAGCAATGCTGGTCTGAGAGGGGGGGCTGGCTGTCTGGCTACAGCCAGGGAGCCCACCCACATGCCAGGTGGGTTGATGGGATCCCAGGACGCCAAGCCTGTCTGCCTGGTTTCCACTGAAAGTTTTGACTAAGTCCACACATTCCCAGAGAATTCTGATTCCATCTGTGGTGAGGAGGCGTGGCCTCCTGCAGAGAGTGACAGGGAGGGACCACAACATGCCCCCCGCAGTGGGCTGAACCAGGAGAGCCTCATCCGCTCCTCCGGAAGCGAAAGGGCAGGACAGGAGGGGAAGTACAAAAGGCGGGACCTGCAGCTCAGTTGTGGTGAAGCCACCACTGGTGACGGACGAATCCCGCCTGCTACTGGAGCTTGCAGCGGGGCTTCCGGGGTTGCCTCCTGAGGACTGGCCAGAGCTCCTAGGACCACCAGCCGACCAAGACGCTGAGGAGTTGCTGGGGCTGCCGCCTGAGGACTGGCTGGATCTCCCCAAGATAACAGATGCAGGTACACCCAAGGGGGAAGAGTAAGCAGCAGCGCAGGGAAACCAGGCAACAGTCTGATTGGGACCTGGCCTGATACAAAGTCAGCGTGTTGCGGGCGGATCCCAGCTGATCCAGTGGCAGACCACTCCGCCATTGTTAGGGCCCTGGGCTGGGACACAGTGGAGTTGGGTGGACCCATGTCCCACCCTGCCATGCCATCCTACCCCTGGAGTGACAGTCCTCCCCCTCCTTAGGCCAGGACGCCTGTGCTCCTCAGGTCACCCTACTGGAGCCCCATAGACTGTTATTGGTGCTCAACTCTGCCTGAGCCCCTAGACTTTCTTGGTGCTCACCCTTACCCGAGCCTCTAGACTCTAGACAGTGTGGAGCAGGCTGTCCAGCACCATCTGTGATTTGAGGGGGGCATGTCATAAACATACGTAAGGGTAGCATAAATCCCTCCTTTACCTGTAAGGGGTTAAAAAGCTCAAATAACTTGGTTGGCACCTGACCAAAAGGACCAATAAGGGAAGAAGCTCCTTTCAAATCTGTGGGGGGAGGTTTTGTTTGCGTGTTTTCTTTGTTGTTTTCTCTGAGACAAAGAGAGAGACCAAGCAAGTAATCCAGCTCCTGCTGAAATGATACATCTAAAAATTACAGAAATAGAAAGTAATAGCAAGGAAATGTGTTAGATTATCTTTTGTTTTAGCTTGTGAATTTTCCCTTTGCTAAGAGGGAGGTTTATTCCTGTTTTTTTGTAACTTTAAAGTTTTGCCTAGAGGGGAATCCTCTGGGTTTTAAATCTTATTACCCTGTAAAATTACCTTCCATCCTGATTTTACAGAGGTGCTTCTTTTTCTTTATAATAAAGTTCTATTTTTAAGAATCTGATTTAGTGTCCTAAAAACCCAAGGGTCTGGTCTGGGCTCACCTTGTTTACCTATTTGGCTGGTATATTATTCTCAAGCCTCCCCAGGAAAGGGGGTGAAAGGGTTTGGGGGGATATTTTGGGGAAACAGAAATTCCAAGTGGTCCTTTTCCTGAATCTTTGTCTGACTCACTTGGTGGTGGCAGCGATACCATCCAAGGACAAGGAAGAATTTGTACCTTGGGGAAGTTTTTAACCTAAGCTGGTAGAAATAAGCTTAGGGGGTCTTTCATGCAGGTCCCCACATTTGTACCCTGGAGTTCAGACTGGGGAGGGAACCCTGACAGAGCCCCTAAACCCTCTTGGTACTCACCCTTACCTGAGCCTCTAGACTTTATGGTGCTCACCCCTACTGGGACTCAGACTGCTTAGCCACTCTGCTCTGATTGCAGGCCAGAGACTACCCATTGCTTTGCTGCCCCACCCTGACTGGGCCTGGAGCTCATAGACTGCCATACTGTTCTGCCTAGCCGAAGGACCGGAGCACTACGTGAAGCTAACTCCCCTCTTTGAGCTCACCTTTACAGGTACGCAACAGCGAGGCTGCGTGCCTCCCTCAGAGACTGACAGGGACGGCCAGCCACGCAGCCTACACCATCAAATCAGCTTTGTCCGATGGACAACTGTTCCATCAGAAGACTTTTGAACCGCTATTCACATTCTTGACCAGAACTGCTCAGCTCAAACATCAAATATTATTTAGACTTTCCAGTAACGAAAGGGGAGGTTGCTCACTCAAACAAGAATTCACAGCAGATTTGGTCATGTCACAACTAGCCTGCAAAAATATTTTCTGTTCACACAATTGCAGAAAAGAAGAGTAATGCTGGGAACATACCAAGTCGAAGAGCTCAGTCCTGACGGGTGCTATTACTCTTACTATAAAATTATCCATAATATAAAAGCTGTCAAGCCTTGAATGGAAAGTATATATGGAATAGCACAGGATCCATCCCTGAAAATGCTGACAAAGCCGATCATGTAGGCACGAAAGTTTGTTCATACTTTCTTAGTTCCATCAAAAGGCAGCTTATGGAAATGCCTGGGTCAGATGGAAGTGCTCAGACAGTACCTGATTTTGCCTGGAAGAGAAACCTATCAATCAGTTCCTAATGTGCCCATTCCTGGGGCATGTAGACACCAGCTTGCTGGAATCTGACATTTTGTTAAAGGCTAACAGGAGAGGGATGGGCTACACATTGGACCAGATAGAACTCAGAAAGGTGCTGCTATTGAGTGAATACAGTAGCACAATATAATAATACCCTTCAAAACTATCTTTGGGTCTGAACAGTCATTCTCCTGCTCCCAGGAAGGGAAATAAAGAAACTTTTAAAACATACCGGGGAGTTGTGATTTGGCTCTGATCTCAGCAATGGGTGCCAACAGCAACTGCAGGAAGAAACATCATGAATGCTAGTTTTCATTAGCCACCTCCACAACACCACACAATTGTTCTCCATGAGGATGCAGTAATTGTCTATGTGGCCCCCATCTTTAGAATTCACCGCTAACCTTGGTCAGTAGCAGTCTGAATTTGCTGATCTTCAGAGCATGCTGCAAAGCTCACCTGTCTATTCACTCTGGCCCTGGGGAGAGCCAAGATGTTTGGGGAAGGTAGCATCTTTGGGAAGGTCTTTTTGGTTGACTGTCCTTTTTGAACAGAATCTGCTATTTCTGGGGTTAATTGTGCTTCTAGCAGTTGTTTAGAGACTGAGAGCCCAGGATAGATGTTCTTGGTGCATAAAGACCAAAATAAATAAAAGATGCATCAAATAAACTTGGAAAATAACAGTGTAAAAATGTAATACAGGTTTAAAAACAGAATTAGGTATTAAGAGGAGTGATACCCAGGTTAGAGTCCAGTCTGGAAACTAAACAAAACCCTCTAAAGAACCAAGGTTGGATCATAACTCACCTTCATTAGCAAGAACCTCCCGCACTTAAAGCCAGTGATTCACAAACCATATTTTTATAGTGGAACAGACAGACATTCATTAGTTACCTCCCCAAACGCCTCAGGTGTCCTGCCAAACAAAAGCAGAATCTATTGCTATTTGCCATAACATAATAATTAAGGGCCCACTCCAATACCCACTGAAGTTTATGGGAATCTTGGGTCAGGTTTTAAATAAATAGTCCTGAGGAACCAGCCATCAAAAGGTCATTTTTCTTCATCAGGTTCAAATAATATTTCCAAGGCCAGACAACACTAGGTGTACTCAACTCTCAGTGACACCAAAGTGTGCTCAGTACCTCACAAAACTGAGCCCCAGGTGTCTGTAGTAGACTTCCCCCACTGATGATGAGCATAGTCTAGATGAATGCTCCTGACCCTTCACACCTTAAAGTTCTAGTGATTTCAGTGTGACTTCTCATACAAGAAAGAGCTGCAGGATCGGGTCAATATTGATAAAGCATTCAGGCCCTGATTCACAAAAGCATATTTACTTGCTTAAAGTTACACACTTGCTTACGTATCTTGCTGAACTAGGGCCTTAGAGATCCTTGGATGAGGATCATACATCAATACATGTGTTAGTAAAATCATTAATTTTATTACTACTATTCAGATTCATCTGACTTTGCATGTACTAATGAACCCACAGGTAGAAGCAGTGAGTCCATTTACCCATAAAATCCAGAAATTACTGGAGCTGTTGGATGATTAGCTCATTCACTCAATATTTATAAAGAAAGTATAATAATTTAGAACAATGTAAGAAATCTTTTCTAAAGTAAAATGATGGCACAGGCTCCAATTTCCAAGCAAATCATTCAGAAAACTCAGCAACCATCTTCACTAAGACCTGATCTTGCAAGCTCTTACACATGAGCACTTCCAATGAACTCACGTCAGAATTACAGTGTGAGCCAGGGTTGCAGAATTGGGTGCATGGAATGTGACTACTCCCATGAGTCAAGTTCCGTGCATAAGTGTTTGCAGAATTGGGGCCTAGCACTAAAACATTTGACAGTTTATCAGTTAATGTCAATAGTTTCAGACTTTCACGGCAAACTAGCGTGAAACAGAGGAGCACAAACACGTTTGGCCGGCTTTGGCCTGGGATATTGCAAAACTGCTTTGTTAGTTTTAAAAGCAAAACAAAATTCTGGCCTCTGTCCATGTTTGTACGACACACTCGTTGGCTGTGGAGCAGCCATGGTGTCAGATTGTGGCTCAGTCGCGATGAATTCCGTTTCCCCCATTCTGTCTGGCAGAGGAAGGGGAAGGGTGGGATTCTGTCTCAGCTTCATGCCAATAGCAAATCACACTCGTACAGCTGTGCTGGCCAGCACATCGAGGAGAAGAGTGGACAGGACAACGGTTCAACCAATTCCAAATCCCCACCCACCCATTTTCCCAGAAGGGCGAGACACTGCCCCACCAAAGTTGCTCTCCCTTGCACGGATATACAGGTAGGAAGCCGTAGGCTCTGTTATCCATAGTCCCCTGTGCAGGTGCTCACCACGAGTCACAATCTGGCTCTGTGTCAACTACACTCAAACTACTTCGTTCATGTACAAAACTGCTTTATAATGGGGCGCCTGATTCTGCAGGACTTGTGCAACCAAAACCCCCTCTCTGTTTAGAGCTGGGCATCCTTGAATGAAAGTCGCTATTCAAGCACTGTTGTTATCACAAGTGATAAACCTCTTGTTGAAATGTCACCTCCGGGTCATTTTCATTGTAGGTGGAGCTAGGAATGCCACCGATAGTTCAAGTTGCCTGACCCTTCTGATTATAAGGCCCAGATGCTTATAGCTTTTCCAAACATGAACCATTTGGGCTGAAATTTTCCATGCTAGTCATCTGCTTCAGGCTGGATTTTAAAAAAACAACAACTTTCAGCTAAAATGGTTCTGAAGGAGGAAATTAAGGGAAACAAAGTTGTTCTGCCCATGTTAAAACAATTCTTACATGCATTTTGCTGAGATGCTTTAGAACCCCTATACTTTGGAGCAGGGACATGAAATTTGGCAGGTGGGTTGTTGTGGCATCAGGGATGTGCCTTTTGCTGTCCCTGTGAAATTCACCCAAATTTGGCCAAGATAATAGACACTGAAAAACCTGCACATTCTCAGTAGAGACACGTTAGATTTGGGCCTCTAAATTCTCTAAAGATTCTGTCCGCATGGAGCGTGTGCCAAGCTCTCTCAGCTCCGACATCTCAAATGGGACTCCCACGTGCCATCCCCACAGAGTAATTGAGTTTGCTCCATCTTGGGGCTGGGCACAAGAACTGAGAGCAGGGAGACCTTCTCTCTGCCGTGACTGCCCCCCAGGCAGCATGGAAGAAAGGGAGGAAGCAAACTGACTTGAATGCAGAGGAGTAAGAAATGGAGGGAAGTAGGACAAGAGGAGTGGGAGAAGAGGAGATTGCAAAAACCAGCTGGGGAAGGCTGTAAATGCAGAGGGGGAAGGAAGCAGGACTCAGACTCGGGATGTGGGGGGGAATGTTGGATAGAAGCAGAGGGGGGAAGCGCACTCTAGAAACCCCCATGAGGAAATTAGTAATTTTGCATTCTGTGCAGGGCTTGGATGGTGTGCAATGACTAAATCCTGGGACCACACATTGAATGAGAATAATAGAGAAATATTGAAAAACTACTCACTCATTGAATGAAGCAGGAGACCTGTGGAACAAAAGTAGTATGTGATCATATAATTAAAGACTGTATCATAATACATATGCATTAGCATAAGGGGGGCAAATTAATTCCGGCATTTTTTCACTTTGGAGTGCTTGACTTTGCAAATTGTTTGCGTTAACCATTTGATGTAATATATGGTAACCTGAATGGTATTATTCCTAACCACAGAAGCACTATAGAAAAAATCCTAGATACGATATTTAGATGATGTCCCTCAATATAACAGAGGCATCA
Organism: Caretta caretta; assembly: GCF_965140235.1. NCBI lineage: Eukaryota > Metazoa > Chordata > Testudines > Cheloniidae > Caretta > Caretta caretta. The sequence continues at coordinate 91,802,427 of NC_134214.1, forward strand.
TCAAACCCCCTCCATTATGCTTCCGTTCCTGCACAATCAATACTAATTACATCCATTCTGTCACACTTTAGTGATGAGGAGAATTATGACGATGATAATGGGGTAATAGAATTTTTTATCCCATGCACATCAATAATTTGAGCTAATTCATATGTTTTAAATGCATTACCGTAGATGCTCTCTAGAAACTAAAGATTCAAATCAGTATCCAAAATAGATGTGCAGAGATTCTAGTCCTCAACCCTAAAAGTTAATTAAAATATCTAATGCTTCTAAATTAGTATCTCATAAAAAAAATTTCAAGAGCAATCTTTGATGAATGCTTGAAAAACTGATATTGTGTGTCAGTGACAAAACAGCCCCCATACATTTTGACTATAAATATCCTACATAATGCAATATTAAAATCTGTATTTTACACACGCACACACACACACACTAGAATTGCAGGACAATCCCATCACCTTTCTCCCTCCATTTCCTCTCACTAACTTTTGGTTACTCTGGAAGTGACAGCTTAGAAATTTACCAGTTTTCTATTCTTTGAAAATGGAGGGCCAAGAGCTTTTAGTTATTAAGGCCTCGATTTTGGTGGTAAGTGTTAAGCCAGGGGTGGGCAAACTGCAGCCTGCGGGCCAGATTCCAGCCCCTCAGGCCTTTGCCACCCCCGTGGCGCCGCGGGCCCCGCGCTGCTCCAGGAAGCGGCCAGCACCACGTCCCTGCGGCCCCTGGGGGAGGGGAGCAAAGAGCTCTGTGCACTGCTCTTGCCTGTCGATACCTCCCCCGAAGCTCCCATTGGCCAGGAACAGGGAACCAATGGGAGCTTTGGGGAAGATATCCACAGGCTAGGGCAATGAACTCCCTGCCGCACCCCAACTCCCTGCCCTGAGCCCCCTGCCGCACCCCGCATCCCAACTCCCTGCCCTGAGCCCCCTGCCACACCCCACACTCCTCCTGCACCCCAGCTCCCTGCCCTGAGCCCCCGCCACACCTTGCACTCCTCCTGCACCCCAATTCCCTGCCCTGAGCCCCCTCTAAACCGCGTACTGCTTCTCTGCCCCACCCCTTGCCCTGAGCCCCTTCCTGCACATCGCACCCCCTCCCACACCCTGCACTCCCCCCCGCACCACAACCCCCTGCCCCAGCCCTGCATGCAATTTCCCCACTCAGATGTGGCCCTTGGCCAGAAAAAGTTTGCCCGTCCCTGTGTTAAGTACTTTGCGTGATCAGCTGTGCATCTGTTCTTATCACTAGATCTTCCTTATACTACTTTGTAGTATGCCTGGCATCAATCATAAAACTCAAAAGGACAGATCTTTCATTTAAAAAAAAAAAGATTGAGTCTTTAACAAGAATAGATTTATCCACAGTAAGCTCATGACAAGAGAATCAATTACTTCCTTAGAACACATTCAATCCTTTACTCTAATGGTATCTTCCAGCCATTTCCAGGAAGGTTAAGTATTTCTTTAGAGCAGTGGATTTAATTTAGTTTTTGCAAGGCAATAACTGGAATTCTGAAGAGCTATATATTGGGGCTGTCAATTAACTCACACAATTAACTCAAAAAAATTAATTGTGATTAAAAAAATTAATGATTAATCGCACTTGTTTAACAGCATGTTTAATCACAATTAATTTTTTTAATCGCTTGACAGCCCTAAAATAATAAATAAGTAGAAAAGTGATAGGCAAGAAGTAGTGTGGTCCAATGGAGTGGAAGTTAAGAAATGGATTCTGTTTCTGGCGCTGTCACTGACCAACTGCATGAGCTTGGGCTAGTCTCTTCCCCCAGCTGTAACTCTGTTTCCCCCTCTCACTTCTCAGCTGTTGAAACTGTACATTCTTTGGGCCAGAGACTGTTCCTTTTTATGCATTTGTGCAGTGCCTAGCATAACAGGGCCTCAATCAGAGTTGGATCTTCTAGGTGCTACTATAATACAAACCACAATCTGAACAGAATTCCCTTCCTTGAACCTTGTTTCTTTTGCAAAGACATTTGGATACAGACAATTATATGTATTTTTGGTAAACAGAAATATCTATTAAAGTAGCGATTATAATATCTTGGTTGAAATTTGCATTTTATCTGTACTGGACACAGCATTAATGACATCTATCACCCATTATATTATTAATATTATTATTGTTCCATCACAGCTTGTATTTTTAGTTTCTACCCGCTAAATAAAAACACATGGAAATATACTACTACTTTGCACTTATATGGTACCTTCCTTCCAAAGATCTTGGCGTGCTCTGCAAACATTAACAAACTTAGCCTCATAGCTTAATGTGGAAGCTGATGCACAGAGACATTAAGCATTTTGCTCATGGGCACAGAGAACATCTATGACAGAGGAAAGGATAGTATCCAAGGATGAAATCCTAGCTCCGTTGAAGTCAATCGCAAAACTCCCATTGACTTCAATGGGCACAGGCTTTCACTCCAAGGGTGCGTCTCTGTTGGCAGATACACACACTAGCTTTGATCGATCTGTGTTGATAGTGGCCTGGTCACTGTAGCAGAGGTGGCAGCACTGGCTAGCCACCCAAGTACAATCCGCCCATGCCACCATGGCTACACTGCTATTTTTAGTGCATTATCTTGATCAAAGCTAGCGGTCATCTACCTGAGCTGGGAATTTACACCTCCAGTTGCAATGTAGTTGTGCCCCACGTCTCCAGAGAAAGCTCGCTGTAAGTTTAGCATATTTTGCATGCTCATTAAGAGCCACTCAGGTTAAATTATCCCATGGTGTTATATGAAGCCACTTAAATATTATTGCATATGGACCCAATCCTCCAAAGACTTAAACATGTGAGTAGCCTCCCTTGAGAGTAGCTACGCTGACATCCCTGGGAGCTACACATGTATGTAAGTGCTTGCAGGATCGGACCCCCAAGTGATTGCAAGTAAGAGATAGTCCATGCTGGCCAAAGTGATTGGTAAGAGTTGGTACAGCAGTAGGATGACCATAATTCCCTATGCTGAATACGAATACGGGACACCTATTAAAATTACTCTTATTCAAGCAAGTTCAACGGCACTCAATCAGAACTATGCAGTACAAACATTCAAATTTATATCAAGTTGACTGAGCCCCTGTTAAAAAGAAATACTGCGTAGTTGGATTCTTTTTATTTACTTTCTTATCTTTAAGGCTTTAGGGTTCACACAGGGAGGGGTGACACACGCACCCCTCCCGCCCCCCACACGGGGAGAGGTGACACACACACACTCCTGTACACCTCTCTCACATGGGGGGGGAGGGGGATGACCAACTTACGTGATCCTCCCTGCCTGGTGCTCTCCGCCCTCCATGCCAAGCAGGGCCCCCGAGGTGGACCCACCTCTCCTGGTACCTAAGTCTTCCTGAGGCAACACGTGGGGGGGGGGGGGTAGGGGGGAGGGCACACAGGGTCACATGCCCTCCATCCCCAGATTTCTGCCAGGGTTCACACCATAATATGGCCAGCCTCAGCCTTTTGGTACTGTGCAGGGGGGAAAGGACAGGAGCTGCTTCCACCCACAGGGGAAGGGCGGGGAGAAATGACCTGGCCCATGTCTTTGCAGAGCTCATCTCTCCCGCTCATCTTTCCCATGTGGCTGGAAGCAGCTTGTCCCTTCCTGCCTGCACACTGTCAAAAGGCAGCTAACACCTTCAGGCTGCTGCTGGGCACTGACATAACCCAGCCACCTCTGGCTACAGCGCAGGCAGGCAGGAAGGGGTTAAGCCCTCAGGATGCATTGTGCACCAGGGCCCAGGGAACCTGACGGCAGGGACTTCAGCGAACCCAGCCAGAGAGGAGGCTCAGCAGGGGAAGGTGCCTAGGGGACGGAGCAGCTCCTTGCACCCTGGGGGCAGGGCCCAGGAGGTGTTGGGTGAAGAGGGTGCTAAGTTCCTGCCCTGGGGGCTGCTGTGGAGCTTGCAGCTTTGGGGGCATGAACAGGCTGGAAATTGCTTCTCCCCCTCACTCCAGAGCTTAGCTGGGGGGGCGGAAAGGCTTTCCCATGACAGCACTGTGGTGGGCTTTGGCACGTGCAGACCTTGGCTTCTCCTGGCCAGCGCCTCAGGCTGGAGGGTCTTGGACTTTCCCAGGGCGTCAGCCCAGCCAGAGGCAGTGAGGGAAGGAAGAAACCTGCCTGCCAGGCTGTTGGTGAACTGAGCGCTCCCACCAGGGGTTGGTTCTCCACACAGCACTGAGAGTGGGACGTGCCCTGCCAGGGGTGATATGGGGAACACATAAAAGGGCCAATGGGTGGGCAGCAGGGACGACACGTAACTGGCCGCTGCTTGGCCCCGCACGCACTCACCAGCCACCGCAGCTCACATCGCGCAGCCATCGCTGGCTGGAAATGGGCCGGGGCCCTGCTGGCCAAGAGCTGGCACACAGCGGGGGCTGGGCTGACGGACCAGCATGAAGAGCGGCTGGCCCCCATCGCTGCGTCTTTGCCCCACCACCAACCTTGCACACCCACCCCCCAGTGTCACCCACACCCACGGGACACCCCCTCCCCGCTTGTGGGCGGGCAGCTGGCCAGCAGGGATCTGGCCAGCAGCAGGACCCACCAGTACTGATGGGAGGAGACAGAAAATACGGGACAATTTGCCCATTTTTAAGAAAAAGTCGGGACACCTCCAGGAGGGCTTAAATATGGGACTGTTCCTTTAAAAACAGAATGTCTGGTCACCCTATACAGCAGTCCCCCTACAGGCAGGGGAGGGGCTGTTCTTTGCACCTCTGCTAGGCTGGGGAGCTCTCACTAACCAGCCCTGGAGATGCTTCTGTTTTCTTCCTTTTCCTCAACTAAATTTGTGTGGACTCTCGGTAGATGTGTGAGCTGGTTGCTCGTGAGATTAAGAGACGAATAAAATTGCCTGAGAGCCAGCCATAGGGCAGTTAGGAACTATGCACAACTCATTCCCCTAGCTCACCAAATATCTCCCCTAGCACTTAAGCCTGACCTGAAATGTGCCCTACTACCCAAGTCCAGGGTCTATGAGCACAGAATGGCAATTTTGCTGAATTATTGGATGGCTCTGTGATGTGAATCACTAGGAGCTGCTGTAGGAGGAACCAGCATACACATTTTCAATTGTGATCTCATCGGTATTTGAACACAGGTGTCCAGAGAATAAAGGCCATTGTGGGTAACAGTGCTGCTTAGCTCACCCCACAAAGTGATTTAGCTTAACTAACAGCTTCTCTAGGTCTCCAGAGCGGTTGCAGGGCCAAATCTCGCAGCCCTTCCCCAGACAGAACTCCTGTGGAAGTTAATCGTGGTTTGAAGGCCCCAAGCTTGTAAAACATCAAAATTAATAGCATGCACGTTTGTGAGATGGAGGGCTGAAAGAGGACTGCAGCATTTGGCCTCCTGATTCTGCTGCCCCGACTCACACTGAGTAGTACTTTGTAAGCACGCTGCATTTACACTAGTATAGCAGAGATCAGAAGCTAGCTCTCAGAAATCCAATCTTCCTCCCTGCTTGGAAGCTGCCTGTATAGTTGATCTGAAGAGTAAGCAGCATTTTCACACAGCTTCTCTGCTTTGGCTTAACACGTGGATTCCGATGACTGTAAAGCAGAGGATCGTCTCAGGAAATACTTCAGCTCATTGCAGACAGACTCAGCAACTCTTACACTGTGTATAGCCTTTACTCACACGAGCAGTCACATTGAAGGCAAGGGGGTTGATCTGCTTTTACACTCAAATAGCTGAGATTGGAATCCAGCCCTTGCAGAGAATTTTTTCTTTTCAGGGAGAGAAATGAATGCCACAGACACCGAATGCAGCCTGTTGGGCGCTGCACTCCTGAACAGATACAGCACACTCCAAGTGAAGTGCAGATGGAGCACAGAACCCCAGGACACAGCTCTGTTCAAAACGCTCAGCCAGACTCTAGTTGACTCTGCTACCCTCACATACAATTGGCATTGGCCTTCAGTTACTAAAGCTTCCAGTACTGCCCCTCCCATTCAACCATCTAGGCTCCCGTACCACTGGAGTCAATAGAAGTTTTGCCAGTGACTCCAATGCGAGCAGGATCAGGCCCCTCTTGTTTTAATGCTGACCATGTTCTGTCCATGTGGTTCGGGGGATCGGGCAAGTGGGCTGCTGTCTATGGCTGCTTTGTAGCTCAAAGAGACAGGCCCTTGAACTCAGTGACACTTGAACTCAGAGACAGGCCCTTGCACTCCTTCTCAAACACAATTCACCCTGCTGTAACTCCACTGAAGGCAGTAATGCCCCATGCCCACCTACAGTATTCCTGGTGCAATATTCAGTTGACTCCCTCAGTAGGTGCTGTACAAGACTGCATAGTCTGTTACCCACCTCTGCAGATTCCTAGCTAAGATCTAATTTACAGCGATGAGTAGACAGTTCAGACCTTCCACTACTGACCAATTAAAACGTCATTGTTTTCAAAAGGAACAAAGACAAGAAAGTCAAGCTATGAGCAGAAATGGCATGAAAAGCCCTAAAGATAATCACAATTGGGTGTGCTCAACTTCTCATGGCATATTTATCAAGAATACTTACTACACTTCCATCCAGCGTAATAAGCAGTGGGAAGGAGCAGTGTGTCCTCTGGTTACAGACAAAAACCGAGAAAGTAAACGGGTGCCTGAAGAGGAAAAAAATTAGGAACAAAGGGAATTTCCAAAAAATCCAAGCCCAGATGGCTGTAAATCCAAGATATTTTTATTCATTTCTATTTTTCATTCCAGGGGATTTTGGACTAATCTATCTAGCTGGAAAAACCATCTCTCTCCTGAATTCCAAGAAGCTTCCCTTGGAAGAATATTTGAGCAATAATGTTTCTCTCATTTTACTAAAAGGACTTTTCTGGGAACACTTTTCATGTCTTGTGAAACCAAATGGTATGCGGGGCTCAGACTAAAAGAAAGAGAAAGAAATACATAATTGCTCTCTATACCGAAAACAGACGGTGTTTGTAAGCCCTGTTTGTGTGATGGCGGAAAACCTCTCTGAGAGCCATGCTTGCCAAATGGTGCTGTGGATTACCCTAGAGCAAGTTGTATATTATGGTAATAACATGGCTTTTAGGGGAAAAGATCTCTGTCCTCACTGATTGCAACAACTATATTTAACACGATATAGTCACCAGATTTGTGGGGAGCATTGTTTTAACTATAGAATGGAAAGGGTTGAGTCACACTACGTGTTCTCCATTCCAAGCAGGGCCAGCTCTACTGTTTTTGCTGCCCCAAGCACTGAAAAACCCTGTTGCCGCTGAATAGCCGTCGCTGACAGCAGGAGAGAGAGAAGCTACCGTCGAATTGCCGCCGCGGCTGGAGGAATGGAGAAACTCTGCCACCCCTTTCTGACTGCCTCCCCAAGCACCTGCTTGGAATGCTGGTGCCTGGAGCCGGCCCTGATTCCAAGGACGGGTCCTTGGTATTAGCCATTTACCAAACCATAAAAGAAGGGCAACAGTAATGTTCTCTGTTTCCCCGATACATGTCCTGGATGCCTTTTTATCCTCATTGCTACCATACTGTGAATTAACTACTGTTCATCTCTTTGATGGACATACTCACTGGCAAAACAAATTGACTTTGCCTACTAATGGTATTAGGCTGTGCCAAGCAATTAATTATAATGGGACTCATCCATTGTACACGCATCTATTCCCAGTCCTATGAATCTGAGTGTGTTGTAAGAAGTAATCAGATGCTGTCTGGAGAAGAGTCATTATGAGGTACTTAATAAGCACTATGGTTGAGAGGACAGTTTCATTTTAAGAGGAGCAGTATGTATATAATGATTTATTTACACTGGAAAATAATGCATGTCTAAAAGTACCACTACATTAATTAAATGGTTATATTCACAGTATAGTGCAGCATACTGTAAAGTGATTAGCCTATTGGCTGGCATTTATATTCAACTATAGTTCAGAGGTTCTGGATACTACTAGAGTTTTAGCAGCTTCTCTTAACTGAAGTCAGAAGAGGCAGGGCTTTTGAAGCAGGAAGATCAGAGTTTGGTCCCAGCTCTTGCCTGAAGTTTCAACTGGACTACACAGAATAGTGACCCCCACGACATTTCTAAGTGGCCACTGATTTATTACTTCTGACTCAGGGTGGGACTGAGAAAAATTCACATCTGAAAGTGTGTGCTCATCTTTAACCCTTAAAATTCATAAGACAAGATAGGTAATAGGATGTGGGGCCTTCATGACCAGATCACTCCAACCAATTGAACAGAAGTCATCATCACCCAACAGCTGTTCAATGGTAAATGAAGCAAGCTTCATTTAGATCTTAATCCAGTATCTAGTGACTCAGGGTGAAATCCCATCCCCACTAAAGTAAAGGGGGAAACTCCCATTCACATGAATGTAGCCATGATTTGATGCTAGGTGTTTTTAATCACAAAAAATTGCCATCAGAATGGACAGCATAACCCTTGTTGGGATTCTCAGCTGAAAGTTTAAAGACCCAGCAGCCCATGGAAACTGAAAATCTCTCACCTTGAGAAGTAGGTCCCTCCAGAACCAGGTTGAGGAATGACTTGCATTGCCACTGTACGTAGATGAATAGCAGACTTCCACCCCAAAGGTTTCAGACCCACATCTTTCATTTAGAAAGAAGGTTTTGTTTTAAAAAAAAGGAATCACAATACAGAATTACTGCGCAATAGATGTACATTATAAATATATATATTCATACAACTTGGACATATGCTGTCCTTCAGCGAGCATAATTCTAATATTTGAAAATAAAGCACCCGTTTCCTCACATCTGTGTGGAAAAGTGTCCAGGCAAAATGAGTTGCTATGTTGTTACTTAAATGAGCAGTGAGGTCTAGAAGACATGGCTTCTGTCCCTGTGCCACACATTCCTCGGTTTGGATACTGGTTCTGCCATTGACCTGCTGTGTAGCTTCAGGCAAGTCAGTTAACATCTGTTTCTCAATTCTTCTTAGCATATGGCTTCTGATGGCACAAACAATGAATTAGATGTTGGGTAAGTGATGTAGCCACTGTCACAGCAGCAGTTTCAAGCACGTCCACCCACCATCAAGGTGGCAGAAAACAGATGGCTCGCTGTCTGTTCTTAAGCTCCAGCGAGGAAGGACAGGAAGCTCAAGAAGTCCCAACAGTAAAGATGCAAGTTAAACTGCCCGTGACCATCATTCATCCTGTTGTTAAAAAGAAGAATCTTTCGGTTCACATGGTTGTTCTGAGAGGCATCCAAGAGCTGACATGCAGAGACTGATCTTTTCAGCAAAGTAGGATGATCGTTCTTTGCAGGACTTGGTGCTCAGTTCTGATGCAGGGTGTAGGCACTCAGGATTGATTAAATGGTTTCCCAACTCGGATAGCTCCTTGGGGAGAGATTTGGCATCTTCAGTGCGGGGGCTGACAAGAAGGTTCTGTTGGCCAAAGCATAGGCTCAGTCTCAGATGTCTCATTTTTTTGAAAATTCATTAAAATTTTCTTGTTAATGAGTGGTGCCTCTGTTCTGCATTTACCCTTTTAATTTGGTTTTGCTAAGGGGGAAAATATCCAGGACATAGATAGGAGCACGGTAGGTTAGAACTGAGATGCAGCATGGAGAAACATGCATAGTACCTTTCTATATTATGCCTGGCTTTATTTAAGGCTGATAATCTTTCACTTTTGTGAGCACTAAAATTAATCAAATGCAAAGCATAACAGTAAACCAGCATAATAGCCTGTTTGATGTGCTGGCACAGGATACTGGACAAGCCAAACAGCTAAACTTTAAAGAATTACACATTTTCCTTTGCTGTTGGCCGTGTAGTTGTAGCCAGGTTGGTCCCAGGAGACCTGAAGAGCAGCTGTGTATAGCTCAAAAGCTTGTATCTTTGACCAACAGAAGTTGGTCCAATAAAAGTTATTATCCCCCCATCTCGTCTTTCATATTTTCCATTTGATGGATTTAAATATTGGGCACAAGCATAATTTTCGGTTTGTAGCAGCAGAAGAAAGTAGTGGAAGCATTATCAGCTGGTCTGTCGGCGGATACATATACAATAATTAATATAAGTTAAATAGATGTATGATTGCATTGTCAAAGGTGCCTTTAAACTGATGCACAAAAACTAGCAGCAGAAAATGCACAAAAACTACCGGCAATCGTATGTGCTCTATTCCCAAACGTGTCTCCTCCATAAAAAGCTACAAATATTGACAGCTTGTGGGATAATAGGAAGATCGTCTAGTTCTCCAATACTGACATCTTGTTCAGTGCATCTCTGTGTTTCCAAAACAGTTGGCCCTAGTGTAACCACATCGGTATTTTAGACTGCTTACGATCATGGTTCCTCGATCCTGCAGTCTGCATACTGCAGTAGTAGGATCTTAAAGGGTTATGTTTCGATAGCTTCAGTATACCTAAAAGAGAGCCAGCCCTACTTCTGTGCTATCATTACGAAAGCACTTACCCGTGCGGCAGCAACACGTGATTGTGTGTGTGCACACACATGCTCCTTGCGTTGGCCTGCTCTATAGCACAGCATGTACAAGCAAACCAGTCCTCCCTGGGGGTCTAGTTCTTTTGTGGACCCTTTACTCCGTTTGTATTGCATCAGTTCCGCAGTTTGCTTAGGGTGGGTAACTCACCATCTTGCATGAGTTCACAGCAGCTATCCAAGAGGAGCAAACACAGAAAGGGAAAGTTCATACAGCACCTGATTGGATTCAGGGCCTCTGTGTGCTACTGTCATACAAATGAATAGCAGTAGAGAGTCCATTATCTCACTTAGGACCATCTCAGACACACAAGAATGAATAATATTAACAAGGCTTTGCCCTTCTAGTCCAACACCTCACGGACCTCTGCAAACATTAAGGAATTAAGCTTCACCACAGCCCTTTGAGCACGGTAAATATCTGCAGTGCAGTAACTAAGGCACAGAGCAGTTAAGGAGAAGACTGTGCCCAGCTGTGTGGAAAGCAGGGACAAGGGCACAAGGAACTGCTCTTTCTTGTATCCCTATATGGAAGCCAGACACAGCATGGTCCTCGTGTGCTCCTGAGTTCAGCAGTGTGAGGCTAGCACTACTGGCCTCTCCAGCATCAGTGTGGTTTGCCCTTCGCCGCCTCCAGACAGGACTCCAGAGAAGGGAGTGGATACTGTGACTTGGTGAGGATGGGGCAAACAGCCACACTCCCTCTGCATACCCACAGAGCTCTGGGATGCTTTGTGCTTGGAGTACAATACTCTTGCTTGAAACTGGGGTCAGCACCACCCCGCTCAAAGCACAATGCATCCCAGAGCTCCCACAGGGTTGGTGCAAACAGCTGAGACTTAAAGACACAATATAGCCCTAAGGAGCTCACTCAAGCTCACAGCGTGTCTGAGGCAGAGCTGGGAATCAACCCTAGATCTCCTGACTCCCACTCCGATGCTTTAGCTGTAAGACCTCCTGCTAGGAGGGCTACAAAACTCACGTGCAATACAAACAACTGAAAACTTCAAACTAGATCAATGACAATACATCTGAGTTCACTGTAGGCATACAGGCCACTGACTTACACTGATATGCACAAAGTCATCTCTGACTCCGTCCATGCTTCCTTCTGCTGAGCCCTGGGAAAGCCCATTTAGAGCCAAAGGCGGACAACTTTTACAGTTAGTCAGCGCTTGGATTGTATTTTGTAGCTAACCAGTAAAGCAACTGACTGTTGGACTCAGACACCCTCTGAGCATCCAGCCCCTCATGATGAGAAGCTGCAGAAAACCAATTTGTCAAAACATCTGGCCAGAGTTTTGAACAATGGCAAAAACAAGACACCAATACGCTCATTAACCAGCCCAGGGGACATTCTTGCTGAGTCAGGTCTGTTATTTAGTTTCTAGGGAACAAAGGGCTCTGAATCAAACTGAAAAACAAAAAACCATCTGAACATTTCAGAAAACAACCCTTGTATGTCACTGAGACACCCCACAGACGAGGAGTATTTTCTTTACATCCTTCTGCCTAAATGCTTTGTCCCGTCACCACTGTCAAGCCTACATCTATAAGGAAGATAGGACTGTGATTCCAGCTCGCAAGACTATCACCACGATCCTACAGTGCTTACCTGAGACCACGGTCTAGGGATATATATGAGGATTTGTCCTTGTCAGAGACATTGGCGGCCAACCACAGAGGTAGCTGCCCCAGTGCAAACCCCTTGTATAGACAGGCAAAACCACTATCTGCACCAGTGCAGTGCACCCCTGCTTGAAACTGGGGTAAACGGCATCAATGTAAATCATAGCTTAGAGTGCGTTTCGCAGACATTGCTGACAGCAGAGGAATGGTGAGACTTGGGAATCCTGGGTTCCATTCCAGGCTCTGGAGGAGAGCGTGTCCGAGTGCGCACAGTCCATTCCCAAGTTGTATCCCTTGTGTACCACCTCTTCCAACCTCTTCCTTTCCCCATCCCATTCTGCTTGCCTACCCAGCCCCACGATCCACTCCCCAGTCTTCTTATCTTAGACCCAGTTTCCTTGCCCAGACAGTCCTAGTCTCCTTCTCTGAGCTTGCTATCAGAATCCGAATCCCCGCCCCCTCCCTCCCCACACACATTCCCAGTTCCCCCCTCCCAGCTCTTTGTCACATAAGCTGTTCCCTTCCCTCCCCCCCACCCCTTACCCCCCTGTCCCACACTGGTCCCTAGTCTTTGTCCACCCAGTCCTGATCTCCCTTCCCACAAGCTGCTCCTCTGATCTTAGTGTCCCTTCCCACCCTTTTCCTTACCAGCTTCCAGTCTCTCCTCTCCCCATGGATCCCAGCCTCAGTCTCCTCCATGTCTGCCACTCACAGTTTTCATTGCCCCAGGTATAAAATAGGGATAATAATCCTTACAATACCCATTTCATGGATGTGTTCTGCAGCTAACTTAATTGGAGTTTGTGTTCCCGTGGGATTCTTGGCTAAGGTATTCAAAGGGCACCTTCAAGCTGAAACATTGCTACCTCTACTCTTACTACTTTTAAAGAGGTAAATAGTATCACATAACTGCTGTATTTCAGTGTCAGCTGAAATTCCCTGTATTGTTTAGTTTGTACATGGACTGACTGTTTTAAGATGGAACTGAAGGGGAACACAGTATTTCAGTTCCCACTGAAACAAAAACACTTTAAAGAGACTTTATTAAATATTTGTAATGTAACGCTGTTTGCAAACATTCAGCAATTTTGACTAAACAAAAAGTTTTGCCAAAAAAAAAAAAGTCAAAAAGTTTCAACTTTTCGTAGAAAAAAACCCCTAAAAATCAGAAAAACAAAAAAGTGTTTTGGTTTATGTGTTTTTGGAATAAGTATGTGTATTTACACACACACACACACACACACACACACACTTACACTTGTTTCCACTTACCCATTTTCTAATCATTTAGGGTCTGGTGCTTCCCCATTAAATCAACAGATTTTCTGCAAACGTCAACAGGAGCAAATTCAACCTTTGGACATTGTTTGTGGTCAGGCTATGTCCGTGAACTAGCTGTGCAGAATGTGAGTACAGAGGAAGTACACACTGTATTACTGAGTGAATGATGGGTTAAGTATAACAGGTCAGTGTATCCTTCATTTAAACGCAACTTTCTGGTTTATACTAATAATAACCATCATCAAAAATACCATGGAGACTGTTTTCACTTCTCCCTGCCCTAGGCCATAACCCTTTATTTTTCTATGGCCTTATCCCTTTGTCACTGCCCCCATTTTCTTCCTAACGGTTGCAACTAAAAACCCACAAAGAGTTTGGAGTAATTAAGGGCATTCAGAGGAAATCAGACACAACCTTGGTCCTGATCCAGAACACTTTAAACCTGAACTAAAGCAGAGATCAATTTTTTTTGAAATGTTTGACGAGGAGGAGGAGCAGAACTGTGCGACCAGGAGAATTCATGGTGTGCTGAATAAGTTAGGGGTGAAAAATACTCTATTTCTTGGCTTTGCACACAAAAGGTCTGTTATGGCACTAGATCCTGCCAATGTTTTCAATAGCAGCCAAAAATAATTGCAAAAGAGAGTTTGTCAGTTTAAAATAAGGAATTGGGAATGGTTTGATATAACATCTTCAGAGAAGAGTAAAACCTAGAATTGATATAAACCACTTCAAAATTTCAAGATGAACCTATTTTGGTTCTGGGATTGAGCCAGTTTAAAAAGGGCTTATGTTCTGTTTCCATGTTGGATGTGATAAAAACCTCATTTCAAAAATAGATTAAAAATCATCTCATGGACTCGCCCAATCTTGCAAGATTTGGGAGAAATTTCAGCCCCTCCAAGCCCCATTCTAACTCTAGACACAGGTTCACGTACTGGCTCTGCTCATTTTGAACAATGCTTATTACTACCTCAGAAAGGCAAGACTACTGGAAATTTGGTAACTTTCACTCATTGAGTAGAAAGCTGTCCCTGCTCGTCTAGAATGAAAGTTTAAACATCTATCTGAAGAGAAAAGAAGGAACAGGAGAGAAGGTAGTACGAGTTTTAAAGACGAGTTGAATCATATTTGGAAGAGTAGGGACCTGTCTTATGTCATATGCAGGGGTGAAAGTAAGCCGGTACGCCGTACTGGACTGGCTTCCCCAGGTGGCAATTTAAAGGGCCTGGGCTCCCAGCAGTGGCTGGAGCCCTGGGCCCTTTAAATTGCTGTCAGAGCCCCGCTGCTGGAGCCCCGGGGGAGCGGAGGTGGCCAGGACCCCAGGGGCTCCAGCAGCAATTTAAAGGGCCTGGGGCTCCGCTGTGGTAGCGGCAGCCGGAGCCCTGGGCCCTTTAAATCACCGCCAGAGCCCTGCCGCTGCTACCCCAGGGCTCTGGCAGCAGGGCTCAGACGGCGATTTAAAGGGCCCGGGGCTCCGGCTGCCGCTACCACCCCGGGCCCTTTAAATCTCCGCCGGCTCTGGGGCTCAGACGGCAATTTAAAAGGTCCAGGGCGGTAGCAGTGGCCGGAGCCCTGGGCCCTTTAAATCGCCGTCTGAGCCCCGCTGCCAGAGCCCCGGGGTAGCGGTGGCAGCCGGGACCCCCAGGACTCTATCGGCAATTTAAAGGACCCTGGCTCCGCTGTGGTAGCTGGAGCCCCAGGCCCTTTAAATGGCCTCAAGCCCCGGGGCTCCCAGCCACCTCTGCAGCTGGTAGCTCCAGCAGTGATTTAAAGGGCCCCGGGCTCCCAGACGCCACTACCGCAGCCCAGGGCCCTTTAAATCTTGATTTAAAGGGCCCGGGGCGCTAAAGGCCCCGCCTCTTCTGGTTGAGGCCCCGCCCCCTGCTCAGGACTCCTGCGTACTGCTATGTCCTTTAAGTTACTTTCACCCCGGTCATATGCACACCCCCATTCATCTCAGGTGTACATCACTTTTCCCAGTTAAACTTCTTTTTAATCTTTCATGACTGGGCCACATGTGCAACCACCATCTTCACAATGATGATCCCCAGCATTATAACACTAGAATTTCAATAGTCCTTCTGGTCTCCAGAACTGATTTCACTTCAGAGAAACCTGCAACAACATTTTACTTCTTAAGACAAGACTAAGCCCATCATTTGTGCTTCACTACTCTTAATAATTAAGATGCACTATCAATTGCTTTTCAATAAAGAAATGCTAAAACTGAACTTTCCATGTAGTGCAGGAGCTGAGCATAATATGTTTGGACAATTCAATTGTCTCAGTGGACCCACACAAACACAATAGTTCAAGAATCTATTATTCATTCCACCTGTTCAATGTTGCCAGTATATAGATCTTTATTTTGCTCAGACACAGGAAACAGGGCCCCTACCCACATCTGGTAGGTGGATTTGCTTTGCAGCCTACACAGGACTGTAACTAAGGCTCAAAGCAAGACCCTCACAGTCCACAGGAATGTAAGGGGAGTGTTGCCCCCTTACTAACATTCAGTGGGGGTGTTTTAATTGCTAGCTCCCAGTACTAAAAAGGGGGAAGGGTTGATGGGGAATCAGGACCCTGAGACTGCCAGGCCCCAGGAACAATGGGGAGAGGTCAATACTCCAGGTCAGCCTGAATGACAGGGCGGGCAGGCTAATCAGGGAGTCAGGAGGCCAGGGAGGTCCCGTCCTCCGTGTGAACTGGATTTGCCTGGGTCAGACAGAGTGGGGACAAGCTAAGGAGAAAGCAGGGGCCCAAGCTAAGCTGGGGAGCAGAGCTGGGCCAGATCCAGAGGGACCAGAAAAGCAGCCCAGAGAGAGCAGACCCAGTCTTGGGAGCAGAGCTGCAGCCCCAAAGCCAGAGGTACAGCCCAGAGAGAGCAGACTTGCCCTGGGAGCAGAGCTGCAGCAACCAGAGCCAGAGGGGCCAAAGGAGCAGCCCAGGGAGCTGGAGGCAGAGCAGCAGCAGTGCTGAGACAGAGTGGTGGAGCTGGGGCTGGAGCAGTCCGGAGCTGGGTGCGGAGAGCAGCTGGGGAGGCCGAGGGGGACCCTGGGCAGTGGGCTCAGCACACGGAGACGCCTCAGCCAAGAGGCTCTGCAGGCCATAGAATCATAGAATATCAGGGTTGGAAGGGACCCCTGAAGGTCATCTAGTCCAACCCCCTGCTCGAAGCAGGACCAATTCCCAGTTAAATCATCCCAGCCAGGGCTTTGTCAAGCCTGACCTTAAAAACCTCTAAGGAAGGAGAGTCTACCACCTCCCTAGGTAACGCATTCCAGTGTTTCACCACCCTCTTAGTGAAAAAGTTTTTCCTAATATCCAATCTAAACCTCCCCCACTGCAACTTGAGACCATTCCTCCTCGTTCTGTCATCTGCTACCATTGAGAACAGTCTAGAGCCATCCTCTTTGGAACCCCCTTTCAGGTAGTTGAAAGCAGCTATCAAATCCCCCCTCATTCTTCTCTTCTGCAGGCTAAACAATCCCAGCTCCCTCAGCCTCTCCTCATAAGTCATGTGTTCTAGACCCCTAATCATTTTTGTTGCCCTTCGCTGGACCCTCTCCAATTTATCCACATCCTTCTTGTAGTGTGGGGCCCAAAACTGGACACAGTACTCCAGATGAGGCCTCACCAATGTCGAATAGAGGGGAACGATCACGTCCCTCGATCTGCTCGCTATGCCCCTACTTATACATCCCAAAATGCCATTGGCCTTCTTGGCAACAAGGGCACACTGCTGACTCATATCCAGCTTCTCGTCCACTGTCACCCCTAGGTCCTTTTCCGCAGAACTGCTGCCTAGCCATTCGGTCCCTACTCTGTAGCGGTGCATTGGATTCTTCCATCCTAAGTGCAGGACCCTGCACTTATCCTTATTGAACCTCATCAGATTTCTTTTGGCCCAATCCTCCAATTTGTCTAGGTCCTTCTGTATCCTATCCCTCCCCTCCAGCGTATCTACCACTCCTCCCAGTTTAGTATCATCCGCAAATTTGCTGAGAGTGCAATCCACACCATCCGCCAGATCATTTATGAAGATATTGAACAAAACCGGCCCCAGGACCGACCCTTGGGGCACTCCACTTGATACCGGCTGCCAACTAGACATGGAGCCATTGATAACTACCCGTTGAGCCCGACAATCTAGCCAGCTTTCTACCCACCTTATAGTGCATTCATCCAGCCCATACTTCCTTAACTTGCTGACAAGAATACTGTGGGAGACCGTGTCAAAAGCTTTGCTAAAGTCAAGAAACAATACATCCACTGCTTTCCCTTCATCCACAGAACCAGTATTCTCATCATAAAAGGCGATTAGATTAGTCAGGCATGACCTTCCCTTGGTGAATCCATGCTGGCTGTTCCTGATCACTTTCCTCTCATGCAAGTGCTTCAGGATTGATTCTTTGAGGACCTGCTCCATGATTTTTCCAGGGACTGAGGTGAGGCTGACTGGCCTGTAGTTCCCAGGATCCTCCTTCTTCCCTTTTTTAAAGATTGGCACTACATTAGCCTTTTTCCAGTCATCCGGGACTTCCCCGGTTCGCCACGAGTTTTCAAAGATAATGGCCAATGGCTCTGCAATCACAGCCGCCAATTCCTTCAGCACTCTCGGATGCAACTCGTCCGGCCCCATGGACTTGTGAACGTCCAGCTTTTCTAAATAGTCCCTAATCACCTCTATCTCCACAGAGGGCTGGCCATCTCTTCCCCATTTTGTGATGCCCAGCGCAGCAGTCTGGGAGCTGACCTTGTTAGTGAAAACAGAGGCAAAAAAAGCATTGAGTACATTAGCTTTTTCCACATCCTCTGTCACTAGGTTGCCTCCCTCATTCAGTAAGGGGCCCACACTTTCCTTGGCTTTCTTCTTGTTGCCAACATACCTGAAAAAACCCTTCTTGTTACTCTTGACATCTCTCGCTAGCTGCAGCTCCAGGTGCGATTTGGCCCTCCTGATTTCATTCCTACATGCCCGAGCAATATTTTTATACTCTTCCCTGGTCATATGTCCAACCTTCCACTTCTTGTAAGCTTCTTTTTTATGTTTAAGATCCGCTAGGATTTCACCATTAAGCCAAGCTGGTCGCCTGCCATATTTACTATTCTTTCGACTCATTGGGATGGTTTGTCCCTGTAACCTCAACAGGGATTCCTTGAAATACAGCCAGCTCTCCTGGACTCCTTTCCCCTTCAAGTTAGTCCCCCAGGGGATCCTGGCCATCCGTTCCCTGAGGGAGTCGAAGTCTGTTTTCCTGAAGTCCAGGGTCCGTATCCTGCTGCTTACCTTTCTTCCCTGCGTCAGGATCCTGAACTCAACCAACTCATGGTCACTGCCTCCCAGATTCCCATCCACTTTTGCTTCCCCCACTAATTCTACCCGGTTTGTGAGCAGCAGGTCAAGAAAAGCGCCCCCCCTAGTTGGCTCCTCTAGCACTTGCGCCAGGAAATTGCGCCAGGCTTGGATCGTAACCCCGACAGGGCGGGGGCGACACTGGGAAGAAGGGTCCTACCACTTAGAGCCTGAGAGCGTGTGGCCACCACCAGAGCAAGTGTCCAACCCACAGCATCCCTGCAGCACAGCCAGGGCCTGAGCAGGAGGCCTGGGACTTACAAGGAGCAGACTGTGAACTGCCCGGACATTCCAGAAACACTGTGTGATGTTCCCTGCCACAGAGCGGGGTGATGTGTTTCCTTTAACCTTTCCCATTATTCCTTATTCTTTTTAAAATTAATTGTTGATTAAATAACTTGCATTTGCTTTAACTTGTATGTAATGGTCAGTGGGTCAGAGAAGTGCCCAGTGCAGAGAGAGTACCCCAGAGTGGGGACACCCTAGCCCCTGTCCTAGGTGACCACAGCAGGGTAGGGGGTCGAGCCCCCCAGGAATCCTGGGCCCAGCCTTGTTGGGGTTACAAGGACTCTGCCAGACAGGAGAGTGGAAGGGGAGTCCTCAAGGGTAGGGAGTCCACTGGGTAAAGGAAGTGGGAGCGACGACTCAGATCCTTTCGCTAGCGCACTTCACCGGGGTAGTACAGAAGCCAGGAAAGTTCCCCACAATAGCGGGACGATTCCCCCGCTTACAGGAAGCAACTGAACTTGCTGAGCCATAAGGCGGGATGATAGCAGCTGTGCTAAGCATTTCTCAACTGGAAGTGTCTCTTTGCAGACCTTAAGAAAATAGTGGTAATAGATACTTTGGACTTCTATTGAACCTTCCATCCAAGCACTTCACAAACATTCCTGTGGGACAGGGAGTTACTGTCAACCCCAAAAATTAAATACAGTTTTACAGATCAGGAAATAGCCACAAAAGAGCATAAGGGCCTGATCTCAAAGCTCATTTGAAGTGATAACGAGAGTCCCATTGGGTATGTCCTGACAGGTAAAGAGGGTGTGCTTTTCAGTCATGTTATCTTGAAAATCCCTATTAAGGTAGCCTAACATAGCTTCAGATGCGTGAGGCTGTATGTCAGCACTTCCCTGCGGTTCAGACTGTGGGGTTTGAATAGCAGTGTGCGCCCAAGTGCTCCACTGGAACTCCCTTGGGTGGACACTGCAGGCATGAACTAGAAGGCTCCTAGCTCACATTAATTTAATCCTGTTTGCAAAGGATTAGTTTGTACACCCATTCACTGTGTCCTGCCTCATCTGCTGTGTATCTTCACTGATGTAACTATGTTAGCCATGCACAAATGTACAACTTCTGACTTCACAAGCTTAGGAAGAAAATTCAGTGGAAAAAGTATGCGAATAGGGCAAATCAATAAAGTTTTTACTGTGGCATTCAAAAGTACAGTTTATATCCAAGGGGCTATTTCCATGCCAAATTTAAACTTTCTGCCCCCAGCTGTTTTTTTTGTGCTAGCCCTGTACTTAAAAAACAAAACCTTCTGATCCTCCTCTACCACCACCCACTCCTCAGACTTAAACATTGCTGAATTCAGCAGTCAAAACAAAAACAAAAACTTTGGCCAGGACACCAAGCTTGGAAAATTTTAGTCCAAATAGCAAATGTTAAGCAAAAATAACAAGCAGCTGAAATCAGAGGGATAGACTGGAAATGCTTACGCAGCCGTAACCATAGTAGTTGTCACAAGGATGCAATATAAAAGATTGTTTTGATATGTAGACAGTTAATGTGTAGAGCACCATCTACAGAAAAATGAGAACATGTATTTTTCATAAATGAGCAGGTTCAATAAAGTTATTATGCATTACCGATGGCTTCATTTTTGCTCCTGTTCTATACAACATTATGCAGTCTCATTGAAGATGCTCTGACTTCAATGCTGAAGATCTTACTCATTACTCAGGCAAAATTCCCATTGACTTTAATGGGAGTTTTGTCTGAAGGAAGCACTTCAAGGACTAGGCCCTGTGGTGGGGAAGCGGAGGGAAGTAGGCTAGAATGGGATTGGATTCATTGACACGTTCCCTCCATGCGATGAGACCCTGATCTATGGTTCAGCTGCCAACTGAGCACAAAACTAGCGCTAGAGCGAAGGCACCAAGCATGAAAATAAAAACCCAACTGGGAGATGGGCTGGTACAATCTTGATCCTACTCACTTTGCTACTCCTGATGACTTGCACCCAGAACACAGCAGTTTCAACCTGCTCCTCAGCCAAGATTCAATAGCACTACGTGCTGTAATGCACTCCTATTACCGGGACTGCCAAGTGTCCTATCTAGCATGACACTTGTGCATTGAGCAGCCTTGTCACACACTCCTGAATCCTCACTGAGGTGTCAGCCATCAAGATGGGCGGCTGGGATAGGCTGCAACTGCGGCCAGAGGACACCATGCAGCCTGCTTTGCCAGCAACCAGGCAGCTTCTGTGTCACCCCTTTTACTGCTCCCTCTGCTGGATCAAGGAGAAACTGGGAACAGTGACAGGCCAGGATTGGTTTGAGACTCCTCCAGCATTTTGTTCCACCCCTCAGCTAGCCACCCAACCCCATGTTCCTCCCCCCCGGCACAGACAGATGTTTTCCTGTCCTGGTGGCACTGGTTTGAGAGGGGCAGCAAAGTTTCAGTTGCTCTTCGTTAACTCATTTGCCCTTCACTTAGGGGAAACGTATTTATTTCCAGGTTTCAGAGTAGCAGCCGTGTTAGTCTGTATCCACAAAAAGAAAAGGAGGACTTGTGGCACCTTAGAGGCTAACCAATTTATTTCCCTTCAGCTTCCCACAGAATAGTGAGCGATTTCGAATCTTTCATCGCTTCCCTCTTTTGCTCGTCCTCTGCAAAGCTTCAGTGCACTCTCTGCTGCCAGTAAAATACTGTGCCCTCTGCTTTCAGCCCTTCCCTTCCTTTACCTTCTGTCCAGGTTCCTCCCCCACTCTGAACGCTAGGGTACAGATGTGGGGACCTGCATGAAAGCCTCCTAAGCTTATCTTACCAGCTTAGGTCAAAACTCCCCCAAGGTACAAACTATTCCACCCTTTGTCCTTGGATTGGCCGCTACCACCACCAAACAAATACTGGTTACTGGGGAAGAGCTGTTTGGAAACGTCTTTCCCTCCAAATACTTCCCAAAACCTTGCACCCCACTTCCTGGACAAGGTTTGGTAAAAAGCCTCACCAATTTGCATAGGTGACCACAGACCCAAACCCTTGGATCTGAGAACAATGAAAAAACATTCAGTTTTCTTACAAGAAGACTTTTAATAGAAATAGGAGTAAATAGAAGTAAAGAAATCCCCTCCGTAAAATCAGGATGGTAGATACCTTACAGGGTAATTAGATTCAAAACATAGAGAATCCCTCTAGGCAAAACCTTAAGTTACAAAAAAGATACAGACAGAAATAGTTATTCTATTCAGCACAATTCTTTTCTCAGCCATTTAAAGAAATCATAATCTAACGCATACCTAGCTAGATTACTTACTAAAAGTTCTAAGACTCCATTCCTGGTCTATCCCCGACAAAAGCAGCATATAGACAGAGACCCTTTGTTTCTCTCCCTCCTCCCAGCTTTTGAAAGTATCTTGTCTCCTCATTGGTCATTTTGGTCAGGTGCCAGCGAGGTTACCTTTAGCTTCTTAACCCTTTACAGGTGAGAGGAGTTTTCCTCTGGCCAGGAGGGATTTTAAAGGGCTTTACCCTTCCCTTTATATTTATGACACCTTCTCATCTAATATCCATGCTATTCCCAGTTACTCAGTGGGAAATAGTTTAGGTGGAAATATTTAGTATCTTTACAAAGTAAAGCCTGTGCTGTCTATTTCTTTATGTAGCAAGTAACATATCTGCTGCAGTAATAGAGAGGGGTGAAGCTGTCCTGAATCGCTAACATAAAAACCTAAGTCCCAGACATAAGCTTACAATAACCTACTTTCTTAAAAAAAAATAAAATGCTGAGCAGTTTCAAAAAGAAATGAAATATTTTATCCCTTTTAATCCCGAAGAGAGACAGCTGCTGCAGAAACAAAAGATAACAGAACTTCAACCACAACAAAAATGTTTTGAGATTTTCATAAATTAATTTCTGATCCCCATTTTCTAGCCTGTTTTGCCCGACCCCAAACAATATATTATCCACAACTGATGAATTTTTGTTTCATTTAATGATATTTGATCATAATAATGCAGATACAATATAAATGCCTAATTTTGCCTGAGGACACTTGTGGAGTGGAATCTTAAATGACTCGTCAAAATAGAACTATTTAAAAACAAGCCCGTGCTCCATGATGACAGAATGTATCAACTGAACTTTAAGAATCTGGGAATCATATGGATTCCCTCTTCATCAGGTTCAGATGAAAGTGACCCTGATTTGGAGATGTATCACTAGTTAACATAGGTGCAACTCAAGTGTCAGTAAGCAAGGCGTTTAAACAACAGAGATGGGCCCAAAATGGAACCGCAGATCCAACCACCACTCCTAAACAGTGGACATATTCAGAACTAAACATCATCGCTCACGCCTATAAGGGGCTGTGATGATTTAGTGCAAACATGCCTATATCAAACTTCAAGCCCCATTTTGCGAATGCTGTTTTGATTGCAAACTGCTCTGTATCTTCACTGTTGCCTTTTAATCTCTTTATTGAACTGGGATCCCAGGAGATGTAAGCAGAGATTCTGTGTGATCCTAACAAAGGGCAAAAAATAGGTAAGCTGCTCTCACCTTTGTAGCACAACATCCCCCAAGAGCTACCCTAGTCCCTTGGAAATTAGTCCAGTCACAGATTGCATCCACCTGGGACTAAGCCAGATTCCTAAGGGTTAATGAGATCTACATTTTCAGCTGTTATTTTCCAACTGTTCCTCCTTGGTTTTTCAATTCCCCCATCTAATCTCCTATTGCTGCTGTAGCAAATTTTCTGGCTTGAGCAAGAGACCACGCGGAAGGTGCTTATAAAGCCATTGATATGCTAATATGTGTTCTAGAACTCAGAGTCATTTCCTTTCTCTTCCTGTTTCTCTAATGACTGTCACTGAAATCTCTTCTCTCAAAGGGGGCTCAGTTGTAGCATTACAGTTATGCTCTATGGGACTTTTATTAAGCACCCATCCTTTTCCATAAATAGCCACCGCTACACCTCGAGGTCTTGGCCAACTTCACTAACAATTTCTTTTTAAACCATGGTGTGTGTCTGCTTAGAAAGGCGGCATGGTCTAGTGTCCTGAGTCCAGGACTGGGAGCCAGCTACATTCACTCACTAGCTATGAAACTTACATGTGTCACTTAACCTCTCTGGCCTTGCCTATGGCTATACAGTTTTCCTCTGAAATGTCCCCCTCTTGCTAGTACTTGTTCATCTTCACTGAGCGTAGCAGCAATGGGAGAGTCCATATAAAGAAGCCACTAGCAGCCTCCAGCATGTTGTTTAGATCTGCTCTGAACATAGCAGCTGAAACACCTGCAGCCAGATTACATGAACACCCTACCCTGGATACCACTAGCAATGGTATGAAATTAAGAGGAAAACATAGTACAGATCCTATGAGGAAGGAGGGTGGTCCAGAGGTTAGGGTGCTAGATGGGGATTTGAGAGACTTGGGCTCTGTTCCTTGCTCTGCAACAGAGTCCCTGCCTGACTTTAAGTAAGTCACTTAGTTTCTGCGTGCATCAGTTCCCACACGTTCAATGGGGATAATAGCACAACCTATTGGACGGGGGTGTTGTGAGAATAAACACATTACAGATCATGAGGTGCTCAAGCATTACAGAAGTGGGAGGCCATATGATTGCCTTAGACGTAGCCCTATGTGACGTTATTGACGTGAACTGTGACCATATAGATCATTGTTGAAACAAAGGTCCAATAGGTGCACCAAATCTTGTACAAAGGAGGTCAAGTGAAATGTCTATGAAAAGGTTGTAATTTGCTGGTTATGATTATGTGATCTGTATGTGTGTTTCATTTTTGTATTTGAAATTATGAATATTGGCTATGCACTTGTATCTCAATGTGTTTGATTCTAAGTAACATCAGTGAAGCATTTGGTCAGCTTCTTGAGAAAGGACTATTCTGAATAAGTGCCCAATCAAAAAACACTTAACTGACAGTGGACCTTGGGAGACTCCAATCCACATCTGAGGAGCCTTCCTGGAAACGTTCAAGGTAGCATGTGAGCAATGGCTGCTGCCTGCAAACTGAGTCAGGCATGGACATGTGACTTACCCATGTGACTTCAAACTCCATCTTGCTGCTGTGATTTTCCACAGTAAGAACAAAGGGGTCCTTCCACATGGCAGAGGATATAAAAGGCCCTGGAAATCCCTTCATTTTGTCTTCAATCCTGCTTCTGACCTCTGGAGGAACTGTGCTTGAAAGTAAAGCTCTGAATACAGGACTGAACAACCCATCCGAGCTGGGATGTTTGCACTCCAGAGACTTAATTAGTTTGAATCAGCAGTAATCCCAACAAGCCTGAACTAAGAACTTTGCAATTGTTGTATGTATTTGAGGCCATTTAACCAATTTTAACTTTTACTGGGGTATTGGTTTTCATGACTATTCATCCCCATAAGGAGCGGTGCTGGTGGGGATACCAGGAAACTGGAGTGTCTAAGGGAATTGCTTGTATGACTTCTGGTTAGGCAATGGGGTAAAACTGAAGTCCTCGCTGTTTGGCTGGTTTGGTGTGCCTGAGTAGTGAAGAACCCCCAGCCTTGGGCTGTGACTGTCCTGCTCTATGGAATTTGTCCTAAATTGATACTCTCAGTAGTGTCCCGCCACAGGCCGCTTTGTTACAGCCTAGCAACAGTCTCTGGATCTCATTCCCATCTGCCATATGGGAATAATACCAATCCTGCCAGGAGCATTGTGGAGCATCATTTGTCAATATTTTTATGTGGTAGATAAGCACTTCGTTTTTAGGCAAATACGATAAAAAAATTGTTTGGATTTGCTTTTAAGCTTCGAAGACAATCCCTGTTTTAGCCAACTTTGCATTATTTTTCCATATCAAACTAAAAATAAAGGCTTTAAAACAATAATGAACTTTTGCCAGCGGATTCTATAATGCCAACAAGACATTTGGGGTTGTGTGTTAACACAGCTATGGCCAAGTCAAGTCAAGGGCTTTTTTTTGTAGCAGACTCCAGTTCCAGTCCCAGTCACTCTTTTCCCAGACAAATGGGGCTGGGAACACAGCAAGAAGAAATACATAATGTCCCTGGGGGAGAATGTGTGTTCCATCACCCAAAAGAAATTCTGGCAAACATTGAAGAGCACATGTTGATGGGTCCCAAAAGGAAGAATGGTGCCTAGAAGAGTGATGGCCCTGGGGGAGAGAAAGAGTTTGAGGGGAAAATGGAAGAAGAGCCTTTGATAGGGCTTAGAACAGGAGAAATATAAAAATAGCACAGATTTTAGTAGTGCCTTGAAGCTCCAATCAAATAGATGACGAAGATAACTGTACTGTATTCACCCCATACCATGTCTTACATGTGTATCTAGTGTATCTACAAGTTTGCCAGTCTGGATGCATGTTCAAAGCACGTTCTTCACCTACTCCAAACATGCAAAGGAAATCACTTTGTTCTTCTGAATTTTTATATCCTTCATTCCCAGGAAAGTGTGTTCAGGAAATTGTACAGTCATGCAAATCTAAGCAATAAGCCTGGAGCACTTATTGCCTCCACAACTGTATATCCCCACCACAAGTACACCATTCGTATAGTAGCTGAATGCATTTGAAATGATGGAATTATTCCTTTGGTGGAGCTAAAATCAGTGCCAAACCGGAGAGACACACCTCAAACTTGGTGGTCACTTAACACTATAAATAACTGACAAAAATAAGCATCTTAAAAACAAATTATACAGCTGAAACTTCTGCTCTAACCAGAGTTCACTAGAGACCAAAGGTCTGCACTGACTCCTTTAAACTTCTCTCTATGAAGCGGAGATGCAGGTTACTGTTCAGCAAGCAATATTTGTTACTTAATTTGCTTTACAAATGGAAACTGCAGTGAATAAGTGCATGCCCTGAAAGACTGCATGGTTTCATTGTTTCTTCTTTGGTAAGCCCCTCACCATCCAGTGCGGAAATGCTGTTTTGTAACTTCTCTCGGTAACACTCCTCCTTGAGTTACACTGCAGAGCGTCTGCAACAACTGGAAGGCAATAGCGTGCTGTAGGAAGCACACCGTTTTCAAAAAACGGCTTGCTATCTGCCACTGGCTACTCACATAGCAACAGACTCAGGACACAGACAAATGGCTCTGAGTTAAAGGAATTCCTCAAAATTTGAGACTTCATTTTACAAATGTACTGTTTAAAATAGTCAATGGGAGAGGTATGCTCTGCTTTCTGAAACCTTCCCTGCATGACCTGAATACTTCAGGAAAATACCAATGTGGAAAGATCAGACACCAATGACCAAACTATCTCTTTGTGGTTAGCTACATATTGCTAGTGATGATGAATGTTAGTAGTCCCTCACGACAAAGAGTTTGGCAGAGAGCCAAACCCTGAAGTCCTCACTCAGTTTTTACTCAGGTAAATGATGTCAGTGGGAATTCTGACTGAATAAACTCTGCTCTGAGACCTCGATGTTATTGTTGATCCAGCGCAAGGGCCAACTCCTGCTCTCATTGAAGTCAATAGAATTGTTGCTTCTGGCTTCAGTGGGAGCAGGCTTTAGCCAGAAATAATGGAACACACACACAGAGCCCAGTCATGCTCCCATGGAATTGATTAGCTAAAATGACTCTAATGTGGGCATGTAATGGGTGGCACTCATCTGTGAGCACCCCCTGGCCAGATGGGGAGAGTCCTGTCAGTGGTTTCTCAGGTGGTTTTGGTGACTCAGCCCTCCGGCCAAGTCACACACACAGTCTATGGACAAAACCCTTTCCAGGATAAAACAGTTCAATGGTAAATCTCAGTCTGCAGTCTTTAAACAGTACCAGCCCTGGTAACAAGCCGTACCCCCAGGGCTTCCTCCCTGGAGGCAATGGTTTTGCCCTCGCTGGGCCCTTCTGGCCCCAGCTCTCCAGATGGGTCACTAAGTAGTTCAGTTCCCCTTCTGGGGGTGTATCAAAGTCCAATACCGTCCAATAATCAGGCCATTTCCCCAGTGACTAATGGGAGGTGGGGGGACCCGGGCCCGTCCACTACTCCAGGCACCAGCCCAGGGACCCTATGAATAGCAGCCACATACTGCTTTAACTCAACTCTTCATTATACTGTTACAGTTCCCTGGGCCACTTCGCTGCAGCCTCAGCACCTACATAAATGCTTCACCTTTACCGTAGGGCTAAAGTCTTGTACTCAGTTCCTGCAGACAGCCAACAGCTCCACCAGTCCCTATCAGCAACTGCTCTGTCTGCAGTCCTGTAACTTTGTCCTCCAGCCAGCCAGGAACACCATCAATGCGCCTCCAGCGCCAGACAGCAACTGCCTGACTCTGGCACTGCAGCTACTTTTATATGGTCTGCAATCTTCTGATTGGCTGCTCCCTGCAGCCTTTCCCCAATTGGCTGCCTCCTGAACAGCTTCTCTAGGCCACTTAGAGGACTTATCGTCACTGCTCCTTTCTGGGAGAGGGTGTGGTAGGACCCTGAGGCCTCCAGCAGGGGGCCTCTGAGCCTGGTTCACCCCATCACAGGGCAGGATCTGGCTTTTCATGTTTTGTGGCGTTTCTTTCCTCTTATTGAAACTGACAGCATCAGTTTGACTTGTAAGCTTTGATTAATGCTCACATTACTTTCTGCTCTGAAGAGGTTGTTCTTTTTTGACAGGAATTTTTTTTTTAAATTCTTAACTCAACCTTCAAATGTAGCATGTCAACACCAAACACAAAGTTAATCTAAGTAGCTTCACAGGAGATCATGAAGCTTCAGACAGACATTCGAAGCTTTTTTCTAAACACCTCCAAACAAATTAAAGGACGCTTATAAAATGAAAACTGACAATTATTATTATTTGCATTAGAATAGCACCTAAGGGCCCCAGCAAATCTTGGCAAATCCCAAACGGACATAGCCCCCTTGCAAATCCAAGTACCACCCAGACCAGGGCCCCATGATGCTAAGCAGGATAGACACATAATGAGAATCCTTCCTGCCCAAACAAACTTTAAATGTAAGAGACGATAGATAAAGAGTACTATTACTCCCATTTTACAGATGGGGAGTTGAGACACAGAGATATGAAAGGCCAGATTTTTAGATGTATTTAGGTGCCTATCTCAATTGATTTAAACGGGCATTAGGCATCAAAAGTCTTAAAAATCTGTCCCTCGGTGATTTGCGCAAGGTCACACACAAAGTCTGTAGCAGAGCTGAGTCCAGCTCTCCTTAGTTTCAGTTCAGTATTTAAAGTGCACAAATATCCTCTCAATTGGACACTAGCTCCATTTGACCGCACAGACCCAGTCCTGTATTCTTCAGCACCCAAAACTTCTCTCTAATACAAGACAATGTCTTTTAAAAAAATATTTGCACAATTCAAGAAGCATTGCTTAAAGAGACACCCTTACCAAAATAGGATGCCCACCAGACTTTTCAAACCCTCCAGTGTTCAGGTGCACTTAATTCTGAGATTTTGGCTGGGTCAGTTATAAAAGGCCAAATCCTGGAAGGTGCTGTGCACCTACCATAAGATTACAGTGATTTGGAACTGAGGGGGACAGAGGGTTGAGGATACTAGCACCTAAATCTCTCAGCAGGCCCAAAGGAAGGGGTTATTTGAATCCAGATCTAAGGTTAGATTGCAAAGTTAAGGGTATTCAGGCTCAGGACTTAGGTTTGGGTTCATCTCTACTAATAATTACTTACTGTGACTTACTCTGTGCTGCTATTTTCAACTGAAGATGCACGGGATATTTTGGCACAGTATAAAACACTTTCATTTTAGCATGAAGGCAACATTTTCACTACCATCCATTCCTCTTTTCCTCCGATCCCCCACACCAAAAATGGAAAGAGATACCCAACTCCAAGCAGAGCTTTTTCTGCAACTCTGAAAGGAAGAAGAGCTGGAGCCGCCGTAAAATCCACTAGAGACCTTGTTGTTGCCAATCTTTCATGGGGATACTGCCATGATGAGTAGCAGCACAAAACCTTATGCTAACTAAATAGAGGAAGGCCTGATTCAAAGCCCATTGCAGTCAATGAGAGCCTTTTCATGGATTTCAGTGGGCTTTGGATCAGCCTTAAGAGCATACTTCATAAGCAGCAAGAAACTACGTACTCTGAGTGTGTTCCACTCTTACAACAAATGACAAAGGTTCTTCATAATTGCCCAGTTTCCACCCGAGGCAAACTTTTTACAGACTAGTTAATAGATTCCTGGGATGAGAAGTTTATAATGGCAATGCTGACAACCCTTTGATTACAGTGGTGTGAGCAACACAACTATAATAAATCACTGAAATAAGAGCTGAAGTTGTGCCATGAGTAAGATTTGGGAAGCGTTGGGGGAGGGGGCGTTTTGTTTTATTTTTGAAAGATTAGCTGTGGCCAGCTCAGAAAAAGATAAAATAGAAAGAATTTGTTAATGGTCCATTAAATAAAAGAGTATTAAGTAAAAGAAAGCAAGAAAGACAGTGTTCTAGAACATAAAAATACGAAATGTGCCGTAAGATCATGCATTATCCTTTCAGCCATGTTAACAAAGTTTAACTCTTTTTTCCCCATTTGAACCACTGCAGATTTAATTAATCACCTCTTATTCTAGTCTGCTGTAGATATTTGTCCCCACAAAATCAACACACAGTTTGGCACCAGCACCAGTCTATGCTAAAGAAAAGCCCAGGGCTGAGGCTGAATGGCAGAGCAGAGCAGAGCAGGGAAAACAAGGCCAGTAGAGGCTCTTTCACTGCTCTTGGCCCTCTTGAAGTCAACGGGAGTTTTGCCATTTACTTTAACTGGGCCAGGACTTCGCCCTCTGTTTTTAATGAGATACAGAATGTACTTTTTGTTTCTCTCTAGGTTCTTATATAAAATTCATCACCAGCGTGCCTGAGCACAACACAAGGATTTAAATCTGTTGTTTGCTCTGTCTTCCCCAGGGGCCTAGACTCTTCCCTGGAGCAAGGAGCCTTGCCGCTCCAAGAGACCAAGCTCCACCTGGGTTTTGCTGAGGCTGGCAGGATCACTGCTGCAAAGCAGCTGGCATAGCAGCCCCAAGAATCTGGGCTCACAGGTGCTATGCTGCAGAGCTGTGGCCCGTTGGACACGGTGTTTCAACCAGTTTCGTCAACTCCATAACAGATGTGGCAAAAACATTTTGCTTCAGCGAATCGGCATTTTTCAACGCAATTAAGTTTCGTCGTAACATTTCCAACCCTGGCTCCTTTGGGGTAGGCAATGTTTATCATTAGGAGACAGTCAGTACCACAGCGACCTTAGCAGCCTCCAGACAAGACAATAACAGGCAGGAATGAGTTAGGGGAGAATGAAAGTCATTTTCAGTACAAGGCGCGGGGGGAGTCGGGGAGAGAATGTGTTTGGAGGGGGATAATTATTCTTGCAGGGAGCAGATCAGCTTCATACCTATCTCGTAGCAAACTTAGGATACTTACTTCATGCTATTTATTATTTTAAATTCTCTCGACCAGATCCTGAGAGGCACACCTACGACTGCCACTGAGGTCTGTAGGTATTGTGGAAGTTCTTCGAAAGATATTTTCCAAGCAGCATGCTGGATGCTGCAAGTCACCCAGTTGCAGGGAGACAATGGGCTAAATCCTGCATCCCAAATGAATTCAATGGGGCTACTGATCTGAGTAATTATGTAGCTCCTGTATTGTTTGACTGACCATGTATATAACATGACCAGAGAGCTTTCAGGGCAAGCTTTGGTCACGTACAGCTTTGTAGACGTTGTACGCCTTTTTGCCTATTTACTGAGAGCGTTCCCTCCACTGCACAGTAAACAGAAGTTTCTTAAAGTTTTTGGTCTAAACTTGCTTAACAGCTGGATTTATTCCCCATGTTATCAGCAGTCAGCTTGATGAGAAAAAAATTACATTTTAGCTTCCAAGAAAAATGAACAATAAATACAGACATTATTTGTATTACAGTAGTGCTCAATGAGAGCTAGCACGAGTACATATACACAAGCAGGGGAACCACTCCCCTAGCTTGTAGTGTAGACATAATCTTAGATATCTGGAACTGAACTACTCCCTAAAAAGCCTGGAATGGTACAAATTTAAGCAACTCTTCTGAATTCTACATTTTTATTTTTATTTTTTTTGGTAAGCAGAAAACCCCACCAGTTCAGAAAGTATCCACCTCACATATAGGATAGCTTAAAGGAATATTCATAGATTTTAAGATCAGAAGGAACTGGTCTGATCACATAGTCGGACCTTCTGCATAACACAGACCTCAGTAATTCCCACATTACCTTCATAAGCAGGTAGCTGTTTCTACATGCTGTCCCCATCTAAATTCATAACCGTATGCCAGCTGAATTAGTTATTCTTATTCAGACAAATTTCTTATTGCTGATCTGATTAATAGTATCTGTGCAGCAACTACCATAGCAATCAATTTAAGACGTGTTGTTTTTATGTAATTATCTTTGTATCATTAAATCACTTCTCCCTTCTATTTTCTGTTGCCATTAATACAACTTCTAATAGTCCATTTCTAGCCGACAGAACTATATCTGTATGGGGCCCAATTCTCCTCTTACCCACACCAGATTTATATTAGTGTAACTATTGATGCCAATGGCGTTATCTTTTACACTGCTGTGAAAAGAGAAGCAAGCCCTCTGTCCAACTCTTTTTCTATGCTCATAGTAGGATTTAATCTATAAATACATATGCATGCTCACTGCTTGTTACGCGCAATTACTAGCTGTGTCATAACAGGAATCCTATAGCTCAACATTTAATTACTACCACTAATATTCACCAACATAAAATAAAATAGGCTTGATTCTAAATCAGGTGTAAATCAGTAAGTGCAGTTGCACACACTAGTATAAAACTAGATTTAAGTCCAATCAGAACAAGGCCCAACGAGGTCTCTGGAGCAACTAATTCCAGCAAATGTAATTGAGGGAATTTATGAACTGGTTTGACTGGACACCTTAACATGTTTCTGATGATTACACACATGATGAAATGAAATTTGGCATACAGTCTGCTAGTTTCAAGCGATTTCTTTCAATACACCTTTTTTTAAACTAGGTGCCTAAACAATACTTTTAACATCTGTAGGCAAAATATTATGCTCCATCCCTACGGACCTAGCAGGATACAGGCTTAAGGGAACTGAAATTTCTGGCCTTAGTGTTTAACATTAAATTGTCATATTAAAATACCCTCTCCCCATTCTCTATCATCAACAGGCAAATTATCCCTTATGCTACTCCAGATAATGAAACTATATCAAAGCTCTACATGAAATATTGATACTGTACTTCAGGTAGGACACGCTTTCATACACCAAGTAATGGGAAGTATTTGTGCACAAGGGAGGTTGGATTCAGTGGATGTTCCATGGTCTAGTAAGATCAGGCCCCAAATTCAGCTGACATGTCCTTTGTTCATTGGTTTACATACCTCCAGGTGTATTCCTGTTTTTCATTTTGTTTTGTTTTTGTTTTGTTTTTTTACACAGCAGCACTTTGGCCTTGAAATTCTTAGACTGGGATGTTGTGGCAAGTTTCATTTTGCAGTGGTTGCACTTCTGTTCTGCTTTTTGTCCCAGATACTGAATCTACAATTGTCTAATAGACTTATGTCACCTTATGGCTTAGTCCAGTGTCAGAACTCCCGGGGTAATGACTGTGTTTGTTGTGGATTCTAGTTCAAAGGTCTGGCTCAGGTAGGATGTAAGAGAGTAGGATTCACTGAGCCTAGAAAGGCACAGCTATAAGTATAATTCCATTTAATTGCTCCATCCTCAGTGCTCTATGATGTAAGGAATCATCATCGCCATTTTACATATGGGGAAACTGAGGCACGGGCATTAGCTGGCTTGTTCAAAGCCACACATCAGATCAGTTGCAGAGCCAGAAATAGAACCCAAGTCTCCAGCCCTGTGTTCTAAACACCAGACCACGTTCCCCTCCTTTCCAAGTTGCTGTAAGGCACACAAAGTCAAAATCAATTCCAAATACTGAGTAAAAAGCAATACAAATTAAGGCTGGGAAAGTGGGGGCGTCACCATCAATCTGACCAAACTGGAATTTAAACCAGTGCCTATGATACGAATTAAGTTTTCTTGACAAATGGACTTGGTATATTTCAAAGGAGCTGGAGAATAATTTTGAAATGGTTAGAATAACTCTGGGCTTTAAATTTTCAAATAGTGTCTGAGCTCAGTTTTAATTTACTCTTCTTCACCGAGCTCTTTATCAACTTAACATCCCTGTTAAGCCAAACGTAAATTCTATTAGACCTCATTAAAATATTTATTAATGGTCAGTCTAAGATAGTTATAGATGCACTAAAACTAAAATATTCAGAAATGCTAATTGCGGCAATCCCTGTGTAATTCCATCTGGCAGGGATAGGAGAATATGGACTGATTTGTAGGTTACATAGGAACAGTCCATTTAATTAGCAGCTAAAAGGTTTAACAGCCGAATCTGCCCCAATGTAACTCCAATGAAGTCTATGGAATTACACTATGGATTAATTTGCCACATTAAAACAATGTTAAACCTTGAATTCAAATACATAGAAGTAAAGGAATTCAGAGTTATGGCTGAAAACCTGGGCAGATGCTCTGCTTTAATAGAGCTATAGGAATTGTGATGCAGGAAAAGAATACCCTATCTCCAACCAAGCCTGTACCAGGTATGCAGCCCTGGACAATATTAGAATGCTGTTCCATAGGGGGAAATTTCTTTCCAACTCAAGAGGCTGACTACCACTTCCTCTGCAGCATGAAGGCTGAAGTTCTTGTGATTAATTGTCCACGTTAGGGTATCTGAACGTGCTATTCTTGTTCAGCTCAGTGTCTTTTTTTAAAAAAAGCCACTTGGTTGTAACTGTTCAAAATGATGTACCAAATACTTTTGGGATGAACATGCCTCTAGGTGAGCAGTGGCGATTAGATACCACACATGCTTCCTCAGGTAAGCATTTGGGAGAGTGTGTATATAAGGTATAAAACTAACAATAACCATTCTTAAGTTTCTCTCTGTACCCTTAAAAGTTGAAGACCGTCAGAAGAAAAGAGAAGAAAGATGTGGAGTTTGGATCTGTGCAGGCCACCATCTTGAAGATCCAGTTACAAGTAAATTCTTTCTTCTTCGGGTATTGCCTGCCCAGATCCCCATTTCTGCCTCTAAATTTCCTGGCTATTGAAGGGACCAGAAGCAAAAAGAGACCACGAAAAAGGCTATTCTTGTGTTACTTTCAAAGCAGAGAGAATGAAGAAGTTCTAGGTACCATGGAAAAGAACTATGTGATGGGTAGGATCACAGAAAACCCCTTGGGAACTGCCAACTGATGTGCTGAGACTACCTGTAAGCCCGTTTCCCCTGGCAGCTTGGGACTTCAGAACCCTGCCTGGTTGTGCCAGACATGTTAGCCTGCTGCAAACACAGACCCAGGTCTGAACCATGTCCCCTAAATGAAAACGGCTTAAGAAGTGTTCCTGTCTCCAACACTCAGATATCCAGCTCCCAATGGGATCTAAACCCCAAATAAATCCGTTTTACCCTCTATAAAGCTTATACAGGATAAGCTTATAAATTGTTCACCCTCTAGAACACTGATAAAGAGATATGCACAGCAGTTTCCGCCCATCCCCCAGGTATTAATACATACTTTGGGTTAATAAATAAGTAAAAAGTGACTTTATTAAATACAAAACGTAGGATTTAAGTGGTTCACAGTAATAACAAACAGAACAAAGTGAATTACCAAGCAAAATAAAATAAAACATGCAAGTCTAAGCCTAATACAGTAAGAAAACTGAATACAGATAAAATCTCACGCTCAGAGATGTTTCAATAAGCTTCTATCACAGACTGGATGCCTTCCTCGTCTGGGCACAATTCTTTCCCCTGGTAAAGCCCTTGTTCCAACTCAGGAGGTAGCTAGAGGATTTCTCATGACTGCAGCCCCTTTTGTTCTGTTCCATCCCCTTATATATCTTTTACACAAGGCGGGAATCCCTGGGTTCCCACCCCTCCTTCTAAATGGAAAAGCACCAGGTTAAAGATGGATTCCAGTTCAGCTGACATGATGATCACACGTCACTGTAAGACTTCATTACCCACTTGCCAGCACACAGGTATACAGGAAGGAATACTTACAAGGAAAAAACAGACATCTACAGTCAATTGTCCTAGTTGATGGGAGCCATCAAGATTTCAAACCACTGTTAATGGCCCACATTTTGCATAATTACAATAGGCCCTCAGAGTTATACCTCATGTTTCTAGTTTCAGATACAAGAGTGATCCTATTTATATAAATAGGATGACCACACTCCGTAGATAAGCTTTATAATGATACCTTACAAGAGACCTTTTGCATGAAGCATATTCTAGTTACATTTTATTCACACTCATTAGCACATTTCCATAAAATCATATAGAGTGCAACGTCACAAACTACTCGTGAGATTTCTAGCTCACTCTCTTAATTAAAGAGTTCTTGATCCTCTGGGAGAAGCATCTGCACTTTCAGATTCTTATACAAACAGCCTACAAAACCTCCAAGGTTGCCCGATCAGTATTTAAGAGAACTGTGCTAATAGTGACTAGATTGCAGTACTTGAATCTCCTTGCTGAGCAAATACAAGCTCTGCCTTTTCCCCTCCCACAAGACTGTTGAGAAGACCAAAGGTAAGGTCTTTCCCTTAGGTAAGGCCAGCCACCTAAATGCACTTTGTTTATGCAGTTCTGTAAACATGACAAAAACATAATGGGCTTCCTATCTCCGATTGAAAATGTTAAGGAAAATAAAGTAATTCTACCGCAGCTGAAGCAAAGATCATTTTACACTCTGCATTCACTAATTCTTGAAGTGCCGTTCCCATCACATCCCAATTTTGTTACACGATGGCCCCTCAGCAATCACAAACAGATCAATGCTTCTGGATGGACACACACACACACAGTTTCCCTTGTGTGCAACATATTGATTTTCAGTCTCTGAAGTATAAGTAAATCTATAAGATATCGCCCTTAATTGCTCCATGTGTGCTTTTTAGGTTACAGAGCAATTTAAGTCAGCAAGGTATCTGAACAAACAAGATAACACTCTTCCCCCTCTCCCCCGCAAAGGGCACCTGTTACATTAAAAACAACGAGGAGTGCTTGTGGCACCTTAGAGACGAACACATTTATTTAGTTTACTAACAGTTTCTGCATTTGCCTTTTGTTCTGAAGCACCCTGCACAAAGTCAGAGCTTATACATAGGCTTGTGGTACAAAGATATTGACTGGTACTGATGCCTTGTGGGGAAAATGTGTATGTAGGTACATAAAATGAAGAAAAGGAATTATACTAAGAGCAGCTGATCCAAAGCCATTAGAGTCAACGAACTTTAGATTGGACCCATAGTTTTTACCTTTTCCTTCACTATTTTATTATTACTTACTTGAAAACAAGGACCATTGGACCAGGACTCCCACTCAGCACATGCCTGATCAGTCCCATAGAAAGCTGGTGGGGAAAGGGCTGGCTGGCTCATCATATAGGATGTGTGAAAGGATGGTCTAGTCCACAGTGAATTAGCCTGGGCCTTAAAAGATCACAGCTCAATTCCCAGCTCAGCCAAAAGTTTCCTCTGTGACCTTGGGCAAGTCACTTGTTCTATCTTGTGCCCAGAAATTGAGATAAGACTTCCCCTTACCTCAGAAGGGTGAGTGAAGATAAAATATCTATTAATGATGGAGGTGCTCAAATACTGTGGGAACAGGGCCCTATATGTAATCATAGGTGAAGCAGAACCTGAGACACAGTGTCAGAATTGAATTAGATGGCAGCTATTAGTACATCTTATGGCTTATCTTGCCATAAATGAAAAAAACATACATGGCAAATAAGGGGAAACATTGTTTTATAAATAAGTATTGTAGCACAGCGGGCACACTCACCACCGTGGCGCCTCCTGCTGGTCATCCGGGAATTAGCTCTCTCAGCCCTGGAGCGCCCTCTATCTCCACTACTGTACTTCAGGCCCCGCGTCCCTCACCAGTCCGTAGTGCCCTT
Source organism: Caretta caretta (assembly GCF_965140235.1). Lineage (NCBI taxonomy): Eukaryota > Metazoa > Chordata > Testudines > Cheloniidae > Caretta > Caretta caretta. The sequence goes on from NC_134214.1 coordinate 91,840,424, forward strand.
TCTTCTGGGTACTGCCCTGCGGCAGTGCCCCCACACTCAGGGTCCTCCCTTCCCTGGGGAACCCCAATCCCCTAAGCCCACCTTGCATCAGTGACTCACTGCCAGTCTTCATCTAGCCCCTTCCCTCAGGGGTGAACTGCAGTTTGAAGTGGCCACTCATCATTGGCCAAGGGGTTAGACCTGCTGCCTCTTCCTTCCCTGGCTGCCTCCCCACAGCCCTAATATCTCCTACGGCCCTGACAGCAAGGCCTCTGCATGGGGGTTTGCCAGGCTGGAGCTCCCGCAGCTCCTCCTGCCCGTCCCCAGCACTGTGCTGTCCAAGGTACTCTTTGCTCTTTCAGGCAGCCAGACTGACTACCCCCTTCTGGTCTGCTCTCTTTTATACCAGCTTGGCCAGCTCTGATTGGCTGTCAGCCCCAGCCCTCTCCAAAGGCTGGCTTTTAACCCTTTCTGAGCCGGAAAGGGGTGACCACTCCGCTACAAGTATATTGTTAAATTCCTTTTGCAGGCCAGGCATGTAATTCTTATGATCCATCCCTGAGTGAACTGAGAAGTATCCTTTGTCAGTGCTCTTATGCAGGGCATGGGGAAGGGAAGGCAAGCAAGGCCAAATGTAAGAAATGAAGGATCTAAGTATTTCAAATTGGAACAAGAGACTGACTTTAGGTGAAAGCTTCCTTGGGAATTTAAAATGGGGTGGTGGAGTTAAGTGTGGCAATAGTGGTGCTGAAATGAGATATTTAGCTGGGTGAATAGAGGGTTTTAAATCTCACTAAAGAATAAAGCCTCACTGTAACTTTAACTATGGAGTCACTACCAATAGAGCGGGGTGGGAGAATTTACCATCAAAACCGTTTCATGACAGTTAACTCGGGTTTTGGACTATACCGAAGTTTTTCCTGAGAAGTGTCAGCTTTCTGAAGAAAATGTTGACCTAAATAAAAAAAATGCAACACCTGAAAACTGACGTGTTTCTGAGTTTAATCCAAAAAGCAAAATATCAGTTCTGAAACCCTGCTGCAGCACCTCAGGGAACTGTAGTTTGGGTGCTCATGTCCCCATTCTCCTCTATGAGCCAGGTTCCCTATCTAGAGTACATCTCCCATGATGCACCACAACCAGAAACTCCCTAAGCAACCCTGGTACATCATGGATCTGGAGAAACTAAGGCCTGGTCTACACGCGAAAGTTCAGTCGGCTTAACTACCTCACGCAGGGGTGAAACCCAGGTAAGCTAAGTCGCCTGGTAGACAGCACTGGGTTGGCAGAGGAATTCTTCCATCAGCCTTGCTAGCTACTACCTCTCAAGGAGGTGGATTATCTATACGGACAAGAGAATGCCTCGCACTGGTGTAGGTAGCATCTACACTGAAGCAGTACAGCAGCGCAACTGTGCCGCTGTAGCGTTTAAAGTGTAAACAAGCCCTGAGGCAGCATGGGAGACATAACCCAACCAGGGAGCCTGGCCCATAGAGGAGAATGAGGATATGAGCCACTGCAGCAACATTTCCAAATCAAAATTTTCAGTTATAAACCGAAAGGTTTCTTCCCAAATAGTTTTGGGCTGTTTTTTAGAAAAAAAAAAATACAAATGTTAGTTCCATTTTTGTTGACATTTTCTGCTGTGGGGAAGGAAACGCAAATATTTTTGACCAGCTCTAGCTACCAACTAGTAAAACCTACAACTTGTCTTTGAAGTAGTTTTTACTCTTCTCCTGAAGTTCTGTTAAGCTGTGTAAATACATCTCAATAACCTAAGACGAACAACTCCAGAATAGGTTTCAGAGGAACAGCCGTGTTAGTCTGTATTCGCAAAAAGAAAAGGAGTACTTGTGGCACCTTAGAGACTAACCAATTTATTTGAGCATAAGCTTTTGTGAGCTACAGCTCACTTCATCGGATGCATACTGTGGAAACTGCAGAAGACATTATATACACAGAGACCATGAAACAATACCTCCTCCCACCCCACTCTCCTGCTGGTAATAGCTTATCTAAAGTGATCACTCTCCTTACAATGTGTATGATAATCAAGTTGGGCCATTTCCAGCACAAATCCAGGTTTTCCTCATCCTCCGCCCCCCCACCCCCCCCCCCACACACACAAACTCACTCTCCTGCTGGTAATAGCTCATCCAAACTGACCACTCTCCTTACAATGTGTATGATAATCAAGGTGGGCCATTTCCAGCATAAATCCAAGTTTCACCAGAACGTCCCAGCCACACTATCAGAGGCTCGTTCACCTGCACATCCACCAATGTGATATATGCCATCATGTGCCAGCAATGCCCCTCTGCCATGTACATTGGTCAAACTGGACAGTCTCTACGTAAAAGAATAAATGGACACAAATCAGATGTCAAGAATTATAACATTCATAAACCAGTCGGAGAACACTTCAATCTCTCTGGTCACGCAATTACAGACATGAAGGTCGCTATCTTACAACAAAAAATCTTCAAATCCAGACTCCAGCGAGAAACTGCTGAATTGGAATTCATTTGCAAATTGGATACTATTAATTTAGGCTTAAATAGAGACTGGGAGTGGCTAAGTCATTATGCAAGGTAGCCTATTTCCCCTTGTTTTTTCCTAACCCCCCGCTCCCCCGACGTTCTGGTTAAACTTGGATTTATGCTGGAAATGGCCCACCTTGATTTTCATACACATTGTAAGGAGAGTGGTCACTTTGGATGAGCTATTACCAGCAGGAGAGTGAGTTTGTGTGTGTATGGGGGTGGGGGGGTGAGAAAACCTGTATTTGTGCTGGAAATGGCCCACCTTGATTATCATGCACATTGTAGGGAGAATGGTCACTTTGGATAAGCTATTAGCAGCAGGAGAGTGAGTTTGTGGGGGGGGGGGGGTTGAGGGGGGTGAGAAAACCTGGATTTGTGGTGGAAATGGCCCAACTTGATTATCATACACATTGTAAGGAGAGTGATCACTTTAGATAAGCTATTGCCAGGAGGAGAGTGGGGTGGGAGGAGGTATTGTTTCATGGTCTCTGTGTATATAATGTCTTCTGCAGTTTCCACAGTATGCATCCGATGAAGTGAGCTGTAGCTCACAAAAGCTTATGCTCAAATAAACTGGTTAGTCTCTAAGGTGCCACAAGTCCTCCTTTTCTTTTTGCGAACTCCAGAATAAAGTACTTTGATCCCTGGAGTGTAACATTCTCAATTGATTTCTGAGGCAGTGTGAACACAAGCGTGTGAGCATTTACTCCAGTGCAGGGCTAGCTTTATAACTAACTTGGGGCCCCACCTCATTGGGAGCTTCTGAGAATTCTGGCTAGAGAAGTAGAAAGGAAAGTACTCACTGGCCCACAGCACATCTCCTCGGCAGCAGGACTGTTGGAATGGTGGCAACTCAAGGCTAATTCCATCCCCAGGCAATCAGCCTCTGTTCTTGTTTTGAGCCCTGTTTATCATAAGGTTGGCCCTGAACAAAGATGCATCCAGAGAGCACACAGGGTGAATGTGGGCCTGCAGTCCCCTCTGCTCCTTGGAGTATGGAAGCAACCCTTAACGGGGCTCATGAATCTAATAACCATTGCCACTCCCACTGGCTTTGTGGGGTACAGACACGCAAGCATCCTCTGCAAAGGCAGGCTCTGCCCCGGGGGGAGGAGATTCCCCAGGGTAGCCTAAGAGCCCAGTTACATGACATCTCAGTAGGGCGTCCATGCAATATACCCAACTCTGATGTAATGTTACTTAAACCCCTGCTGGACCCACTCCTACTATGAGGCGAGAAACTCCAGCCTTCAAGCTACGTGTGACCCTGGCAAAAAGTTTTGATTGGGGGGAAAGGCAGCCAACTTCCCTGCCACTGGGGCAGAGAACAGAGGTGTTTGGGGAAGGGGGGAGTGGAGGAGAGGGGAAAAGGAGCAGCCACAGCTGATGCCATTTTCACAAGAGGGAAGCAGAAGTCTACTCCTTCCTCCTCCAGCTTCCCTAATTCTGCAGTACTGGGCCTGAGAAGATGAAGGTGAAGGCCTTTGCTGGTACTGCCTCCCTCCTAAGGCTTGGGTGGCAAAGGGGGGGAGAGACAAGGCAGGAGGAAGGGTTAGTCATTCGTTTAATAGGGCATGCATCATTAGGACTGAAAAAACAACACAACCCATGCCATTAAACTACTACTCTATTAATACCTAGAAGTACAACATCATAAGTACAATGAAAACCATTTTCTAGTCTTCAGAATGGCTTGACATAGTGGTTTTCCACCATTCCAAAAGATTGATAAAGGTCATAGAAAATGCTCTCAAACTCATTTAAGGAAAAGATCTTATGAAACATTTATTTCACCACCAGCAGCACTGTGGATCTAATGTTTCCACAGTCAGGGTTAATTTGCTGTATTTGTAGCTGTACTATTACTTTTCTCTTCAGAATTCGTCGTGGTTACATCTTTTGCTGTATTCAATTTGCCCCTCATTTCAGTTGGAAAGGACGCTTTCTGATCCCTTGCCTTAAAAACCTGGTGTGCGTTGCTTCTGTATTGCAGAATGGAGGGCAAGTTCCAGCAGCTGCTGAATACCGTACAGCTTCTCCAGCACCTTGGGAACCCTATATAGAGGTAAGTGAATCTCTTATTCTGATTTAGAAATCAGTTTGCAGTCAGCTTCATTTCTATAGGACATTGCTGCGGGGAAACTAAGCACCCATGTATCACACAAGATTATGGATGTCAGTATTTATTAAAATATGAATTATTAAATATAGTCATTACATATAAAATAGCCTAGTGTACAAAATCTGTCAGGTGGAAAGCAACTGGTATGAGGAAATGAGGGAGCCCAAGAGAAACCTTACGAGCCACCCTTGGCAAGGAGGGCAGGACAGTCATTCCCAACACCACCGAGCAGACGGAAGCAGCATCTAATGACTAAGGATGGAAGAGATTAGTTTCCATCCTGTGCACCGACACTGACATGAGAAGGATGAAATAAGTAATAAATAATAATAATAATCTAACAAAAATACAAGATCTGGGACATGCTTTCAACGGAAGGATTATAATGTGGTTTGATGGCTCAGCTTTATTTAAGAGGTAATTTTAGACAGCAGTGGTGGTACAGCTCTCACTACCCATCTCAAAGACATTCACGTTTCCCAAGCCCTCAGAAGTAGTTATTTGAATTTAGAAGCCGACCAGAAGACCAATTTCTGGAGATCATGAAGAATCACATTTCAATTAAAGTTGTGGTGACACTCTTTTTGGTTTGAATACTAACAATTCAACACTATTACAAATTCTCTCAGATCTACAGTGTGCTACTTGATTACATCAAGAATAATGGATATTACAAACAGGCGTCACAAAAAGTAACAATTATGGAAACAATGTGATGGTGCTTTCATTCATAAGCGAGTGATTCAGATTTTACAGATCTTACTAATGACTATTTGCATAACCCCTCTCAGTGTTCTTACCAAAAAAATCCTTTCTACTACACTTATCTAGTTATAACACTGAAAAGGGGGTTTTCACAATGAATATTTCATTAGGTGCATTAATTTACATTTCTCCAATGAGAAACTGAATACATCTGCAACTGCTCATTATCAGCTGGCTTCTTGGTACAAATTAATCCTGGAAGCAACCTGCATTAGGACAAATAGCAATTTCGAAAATAGTCACTGCAAGTGCAGTTTTGCCAGTGTTTCTGAGCTATAGAACCTGTGTGTCTTTTACAGTTATAGCTTTATCAGCCATCAGTTAAACTCTGCATGAAAAATAAATACAGTCTCTTTGTTAAAGACAATTCTATTCATTCATTTCCACTCAGCTGTAGGTTCTGAGGGATCACCACTAACATATTTTAAGATATGTAACTAGTATAAAATTGTGTTTTCTGCATATCCCCAGATATTGTTGAATTTGCAGGAAAAGCAACAGATACAATCAACTGCAATGCTCCAGGGAGGAGGTTAGCAAAAGGAGAGGCAGATGGGTTAAACCTTAACACATGGCTCAGCTCTGAAAAGCGACTGAACAAATGGCACCGTCTCACTCAGATCGACTCCCTGGGGGATATTCGGTATCATAGAACCTCGGAGTTACAAACACCTCGGGAATGGAGGCTGTTCATAACTGTAAACGAAACATTAGGGTTGTTCTTTCAAAAGTTTACAACTGAACAGCGACTTAGTCCAGGTTTGAAACTTTACTATGCAGAAGGAAAATGCTACTTTTAACCATCTTAATTTAAATGAAACAAGCACAGGAACAGTTTCCTGACCTTGTCAAAACTTTTTTTTTTAAACTTTCGCTTTATTCTTTTAGTAGCTTACATTTAACACTCCACTGTACTGGATTTGCTTTTCTTTTTTTTCCTCTGCTGCTGCCTGATTCCGTACTTACGGTTCCAAATGCGGTGGACTGATCAGTTCGTAATTCTGGTGTTCGTAACTCTGAGGTTTTACTATATTTCTTATTTTAAACAACAAATGTTAGTTTTTGCTACCTCTTTACTCCGCTTAGCACAGCAGCACTACCTGTCTATGGGAGAGAGAGTTTGAGTCTGTGCTGGCTCCCAAGTTAACAAAATTGGTAACTAAGTTCCAACTGCAGGACCAAATTTGGCCTGTGTGTAACTGAGGTCAACATTTTAATACAATGGGAAAACTCAGTCACGGTTTCAGAGTAGCAGCCATGTTAGTCTGTATTCGCAAAAAGAAAAGGAGGACTAGTGGCACCTTAGAGACTGACCAATTTATTTGAGCATAAAGTCAATCACGATGTAACTCCACTGAAGTCAATGGAATTATACCAGGGATTAATTTACCTCAGGAGGGCTGCACAGGTGTAAAGAGTTGGCAGAGGTTAGTCTGCACAATCTTTATTACTGGCAGTCATGCATTTACCAGAAAGAATCCAAGCTGGACTCTCAGAGCCCATGTTGAATTTGTAGGGCTGGTAATTAAACAACAAAACTCCCATACACATTTAATCTAGGGTCATTGACACCCAGTAAACATGGCTTCCCAGACCCACAGCACAGCAATAACTGTCCACAATTATTCATTTGTTTGTTATGCAGGTTGTCTGGTCAGGGAATAAAAACAAGGCACCTAATCCACATAACAAACATGGTGCAAATTTCAAATTGTGTATTCAACCATTGCATTCTCATTTCACTTACTCAAGTCATCCATCCAGTTAGGGACCAGAAACAATACCGAGGGACGTTACCAGCCAACCACAGACTGACACTGTGAATATACCGAGTTATCTGCTTGCAAATGATCTGCAAACTAAAGAACCATCGGCTGAAGAAATGTATGAAGAAATTCAAGACTTTCAGGAACAATTTGTGGACAGAAAAGAGTGCAGTTTGTTGAATAAATTATTCATTGCGAATTATTTGGTCAGCTCAACCCAGAGTGCAATCCTCAAAGTGCAGCTCTGCTCCATAAAGGGGCTGACACTTGCCTATCACATTTCACCCATTAGCTACGTCCCGACTCCACTCACTCTAACCAGAGCCTCCCTAGCTTAACTTCCCTTATAAAACTAACATGCCACCTGGTGACTCCGCTGTGAACTGCAAATGTTCATTTATTTAAAATGCTCCCCAGAAACAATTTCCTAATAGCAGTGCTTTCTATGAATCAAAGACTCAGTTTAATTGGAGAGTGTGCAGGGAAGTTAATTTCCCCAACGGACCACTTGGGAGTTCCAATACTGCTATATAATTACAACAGTTAGACATTTGGGGCCAAATTTCAAGAGAGAAATGGAGTAGGTGCATCTCCACAAACATAGTGCCTGACTACCACCCCCTCTCCTCCAATTTCACCCGCAAAGCCTTCTCTTAAACACAAAAGGCTAGAGAGTCACAAAATAATTTAGGTGCCTAAATCCTAGAGACAGGTCCCACTGGGTGTCACAAAAGCCCCCCTCAGCTGCTCCTGAACACTGTACACATCTAAAAATCACTCTGTGCATCTAAATACTTGATAATAATTGATAGAGCCAGAAGAGTTCCCAGAAGTTACCTACTACAGGACAGGCCTAACAAAGAAAATAACAGAACGCCACTAGCCGTCACCTTCAGCCCCCAACTAAAACCCCTCCAACGCATCATCAAGGATCTACAACCTATCCTGAAGGATGACCCAACACTCTCACAAATCTTGGGAGACAGGCCAGTCCTTGCCTACAGACAGCCCCCCAACCTGAAGCAAATACTCACCAGCAACCACATGCCACACAACAGAACCACTAACCCAGGAACCTATCCTTGCAACAAAGCCCGTTGCCAACTGTGCCCACATATCTATTCAGGGGACACCATCACAGGGCCTAATAACATCAGCCACACTATCAGAGGCTCGTTCACCTGCACATCCACCAATGTGATATATGCCATCATGTGCCAGCAATGCCCCTCTGCCATGTACATTGGTCAAACTGGACAGTCTCTACGTAAAAGAATAAATGGACACAAATCAGATGTCAAGAATTATAACATTCATAAACCCGTCGGAGAACACTTCAATCTCTCTGGTCACGCAATTACAGACATGAAGGTCGCTATCTTAAAACAAAAAATCTTCAAATCCAGACTCCAGCGAGAAACTGCTGAATTGGAATTCATTTGCAAATTGGATACTATTAATTTAGGCTTAAATAGAGACTGGGAGTGGCCAAGTCATTATGCAAGGTAGCCTATTTCCCCTTGTTTTTTCCTACCCCCCCCAGACGTTCTGGTTAAACTTGGATTTAAACTTGGAGAGTAGTCAGTTTGGATGAGCTATTGCCAGCAGGAGAGTGAGTTTGTGTGTGTGTGTGTGTGTTTGTGTCCCCGGGGGTGGGGGAAAGGGGGTGGGGTGAGAGAGCCTGGATTTGTGCTGGACATGGCCCACCTTGATTAACATGCACATTGTAGGGAGAGTGGTCATTTTGGATGAGCTATTACTAGCAGGAGAGTGAGTTTGTGTGTGTATGGGGGTTGGGGGGTGAGAAAACCTGGATTTGTGCTGGAAATGGCCCACCTTGATTATCATGCACATTGTAGGGAGAGTGGTCACTTTGGATGAGCTATTACCAGCAGGAGAGTGAGTTTGTGTGCGTGGTTTTTGGAGGGGGGTGAGGGGGTGAGAGAACCTGGATTTGTGCACGAAATGGCCCACCTTGATTATCTTGCACATTGTGAAGAGAGTTGTCACTTTGGATGGGCTATTAGCAGCAGGAGAGTGAGTTTGTGTGGGGGGGTGGAGGGTGAGAAAACCTGGATTTGTGCTGGAAATGGCCCAACTTGATGATCACTTTAGATAAGCTATTACCAGCAGGACAGTGGGGCGGGAGGAGGTATTGTTTCATGATCTCTGTGTGTATATAAAGACAGGTTTCAGAGGAACAGCCGTGTTAGTCTGTATTCGCACATCTGATGAAGTGAGCTGTGGCTCACGAAAGCTCATGCTCAAATAAATTGGTTAGTCTCTAAGGTGCCACAAGTACTCCTTTTCTTTGTGTGTATATAATGTCTGCTGCGGTTTCCACGGTATGCATCCGATGAAGTGAGCTGTAGCTCACGAAAGCTCATGCTCAAATAAATTGGTTAGTCTCTAAGGTGCCACAAGTACTCCTTTTCTTTTTGCGAATACAGACTAACACGGCTGTTACTCTGAAACTTAGAGTAGAAGATCTCTAGGCAGCCTATGCTTCTGCCCCTGAGCATATGCACTGCAGCTCCATGCCAGGCATCCGGACACCTACCCCCCAGAGCGTGCATGAACCAGGGGAAGATAGGCATTCCTCCACCTAACTCACCTATGGGGCCTGATCCGGTCGCTGTGCTCAAACCTCACCTAGCAGGTCAGGCCACTATAGAACAGCTTTCACAAAATGATGGCAGTGGGGGAGAAAACAGTTAGCCCCGTACTCACCTGGGATCTGGGAGACTTCCCACCCCCCACCATCACTAGAAGGGGAGAAAGGATTTGAACTGGGATTTACCTCTCAAGAGAGCACCTATACTGCTGAGCTATGGGACATTCCAATGTAGGGCACCCTCTGTCTATCCTGTTGAAGCTGCTCCACTCTGGCTCTATAATTTAAAAATCATAGGAGCTGGGCAGGGGGACTGGATCCTGGGTCCCCCACCAAAGTGCTCTAACCACTAGGCTACAGAGTCATTCTCCTGCTCACTTGCTCTCTGGCCCAATGAGTCTTTACATTATTTATCCACCATGGAACAGCTCCAACAGGAGAGAGAGAACAGAGAAGACAGAGCACCCTATGTGAGGGTGTCCCATAGCTCAGTGGTTAGAGCATGCAATTGAGAGGTGGCAGACTCCAGTTCAAATTCTTTCTCCCCCTCAGGTAGAGGCGGGACTTGGACTAGGGGTCTCCCATAGCCCAGGTGAGTACCCCAGTCACTGTGCAAAAAGTTATGAGGGAAATCATCCTCCTGCTCCTTCCCGCCACCCCCCCCCCACCAGCTTCTTGCAAAAACAGTCTAGACACCTAACACTAAGAGAGGGTTTGCAGTTGAGAATCCCAAACAGAGGGATGCACCTCACTGCTGTCTGGACTTAGGTGCCTATCTCTGAAGCAGGGGTGGGGCTTAGCATCCCCCACACACACACATCCCCTTGGCTTGGCATCTCTCCTTGTCTAGCTTAGACAAGGAGCCATCTAGTACACTGGGTTTTGAGAATCCTCTCTCCTCCCATTCATTGTATATGGAGCCTAGAAGCGAAATTAAGGCTTTAAGAATCCCGCTGATTTTCTAGGTACCTAAAAGTTAAGTGTGGTGATGCTGAGCATCTCCATGCCTTGGTTTCTTTGTGAATCTAACCCACACCTAACCAAGCTGCATGCACAAGGGGTGAGCATGCATTTTTCTAGATAAACTACCATCCTCACATTTGAAAGTTCATCCCTTTGTGTCCCTCAGATACCTTCTTTAACATGTTTTTCCAAAACCTATCCTGTGACAGGTGCCGGTAGGAATGATAAGTCCTCACAACACAATCAACACAATCAAACATGGTAACTTGCCGCTTGCCGTTCTTCTGCACTCGTTTTTAAGCAGTTTTCATTTTACTAGTCCATTAACCGTTGGGAATCCATGTACGCCCAGAGCACGATAGCACAAACACGGATACTGCCATTCATAAAATCTGAATAGTCTGTACATTTCAATGGAATGAACACAGAATCATAAAAATGTAGGACTGGAAGGGACCTCAATAGCTCATCCAGTCCACTCCCCTGAACTGAAGCAGAACTAAGTATTATCTAAACCAGGGGGCGGCAACCAGCGGCATGTGCGCCAAAGGCTGCACGCGAGCAGATTTTTACTGGCACGCTGTTCCCAGCCGGGGTCACGGCTGCCAGCCTAGGTGAACGGAACCCCAGGACAGCAGCGGGCTGAGCGGGGCCAGCGGCCGGGACCCCAGCTGGCAGAAGCGGGCAGACGGAACCCCAGGACAGCAGGGGGCTGAGCGGGGCCAGCGGCCGGGACCCCGGCTGGCAGAAGCGGGCAGGCGGAACCCCAGACCGGCAGCGGGCTGAGCGGGGCCAGCGGCCGGGACCCCGGCTGGCAGAAGCGGGCGGACGGAACCCCAGACCGGCAACGGGCTGAGCGGGGCCAGCGGCCGGGACCCCGGCTGGCAGAAGCGGGCGGACGGAACCCCAGACCGGCAGCGGGCTGAGCGGGGCCAGCGGCCGGGACCCCGGCTGGCAGAAGCGGGCGGACGGAACCCCAGACCGGTAGCAGGCTGAGCGGGGCCAGCGGCCGGGACCCCGGCTGGCAGAAGCGGGCGGACGGAACCCCAGACCGGCAGCGGGCTGAGCGGGCCCAGCGGCCGGGACCCCGGCTGGCAGAAGCGGGCGGACGGAACCCCAGACCGGCAGCGGGCTGAGCGGGCCCAGCGGCCGGGACCCCGGCTGGCAGAAGTGAGCGGACGGAACCCCAGACCGGCAGCGGGCTGAGCCACTCAGCCCGCCGCCAGTCATAGATTCATAGATTCATAGATATTAAGGTCAGAAGGGACCATTATGATCATCTAGTCTGACCTCCTGCACAACGCAGGCCACAGAATTTCACCCATCCACTCCTGCGAAAAACCTCTCACCTATGTCTGAGCTATTGAAGTCCTCAAATTGTGGTTTAAAGACTTCAAGGAGCAGAGAATCTTCCAGCAAGTGACCCGTGCCCCATGCTAGAGAGGAAGGCGAAAAACCTCCAGGGCCTCTTCCAATCTGCCCTGGAGGAAAATTCCATCCTGACCCCAAATATGGCGATCAGCTAAACCCTGAGCATATGGGCAAGATTCATCAGCCAGATACTACAGAAAATTCTTTCCTGGGTAACTCAGATCCCACTCCATCTAACGTCCCATCACAGGCCACTAGGCCTATTTATCATGAATATTTAATTACCAAAATCATGTTATCCCATCATACCATCTCCTCCATAAACTTATCGAGTTTTATCTTAAAGCCAGATAGATCTTTTGCCCCCACTGCTTCCCTTGGAAGGCTATTCCAAAAGTTCACTCCTCTGATGGTTAGAAACCTTCATCTAATTTCAAGTCTAAACTTACTGGTGGCCAGTTTATATCCATTTTTTCTTGTGTTCACATTGGTACTGAGATTAAATAATTCCTCTCCCTCTCCGGTACTTATCCCTCTGATATATAGAGGGCAATCATATCTCCCCTCAAGCTTCTTTTAGTTACGCTAAACAAGCAAAGCTCCTTGAGTCTCCTTTCATAAGACAAGTTTTCCATTCCTCGGATCATCCTAGTAGCCCTTCTCTGTACCTGTTCCAGTTTGAATTCATCCTTCTTAAACATGGGAGACCAGAACTGCACACAGTCTGGGGTTGTTAATACACTACACCCGGCCCCACTCAGCCCACTCATGGTCTGGAGTTCTCAAAATATGTTCTCTCACCCCTTATCAAAATTACACTACAATTAGCTTAAAAACTTGAAAACTTTGTTTGTATATTACGGTAATCGTTAAAAAAAAATCTATGTTAATAAATACATAGGTTTGATGAAACAAAGTAGTGGTACTTATATGCCTGTGCTTAATTTGTGTTTTTGATAATTTGCCTTCTAAAAAATAAATCTTGCCCGTCTCACACCCCCAGAAAGGGCATCTCGCACCCCCAGGGGGTGTGTGCATCCCAGGTTAAGAACCACTGCACTACACTGATAAGATCAGCATTTTAATTTAATTTCAAATGAAGCTTCTTAAACATTTTAAAAACCTTGTTTACTTTACATACGACAATAGTTTAGTTACATAATATATAGATTTATAGAGAGAGACCTTCTAAAAATGTTAAAATGTATTACTGGCATGTAAAACCTTAAATTAAAGTGAATAAACGAAGACTCGGCACACCACTTCTGAAAGGTTGCCAACCCCTGATCTAAACCATCCCTGACAGCTGTTTGTCTAACCTGTTCTTAAACCCCTCCACCCTCCCTATGAGGTAGATTCCACAACCTTCCTAGGTAATTTGTTCCGATGTTTATCTACCCTTACAGTTAGGAAGGTTTTCCAAATGTCTAACCTAAATCTCCCTTGCTGCAATTTAAGCCCATTATTTCTTGTCCTGTCCTCAGTGGATAATGAGAACAATTTATCACCCCACCTTTTATGTACTTGAAGACTTATGTCCTCCCCTCAGTCTTCTCTTCTCCAGACTAAACAAAACCCAATTTTTTTTTCCAATCCTTCCTTGCAGGTCATGTTTTCTCGACCTTTAATCATTTTTGTTGCTCTCCTCTGGACTTTCTCCAATTCGTGCACATCTTTCCCTGAAGCGTGATGTACAGAACTGGCCACAGTACTCTAGTTGAGACCATATCAGTGCTGGGTAGAGTGGAAGAATTACTTCTCATGTCTTGCCCACACACGGCTGCTAATACATCCCAGAGTGATGCATACAGAAACCATGAAATAATTTTTAATTCAATAAAAGAAATAGCATTATTTTTAGAGATTTTAACAGAAGTCAGGGATGCCAGCATGCTTACAGGCAGAAAGATCAGTTTACACTGATAATTTAATAATCCTGCCTAACTATACAGGACTCCTGTGTAAGACCTCACTAGTGATTTAATAACCTAGTGTATGAATGCCTGTTTTCACATCCAGAAGGATAGTGAATATTCATTTACTGCATGGAGAACACACTGGTCTAAATCCCAACTCTGAAAAAATCTGTCAGTAGCACAATTTATAGTCTGCTTCTGCTATTTTATAAAAGAGTTCCTCTGCACCATTGCAGCCATATTGATAATTTTATAGAGTATCTCTCAGGAGAGGACAAGAAATGGGTAATAAAGAGATGTAGACGGCATCCCACAACTAGATGACAAACACACATGGCAAAGGGCCCCAGAGCCATCCCAGTCAATAGTAGTTCTGAGCAAGGGAGTTCCCCCCCCCACTTATGAATGAGACATCATTGCATAACGATTCCTGTTCCCCAACATCCTCCTGTATTGAAGGTGGACTTGGACCATAACCAGGGATCTGAAGACATTCCCCAGATTTTTGGGTGTTCTAATTCCAGACTGGAATTTCGCAGTCAAGGCTCATGTACGTCCTGGAAAAATTCAGTTCCCACTTTTAACCAGTTGTACCTGCTCATATCAATCTGCTTTCTAGTCATAACCAAAAGCCAAGGAGTCATTTCAGATATTTATTTCAAAAAACATATTTGCTAAAAAATAACAAACAATCCAATGTTATATTACAGTTTTGATAGATAAAGGGAACAAATACTTTTCTTAATGAACAGCAATAGATCAGCAAAGTGAAGAATTCTTAGCCAAATGGTGAAATGGAAACACTGTATAGAGTTGTATATAAATACCTCAACTACATTCTTCTTAAATAGATTAAACATTCATTGGCATCATCAAATGGCAAGAGATTCATCTCCCTTCACGGCAATAAATTCTCTCACTCATGGCTACTATGGCAATTTTAAAATTATGGCCCAAATTCAGTATTCAGGGACACCAGGGTTAATCCAGAGTAAATGGTTTATTACTGGCGTAAGGGAGATCCCAATATGACCTTCACGTTCCAAGGCTCAAGGCCAGATCCACAGTTGACACAGCTCCTTTTAAGCTGTGGGATCACTTTCAAAACCCCACTTTGGATTCCAATAGGGAAACACAGACTTTTCCTCAGGATCCCCAATTTAAGATCCATTTCCCTTTTCTCCAGTAAACAAATGTTAACAAATAAGCTCCTGGCACCCAGTTAGCAGTCTCTTCTAGGCTGCCATAACCAGAAATTCAAACAAGGAACTCCTTCTTGGGGCACTCTTAAATGAATTTAATATGAGAGTCAATCTATACTTCCAAGCACCCTCGGCATCATGGCACCAGGTTCTCCCCTCAAAGCTGAACTCTCCATTTTTAACCTGCTTTATGTTGCAGACATCAACTTCAGTGCAGCTTGGCTCAAGGTCCCAACCACGGCTGCTACCTCACCGTGGTCATTTACAGGCAACCTTAACTTACACTGAGACACGCAAAGTGCTTCTGAAATGATTGCACTACAGTGACGTTTACATTTTGTAGGATACGCTAAGTTCCTTTAAGGGACCCAATCCCACTCTTATGGGGCAGGATCAGACCCTGTGTTCGTCAGGTGCTGCCCAGGTGATTAAAGGACCTGCAGTTGCAGTGCAGTAGATACCTACCATGTCCCCATACGGCCCTGAGTACCTGCAGCTCTCAGTGACCTCACTGTGAGCTGAGGGTGCTCAATGGCTGCAGCAAGAATATTGTACTGTCACATTGTCTAGTTCACGTCAGCAGTAACTGTTCTCGATGCATAGGAGTATGCCACCTCTAATTCCTACAGCCCAGGCCTGGAGTGCTGTTCCACCGAGGCAGTTTGGGCTCCATAACGCAGTCCTGTTGCTACAGGACTAGATCAGATATCCCAAGCAGTCAAATCTTGGGAGTGTCTTTGGCGTTAAAAAGTTCTATTCTGACTTTGACTGGCTGTTATTTCTGATGAGTTTCGAATAAGACATAATGCAAAATGCAAGATTTAGAAAAAAACAAAACAAAACACATGGCCTTCACTGAACATTCTGTTACAAAGAGAAAGAATCCAGGAGATCAAATCTCAGTAGTGGGGCACAGAGAATTGGAGACATTTGGCAAATTTTAAAGGATTCCATACGCTTGTCTTAGTAAACGAAATATGCTCCTTTTTAAGGATATTATTTTCAAATGTGATTCTAATGAACAACTAATTGCAAACCAGTTGAAACGATAATCACAGCGCAACAGAACTTGCTGTGCGAGTACAACTTGAACTGTCAACCCTGTGGTTACGAATTCCTTGGTGCTTTTTGCATCCAAGTTTGACTCAATGTTTTTTGTTTGCATAGAACAATATAAATCCATTCAGATGGGTATTGTTTGAAGCGAAAAGGACCAATTCCCACATCAGATACCCTTATTTGGCCATACTCTGAAGAGCCAAAGGCCAATTTTTAAAAACATGACTCAGTTTAGCTCCTATTATGAGATAATTGTATCAAGTATTTAAAACACAATTATCATGTGAAGTGGCTGAGACAGAGTCTGAAAATGTGCAGTACCACATTGTCATAGCCCCCTGTAAATACAATTTGTATTGCAATAAGCCAAGCCACAGAACAGCTGCTTACACCGTATTGCTTATTTAGGAGATGTGTTGTGTACATTGTTTTGGACTTCGTCCCTCAACGGACAACTTCTCCCAAGTCCTCTCCCTGACAGAATTCAGTGGGAGCTATGTTCAGCAACTCTCAGAAAGCATTCAGGGTATCTACAGACGCAGGTGGGCATCTAGTGGGATTTTCAGAAGGGCGTAAGCAGGTTAAGCTCCCTACTCCCATTAACGTCAATGGGAATGAAGTGCTTAACCTGCTTAAGTGCTTTTGAAAATCCCACTAGGCACCCGTCTCCATTAGGTGCCTAAATCTTTGAAAAATCTTGGCCTTTGTGCCTCAGAGGATCAGACCTGTGGGCCAAATCCTGCTCCCACTGACATGAATGGCAAAAAATATATATTTCACTAATGCAGAATTGGGTCCTTTCTTTGACAAGAGACCAGGTCACATCCTTCTCTCTCTATTTATGTGACTAGTCTCATTGGGCTAAACTGCCATAAGGGACAGATACTGCCCCCATCAATATCAACAGCGTAGCTCCCATTGACGTCAACAGGAGCAGGCTCAGTGTCGCTGTTACACCCATGTAAAGCCAGCCTAATTCTACTGGTATGAACTGAAGCACACCCTATAACTGACAGCAGAGTTTTTCCCCATTGATTTAATGGGACTGCTTGAGAGCAGGAGTAGTTCACTTTTTGTTCTGCTACCAGTTTTTTTAAAAGACCTCTCAAGAAGGAACTCAATTTGGTCTAAGGGTAAAAAAAAATAAAAAAAAAATTCACATTTACAGACAAAGCCCTCCACCAATTAAAGAAGCCTCAACTCTGCCCACTGTGCATATATTTCGCCTGTAACACGGACCTACACGATACTGCAGTGCATTGACAGCAACCACAAAGGGGCAGAGCTCGGGCTTTAAATGAGTATGTTCCCGCTCTTTTTCGGGGCGTGTAAATATTTTTACTTAGCTTCCACATCCCCATTTATATATTGTGACTCTGTGCAAGAGTAAAAAGAAGGAAAAAACTCTCCACTTGCCTTTTTCATTGCATTCATGTAATGGGCACACGCAATGAGACATATTTGGGATGAACGTTCCCTTTTCTTTCTGCCTTTGTCTGCAAGTGCAAATATTATTTTCACTGAATTCTCCTTTCTATTTATTTATTAAAAGTTGGCATCTGAATTAAAAGGATGGGATTCTGCTACAGTTCATTACATTCACATGACAGGGACTTCTGAGAGATGTTTGGAATGAATGCAGGCCGTTACTGAATATTGCCTAAAATTAGAATTAGGCTCGGAACCTCTTTCTGCAATTAGATTAGGTCGCTTGTTGTATTCTTATTCACGGCCTGGAAAAGGAAGTGCAAGTGTACTCAACATCTGTATAGATTCAATCAAAAACAGTGCTTTTGCCTTGCCTTGCATCTCATGCTGGCTAGTTACTAAACCCTAAAGAGACAGTGGAAGCCATCATGCCCATATTATGTGACCACTGACTAATCCTACTAATCTAAAAAAGGTACAAAGTTAGTCATGCAGTTTATAGCTCAGATCTTGTACGTTTGGTTCAGCATTACTTAATGCTAAAAGGATGGAATTAGAAAAAATATTCAAAATAGAGGGCTAATTTTGCCAGGTCTTATAGTTTCAACTACAACTGCATCTACATGCGCTTTGAATGCTTAGGTACTAACCATCTGTGAGAAGCAGTGTGGCAAGTGCATCAAAGTCACCTAGGCACGTGGTGAAAAATGGCATAGAAAAAATAAAGCCTGTGGGTTCCATCCTGGAAATCCTTACTCAAAGCTGTACTTCCGTGAGTGAGTAAGGCACTCAGACACCATGTGTAGGAACAGACCCAGTTCTCGGATGAGTAAATCCTGGCGGTATTGGGCCCCGTGATATCAGCTTTTAAATGTACAGGTAGAAAAGCTTTTGCATTCTATATACACAACTGTACCCCAGAATACACAGCATTGCTCTGATTTCATAAGTGTATTTCGGCTTGGTGGTTGTTGTTTGTTACAGCTGGGGAGGGCTTGCTTTTCAGTCCCTCCGTCCCACCTTTCGACACGTCGATGAACAGCAACCTCGGAGCCCATAGAGTCAGTAGTATTCTTTTGTACTCCTTTCGGAAATTCTGATTGAGAAGCCCGTATATCATAGCATTGAGACAGCTGTTAAAATAGGCCATGAAGTAGCTCAGGACAAAGAGCCATTCTGGAATTTTTGGCACTACTTCCGAAGGATTAATAGAGACAGCAAGACCAATGAAGTTTAACGGCCCCCAGCACACGGCAAAGAGGACAAAAACCACAAACATGGTCAAAAAATTCCGAACATCAGCCGCTCTTAGCTTCTGCCTGGATTCTTGTCTTACCCGCTGCTTGACTTGAATCACCAAAATCCAAATCCGTAGGTAACAGAATGACACTATAGACAGGG